>NC_141004.1:25211649-25295061 GCF_052327205.1 Somniosus microcephalus | reverse complement strand
ATGTGTGATTCTAATTTTGGCTGTATATTAATTTCTTACAGTGGACATCTGGTGATGACTTAGTAGCTGCCATTCGTTCTGCTGGAATATTTAATGTTGATAAAATCACATTTTATGAAGTTGCAAAAGGTGGTCAGTCAAAAGGGTAAGTATAAAAGTCGAGAATACTGGAAAGACAGCAGGTCACTCAGCAGCTGTGAAGAGATCAGGCAACTTAATGTTTTGGGCATACAGGCCTTCAGAACTGAAAAAATGAAAGATGAGCAACTGTTTTAATTGAATCTGAAGAAAGGGGACAGAGTTGAGGGGTGAGAAGGAAGTATTGATGGAGTAACATGTAACCTGTTTAAGAATAAGCGATTATTCGATTCTGATCCAGAACTCCCTGGACTCAGGAAAGATCCCGGCAGATTGGAAAACTGCTAATGTAACACCCTTATTTAAGAAGGGAAGTAGACAAAAAGTTGGAAACTATAGACCAGTTAGCCTAACATCTGTGGTTGGCAAAATGTTGGAGTCCATTATTAAGGAAACGGTAACAGCATTTGGATAAACATAATTTAATAGGACAGAGTCAGCATGGTTTTATGAAGGGGAAGTCATGTTTGACAGATTTGCTCGAATTCTTTGAGGATGTAACATACAGGGTGGATAAAGGTGGATGTAGTGTATTTGGACTACCAAAAGGCATTTGACAAGGTTCCACACAAAAGATTACTGATCAAGATAAGAAATCACGGGATTGGGGGTAATATACTGGCATGGGTGGAAGATTGGCTATCTAACAGAAAACAGAATTGGGATAAATGGTTCATTCTCGGGCAGGCAATCAGTAACTAGTGGTGTTCCGCAGGGGTCAGTGCTGGGACCCCAACTCTTTACAATCTATATTAACGATTTGGAGGAAGGGACCGAGTGCAACATATCCAAGTTTGCCGACGATACAAAGATGGGAGGGAAAGCAGTGAGTGAGGAGGACATAAAAAACCTGCAAAAGGACATAGACAGGCTAAGTGAGTGGGCAGAAATTTGGCAGATGCAATATAATGTTGGAAAGTGTGAGGTTATGCACTTTGGCAGAAAAAATCAAAGAGCAAGTTATTATCTAAATGGAGAGAAACTGCAAAGTGCTACAGTACAAAGGGATCTGGGGGTCCTGGTGCATGAAACACAAAAAGTTAGTATGCAGGTGATCAGGAAGGCCAATGGAATCTTGGTTTTTATTGCAAGAGGGATGGAGTATAAAAACAGGGAAGTCTTGCTGCAGTTATACAGGGTGTTGGTGAGGCCACACCTGGAATACTGCGTGCAGTTTTAGTTTCCATATTTAAGAAAAGATATACTTGCCCTCGAGGCGGTTCAGAGAAGGTTCAGTCGGTTGATTCCGGAGATGAGGAGGTTGACGTATGAGGAAAGGTTGAGTAGGTTGGGACTCTACTCTTGGAGTTCAGAAGAATGAGAGGCGATCTTATCGAAACATATAAGATTGTGAGGGGGCTTGATCGGGTGGATGCGGTGAGGATGTTTCCACTGATGGATGAGACTAGAACTAGGGGGCATAATCTAAGAATAAGGGGCTGCCCTTTCAAAACTGAGATGAGGAGAAACTTCTTCACTCAGAGGGTAGTAAATCTATGGAATTTGCTACCCCAGAGAGCTGCGGAAGCTGCAACATTAAATAAATTTAAAATGGAGATAGACAGTTTCCTAGCAGATAAGGGAATTGGGGGTTACGGGGAGAGGGCAGGGAAGTGGACGTGAGTCTAGATTTGGATCAGCCATGATCCTATTGAATGGCGGAGCAGGCCCGAGGGGCCGTATGGCCTACTCCTGCTCCTCCTACTTATGTTCTTATGAGATGGTCCTTATACCATACAATGGAAAGAAGGGCTAAAGACACTAGAGAACCAAAATGTATGACTCTGCATTAGTTAGTCACATAAAGCAGAAAACTGTACATGCTAGAAATTGAGCAAAAACAGAATTACTAGAAACATTAGATCAGTCAGTATCTATGGAGAGAACAGACAAGTTAATGTTTCAGGTGTGAACCCTTCATCAGAACTGGAAGATAGTAGATTATACAGAAACAGGCCATTTGGCCCGGGGGAAAAACGCACGCATGAGAAGTAGAATGACCTGTAAAATGCTTCACTTCCCCATCCCACTCTGACCTTTGTCTTTGGCCTTCTACACTATTCCGTTGAAGCTCCAATGTAAGTTTGAGGAACAGCACCATGTCTTCCTATTAGTCCCTATGCAGCCTTTTGGCCATCATAATGACTTCAATAACTTCAAACCCTAACTATAGCTCCAATATTCTCGCCAACAAATGCTGGCGATGTAGGTTGGGTTTCCTGGAGCATGGAGGGCAGGGAAGAAATGAATTGGTGCTTGTGCGTACCATCTTTCAGAATGCTGTTGTGGCAGGGCAATCTGCTTCCTTAGGGTCGACCTTTTTTCTTCTCCCAGGATCCTAGGCCACTGGAGCCGGCTCCGTATTGCCAGTTTTTTGTGTTTCCTCTGCTATCTCCTTTATCCCATTTCCTCAGTTATTCACATGTTCTGTGTCTTGTAAGTAGTTTTAATTTGTTTGATTTCTCTCGTTAATATTACTTCTGCCATTCAGCCATCTCCTGTTTTTCCATGTAAGCACTTAACTACTTCTTGCACGTGCATGAGATTGTGTATATCTGTGTGTTTCCTCCCCATTTGGCCCTTCCTTTCCCTTTGTTTTTTTTTAAAGTGCTGTTGATCTATAATATCTTCCAGTTTTAATGAAGGGTTCACACTTGAAAGGTTAATTTATCTATTCTCAACAGGTGCTGCTGGACCTGTAGTGTTTCCAGCATTTTCTGTATTTATTTCAGATTTCCAGTATCTGAAATATTTCTGGTTTGACTTGCACTTCTGTTATTGGCTGCACACCTGGACATAAGCAACTTAACGTCTGGCGACACGACAGCAATGTAGAGCCAAATTTCTGTGGGTCTTGCATTCTGCTATTGGATTATCTGACTTCTCCTTTGGTCTGCTAAGCATGTTGAGGTAATTATTGAGTTAACCATTGTAACTGTATCTGAACACAATCATGATGACGCATGGAAACTGCTAAGCATTGATACCCAGGTCTGCTTCATATAGAGAAAGCAGATTATGTGTAGGATAGCATAATGTGTATCGTATCATTTCTGAAACTTTTATAGAAAAAGAAACATAAAAAATAATAGGAGCGGGAGTCGGCCATTCAACATGATCATGGCTGATCCTCTATCTCAATACCATATTCCTGCTCTCTCCCCATATCCCTTGATGCCATTTGTGTCTAGAAATCTATCTATCTCCATCTTAAATATATTCAGTGACTTGGCCTCCACAGCCTTCTGTGGTAGAGAATTCCACAGGTTCACCACCCTCTGAGTGAAGAAATTTCTCCTCATCTCAGTCCTAAATGTCCTACCCAGTATCCTGAGACTGTGACCCCTCATTCTAGACCCCCCAGCCAGGGGAAACATCCTCCCTGCATCCAGTCTGTCTAGCCCTGTCAGAATTTTATACGTTTCGATGAGAATCCCTCTCATTCTTCTAAACTCTAGTGAATACAGGCCTAGTCGACCCAATCTCTCCTCATACGACAGTCTTGCCATCCCAGGAGTCAGTCTGGTGAACCTTTGCTGCACTCCCTCTATGACATCCTTTCTTAGGTAAGGAGACCAAAACTGCACACAGTACTCCAGGTGTGGTCTCACCAGGCCCTGTACAACTAGGAAGACATTCTTGCTCCTGTACGCCAATCCTCTTGCAATGAAGGCCAACGTACCATTTGCCTTCCTAACTGCTTGCTGCACCTGCATGTTTGCTTTCAGTGACTGGTGTATGCTGATCATTATGACCATTTAAAGGTAACAATGCAACTTTAAGGTAAACAGAAACCCTTGCGTTTGGAGCACTGCATTTAGACTATTTGGTATTGCCACTCCCAAACCCACTACATCTAATTCTGCCCACGGCAGTAGGCGATGAATTCTGAATTCCTCGTTATCGTCTGTAAATGGTTCGGCTCTGCCCTGAATAGCTCTCTTTTTTCTGAATTGTCCTATAGAATAGATTAATTTTGATGGCTTAAGCAATCCATACATAAACCTGTTTTTAAAATTGCTGTAGTTTAGAGTATTGGCTGGCCGTAATTCCAAGCAGTAATAGGTTGCTCCCCCAAATTCACCATAAAGCTTATTTTTAACAATGCAACCACGTGTTTCCACCCCTCGCCCTTCCTCCTTTCCTAAAATTTGCATTTACAGTTTATACTCTTTCCCAAGTGCAACACCTGTTTCTCCTTGTCCAAACACAGGTACATTTATTTTTAAGATTTTGTTTTTAGGAGAAACAGCTACCTGCCTTTTATTTTTTTTTTAAATCGCATCTAGCTTAATTTTGTAATGTAGAACACTGCAAATTGGGAGGCAGGTGGCATTGGCCCTGGCACCAGCGGGATCAAAAGTTAGGCATATATGGGTCTGGAAAGGACCATTGCTGCCTATCTGGTTAGCCCTAAAAGGTCAAAAAATAAAGTATGAACTCTCTCTTATTACCTTCCTTCCCCCCAGCATAATAGGTTTTTTTGGGGCAAAAAACATGATCTAGTTCCCTCTTAAATTCACTGACATTATTTGTTTCCACTGTCTATCCCCTGGGCAATGTTTTGCACATTTGTGATTGTAATGAAGGGGTAATATCCATTGGTGGGGAACCTCACCTGTCACCAGTGCATATTGCAAAATCGCATTTGAATTACCTGTGATTTTACATCCATTGATTTCAGTGGATGGAAAATCGTGGGAATGAGCCTGCAATTTTACCGTATGCTCTGATGGTGGGCCAGCTGCTGAGGTAAGGTCTTGTGTAGCTGGTAGCAACCCCAAAGTAAACTGCTAAGTTCATTGAGGCCAGCTGCCAGGAGACATCTGAACATGAGAATTCGGAGCAGCAGTAGGCCATATGGCCCCGTGAGCCTGCTCTGCCATTCAATAAGATCGTGGCTGATCTTCGATCTCAACAGAAAGCGAATGGTTGTCTTTGGACTGGAGGAAGGCATACAGTGGTGTTGCTCAGGGGTGGGTACTAGGACCACTGCTTTTCTTGATATATATTAATGACTTGGACTTTGGTGCTCAGGGCACAATTTCAAAATTTGCAAATGATACAAAACTTGGAAGTATAGTGAACAATGAGGAGGATAGTGATAGACTTCAAGAGGACACAGACAGGCTGGTGGAATGGGCTGTCATGTGGCAGATGAAATTTAACGTAGAAAAGTGCATAGTGATGCATTTTGGTAGGAAGAACGAGGAGAGGCAATATAAACTAAAGGGTTCAATTCTAAAGGGGGTGCATGAAAAGTGAGACCTGGGGGTATATGTGCACAAATCGTTGAAGGTGGCAGGGCAGGTTGAGAAAGCAGTTTAAAAAAGCATAAGGGATCCTGGGCTTCATAAATAGAGGCATAGAGTACAAAAGCAAGGAAGTCATGATGAACCTTTAAAACATTGGTTTGGCCTCAACTGGAGTATTGTGTCCAATTCTGGGCACCGCACTTAAGGAAGGATGCAGAAAAGATTTACAAAAATGGTTCCAGGGATGAGGGACTTCAGTTATGTGGGTAAACTGGAGAAGCTGGGGTTGTTCTCCTTAGAGCAGAGAAGATTGAGAGGAGATTTGATGGAGGTGCTCAAAATCATGAGAGGTCTAGACAGAGTAGATGAAGAGCGACTGTTCCCATTGGCGGAAGGGTTGAGAACCGGAGGACACCGATTAAAGTGATTGGCAGAAGAACCAAAGGCGAGAAAAACCTTTTTACGCAGTGAGTGGTTATGACCTGGAATGCACTGCCTGAAAGGATGGTGGAGGCAGATTCAATCGGGCTTTCAAAAGGGAATTGGATAAGTACCTGAAGGAAAAAAATTTGCAGGGCTACAGGGAAAGGGCAGGGAAGTGGGACTAGCTGAAGTGCTCTTGCAGAGAGCCGGCATGTGCTCGACAGGCTGAATGGCCTCCTGTGCTGTAACCATTCTGTGATTCAAGCTCCACTTTCTTGCCTGATCTCCATATCCCTTGTTTCCCCTGGAGTCCAAAAATCTACCTATCTCAGCCCTGAATATACTCAACGAATCAGCATCCACAACCCTTTGGGGTAGAGAATTCCAAAGATTCACAACCCTCAGCAGAAATTCCTCCTCATCTCGGTCTTAAATTGCCGACCCCTTCTCCTGAGACTATGTCCACTAGTTCTAGACACTCCAGCCAGGGGAAACAACCTCTCAGCATCTACCCTGTCAACCCCCCCCCTCAGAATCTTATGTTTGAATGCAATCACCTCTCATTCTTCTAAACTCCAGTGTATAGGCCCAGTTAACATGCAGCTAGCCAGAGCAAAGGCATTGTACAGGAAGCTCTCTTTTAACCGGCACCTAAAATATCCGGAAATCTCTCTTAACCGGCAAAATTCAGGAGTAGGTTCAAGTAAGTTTTTTACTATATATTAGTGGCCGTGTATCCGGGGTTCCTGGATCTGTGGCCGTGTAACCGGGATTCCTGCACCTGTGGCCGTGTACGGGCTCTCGTACCTTGGTAAGTATACCTCTCTGTAATCCGGACTTTTTGATCAACCGGCACCACGCCGGTCCTGTTGGTGCCGGATTAAAAAGAGTTTCCTGTACTAGCAAAAATCTGGTCTAAATATAAAAGAATCTAGACGCAGTTTAGGTTTACTGGACCATAATTTGCTGTGGCAGGGCATCCAATGTCGTCTGCCATTCGATTAGAGATTGGATTAAGAGAGCAATAAAGAGACAGAAAGGAAAAGCCACTTACACTGTTTCAATGAAGCTCAATGTAAGCTCGAGGAACATCACCTCATCATTCTATTGGGTACATTATAGCCTTCCGGACTCAACAATGCCTCCATTTTTTTCGGACAGCAGCTGTTGCTGATGATTCTGATAATCCCATTTACACCTCCTCTGGACCCATCTGTTTTTTTTTACTTGTCCAATTACCATCTCCTTTCACCTTGCACCCTCATCCCTTTTGTCGCTTAATCTCTCCTGCCTTCCACCCCATCAGAGTTTCCCTTTTGTTCTTTCCTCCCCTCCCCCCTACTCTGATGATGGGCCAGCTCTGATGTATGGTCTTGTATAGCTGGAAGCAACCCCAAAGTAAATTTCCCTGCCTCTGTACTTGCTTAAAACGTGTTGCATCTCTAACTTTTTCCAGTTCTGACGATAGGTCATCAACCTAAAATGTTAACTCTGTTTCTCTCTACTCGGATGCTGCTTGACCTGCTGAGTATTTCCAGCATTTTCTGTTTCTATTTCAGATTTCCAGCAGCCACAGAATTTTGTTTTTGTAAAAAAAAAAAAACTTTTATTTAAAACTTGCCATTTTTAAAATCTCCCACCAACAATTAACATAGAAACATAGAAGATAGGAGCAGGAGTAGGCCCTTCGAGCCTGCTCTGCCATTCAATGTGATCATGGCTGATCATCCAAATTCAGTACCCTGTCCCTGCCTTTTCCCCATATCCCTTGATCCCTTTAGCCTCAAGAAATATATCCAACTCTTTCTTGAATATATTTAATGAACTGGCCTCCACTGCCCTCTGTGGCAGAGAATTCCACAGGTTCACCACTCTCTGGGTGAAGAAATTCCTCCTCATTTCAGTCCTAAATGGCTTACCCCTTATCCTTAGACTATGACCCCTGGTTCTGGACTCCCCGGCCATCAGAAACATCCTTCCTGCATCTAGTCTGTCCAGACCTGACAGAATTTTATAGGTTTCGATGAGATCCCCTCTCAATCTTCTAAACTCCAGTGAGTATAAGCCCAATTGACACAATCTCTCCTCATACATCATTCCTGCCATCCCAGGTATCAGCCTGGTGAATCTTCGCTGCACTCCCTCCATGGCGAGAACGTCCTTCCTCAGGTAAGGTGACCAAAACTGCACACAATACTCAAGGTGTGGTCTCACCAAGGCCCTGTACAACTGTAGCAAGACATCCTTGTTCCTGTACTCGAACCCTCTTGCTACGAAGGCCAACATACCATTTGCCTTCTTAACCGCCTGCTGCACCTGCATGCTTACCTTCAGCGACTGGTGCACAAGGACACCCAGGTCTCTTTGCACTTCCCCTTCTCCCAATCTATTGCCATTCAAATAATCTGCCTTCCTGTTTTTGCCACCAAAGTGGATAACCTCACATTTATCCACATTATAGTGCATTTGCCATGTTTCTGCCCAATCACCCAACCTGTCCAAATCGTACCGGAGTTTCCCGACATCCTCCTCGCAGCTTACCCTCCTGCCCAGCTTTGTGTCGTCTGCAAACTTGGAGATATTACATCCAATTCCCTCGTCCAGATCATTTAATATATATTGTGAACAGCTGGGGTCCTAGGACCGATCCTTGCGGTACCCCACTAGTCACTGCCTGCCACTCGGAAAACGACCCGTTTATTCCAACTCTTATGCTTTCTGTCCGCCAACCAGTTCTCTATCCAAGTCAATACCTTGCCTCCAATCCCATGTGCCTTAATTTTGCACGCTAATCTCTTGTGTGGGACCTTATCGAAAGCCTTCTGAAAGTCCAAATACACCACATCCACTGGTTCTCCCTTATCTATTTTACCAGTTACATCCTCAAAAAATTCCAGTAGATTAGTCAAGCATGATTTACCTTTTTGTAAATCCATGTTGACTTTGTCCGACCCTGCCACTGCTTTCCAAGTGCTCTGCTATTACATCTTTTATAATAGACTCTAGCATTTTCCCCACTACCGATGTCAGGCTTACCGGTCTATAATTCCCCGCTTTTTCTCTACCACCTTTTTTGAATAGTGGGGTAACATTAGCTACCCTCCGATCCATGGGTACCGTTCCAGAGTCTTATCGAGTTCTGGAAGATGATCAGTAATGCATCTACTATCTCTAGGGCCACTTCCTTAAGTACCCTGGGATGTAGACCATCAGGCCCTGGGGATTTATCGGCCTTCAGTCCCATCAAATTTCCTAACACCATTTTCCTACAAATACAGATTTCTTTCAGTTCCTCTCTTTCATCAGACCCTATGTTCCCCGGCATCTCTAGGAGGTTATTTGTGTCCTCCTTTGTGAAGACAGAACCAAAGTATGCATTTAGTTGGTCTGCCGTTTCCTTGTTTCCCATTATAAATTCCCTGATTCTGACTAAGGGACCTACGCTTGACTTCACTAATCTTTTTCTCTTCCCATATCTATAAAAAAGCTTTTACAGTCAGTTTTTATGTTCCCTGCTAGCTTACTCTCATATTCTATTTTCCCTTTCTTAATTAATCCCTTTGTCCTCCTTTGTTGACTCCTAAACTGCTCCCAATCCTCAGGATTATTGCTTTTTCTAGCCAATTTATATGTCCTCTCCTTGGATCTTATGCTATCCCTAATTTCCCTTGTTAGCCACGGTTGAGTCACCTTTTCTGTTTTATTTTTACGCCAAACTGGGATGAACAAATTCTGTAGCTCATCCATTCGGTCTTTGAATGTTTGCCATTGCCTATCCACTGTCAACCCTTTGAGCGCCATTCCCCACTCAATCCTACCCAACTCACTCCTCAGACCATCGTAGTTTCCTTTATTTAAATTGAGGACCCTTGTCTCTGAGTCAACTACTTCATTCTCCATCTTAATGAAGAATTCAATCATATTATGATCGTTCCGACCCAAGGGGCCTCGTACAACAAGATTGCTAATTAATCCTTTCTCGTTGCATAATACCCAGTCTAATCTCTGGTTGGTTCCTCGACATAATGGTCCAGGAAACCAGCCTGTAAACACTCCAGGAATTCCTCCTCCACAGTATTGTTACTAATTTGGTTGGCCCAATCTATATGTAGATTAAAGTCACCCATGATGACTGCTGCGCCCTTATTGCACGCTTCTTTAATTTCCCTTTTAATGCCATCCCCAACCTCCGCCTTACTGTTTGGAGGTCTATATACCACTCCTACTAATGTTTTTTTCCCCTTAGTATTTCTCAATTCTACCCATACAGATTCCACATCATCAGAGCTAATATCCTTCATTACAATTGTATTAATCCCCCCTTTAACCAGTAATGCTACCCCACCTCCCTTTTCTTTTTGCCTATCTTTCCTGAATATCGAATACCCCTGGATGTTGAGTTCCCAGTCTTGGCCATCCTTGAGCCACGTTTCTGTAATCCCAACCAAATCGTATTCGTTTACCTCTATTTGCGCAGCCAATTCATCCACCTTTTATTACAAATGCTCCTCGCATTAAGACACAAAGCCTTCAGGGTTGTTTTTTTAACGCTCTTAGACCTATTAGAATTATTATTTACTGTGGCCACGTTTGATTTAAACCGTTGATTTCTCTGACTGCCACTTTTGTTTTTCTCCTTCCTATCTTTTGCTTTTATCCCTGTTTTCCTTTCCTCTGTCTCCCTGCTCAGGTTCCCAACTCCCTGCTCAGGTTCCCAACCCCCTGCCATTTTAGCTTAAACCCCCCCGAACAGTGCTAGCAAACCTCCCCGCAAGGATATTTGTCCCGCTCTGGTTCAGGTGCAACCCGTCCGACTTGTACAAGTCCCACCTTTCCCAGAAGCAGACCCAGTGATCCAGGAAACTAAAGCCCTCCCTCCTGCACCAACTCTTTAGCCACGCATTCATCTGCTTTATCCTCCTATTCCTATACTCATTAGCATGTGGCACCGGGAGTAATCCAGTGATTACAACCTTTGAGGTCCTGCTCTTTAATCTGCTACCTAGCTCCCTAAATTCTTGTTGCAGGACCTCATCCCTCTTCCTACCTATGTCGTTGGTCCCAATGTGAACCACGACCTCTGCCTGTTCACCCTCCCCCTTCAGAATGCCCTGCAGCTGTTCAGTGACATCCTTCACCCTGGCACCAGGGAGGCAACAAACCATCCTGGAGTCACATCTACGGCCACAGAACCGTCTATCTGTTCCCCTTACGATAGAATCCCCTACCACTATTGCTCTCCCACTCTTTTTCCTCCCTTCCTGAGCAGCAGCAACACCCCCGGTGCCAGGAAGTTGGCTGCTGCTGCCTTCCTCTGGTGAGTCACCCCCCTCAACAGTATCCAAATTGGTATACCTGTTTGAAAGGGGGATGGCCATAGGGGTCTCCTGCACTATTAATTAATACCTGAAGGATTGAGACTCCATACTTATAATAGTTAATTTTCAGTGCCAGAGGTTGATTGGCAGTAATTAACACTTACAGGGTCGTTAAAAGGATACTTGGACTTGACGTGACCGAACTTAACTTTCGGTGGCGAGTTTAGTTTGTATCTACCGTGAAATACAGCAACTTCATGCCATTCAATGCATTTCAGTGGTGAGGCAGATAGTGAGATGCCGTTTTGGTAAACCTAACTGCAGAGTGGTGCAACTCGAACAGCAACTTCTGGATATCCGTGTTTAACTGCGCACCTGCCCCTCGCCTGAAATTGTTGTATCATTTATGCAGAAATAACGGCGCGTGCCATCAGTCTCACCGTTATGATAGCAAATTCTGGCCCGTTAAATACTGCCTGAACATCAACTTGCATTTATATAGCATCTGTAACATAGAAAAAATGTCCCAAGGTGCTTCATAGATTTCTAATTGGCTCAGCATCCATTTATCTCAAGGATCAGATTTTAGGAGGGGTGCGTTATAAGAAAGGGTTTGGGTTTGGGCAGTGATTTCCAGAACATGGGGCCAAAGGCGCGGCTCCCAGTGGTGGGGCGAAAGCGGGGGGGGGGGGAAATGTACGAAAGGCCAGAGTTGGAGGAATGAGAATGCGTGTTGGGAACTCCGCTTGGGTCATGCACACATATCTTAAATGAAACGTTGCTCTGTCTCTTATGCTCTGAAAAGCAAAAGTGAGGCACTATTGTCATGGAATTACTTATTTTGGATTAAAAGTGTACCTAATTGTCTGTTGTAGGTTTGTCCGTGTGCATTTGTCTTCGGATTGGGATATGAAAAGACTGTTGAAGATGCTTCCCAAGAAAGAAGTTCATGGAAGGACCCCTGATGTTCGGCACTTCACCACAGCAAACCGCCAGTATTTTGAAACACAGTTCATAAATGGTGAGTTTTTCTGAATGCTAAACATTTTGAAGTTCTAGTCAACTAGCAGTTTCAGGAGTCTGGCTGATAGAACTAAAAGCTCTATAGCCTAGTCTTCTATAATAATGTAAGACTTACTGTCATACTTACTGTTTTATTTATGTTAGCAAGTGAGTCATTTTACCTGAAACTTTACCTTACAGCCACAGTATTTAGTTCTTCTCTTAGCACAGTGATAGGGTTGTAGCCCATCTGGCCTAGAATTTATATGGCTGAGTTTTTACATTTAAAAAATATATAATTCTAATAGACAGGATTGTCACTTCTCTGAAACTAAAATGAGTCAAAAATAAGTGTAGAAAGTTCTCAATGTTCAGTTGGTAACGCACTCATTGCAGGGACAGAGTTTGTTGTTTTGACATCCATGTGAGAACTTTGAATAGATTGTAGATTGACACTTCTTTGTGCAATAGTTAGGGAGTGCTGTGTTGTCAGAGGCTCTGAATTTATTAAACCAAGGCCTTGCCTGCTTCTTAAGCTGGGAATTGAAAGAAAACATGGCGCAGTTTGTAAAGAAAGGGTGTTTTCCTGATGTCTTGACTGACACCCCTCCCTCAACCAGTACCAATAAGAATCAACTGATCATCTCACTGCTGTTTATGGAATGCTGCTATTGTAGAATGGTTGCTCTGTCTGCCTACATAAGATGCTGCATTCCAAAAGAAATGTACTGTATGAACCACTGAGAAATATTGACAATGTGATAAAGCAATATATAGTATGTCTTTTTAATTGCGGCTTAACACTGGGCTGGAATTGTACTGCACCTGTTGTAGAGCCCAACCAATGTGAAACTAGCTAATAGAGGTTGACTTCTAAATCTTGCTCTCTGAATTAATTGTTCAGCCTTGCAAGTTATGCTGCTTTTGCACTAATTATACCTAGGAAGCTATGTACAATGTTGGCTCTGATTTAATGCAAGATTAGAAGTTCTCCAGCTTGTGTTTGAAGGTTCTACACAGGAGAATTGCAAGAACCAATCTGACTGGTTCAAGTCATATAATATCACCTCTATACTGTAGAGGGAGTTGGACACTAGAAGACCTCCAGGACAGCAATCTCTGGCTTGCTTCCCATGCCACGTGCTGGGCAGGTTAAAGAATGGAAGATTAGGCAGCTCAAGGTGTGGCTGCAGAGGTGCTTCAGGAGGAAAGGATTCACCAGTTTGGGGAGAAAGAGAGCAGGATTAATTTAAACTGTTGGAGTAGAAGCAGAAGGCTTATTTGAAATAAATAGTGAGAAAATATTACCAGATAAAGTGAGGAGAAAAATGTTTTCAAGTTGAGAGGAAAGAAAAATATTGCAGCAGGGACAAGGGATATTAAATGAGAAAACTAGCAACAATAATAAGCATTACAAAAAAATTGGAGTCAGCATTGAGTGGTATGTTTGTGAATTCACAAAGCATCTCGAGCAAAATTGGAGAATTGGAAGGATTAATAAATATGAAGGCATATGATCTAGTAGCCATAGAGATCTGTCTTGGGTTTAGACAGGACTGGGAACTTTCTCTCTCCTGAACATGTTAACAACCAGGAATAATGAGAGGGGGAACAAGGTGATGGGGTAACCGTGCTAAGGATTCTATCATAGCACTAGAAAATAAGGTTGTTCTAGAGGGTTAGGTTAAGACAGAATCCAGTTGAGGAGTAGGAAGAGAAATGGTCAATTCTGGATCTGCATTGCAAGTTATTAAACAGTGGAAATGAGATAATGATGGAGAATTGCAGAAAGTTCAAAGATATTTTATCACAGAAGGGCGCAATAATATTGGGAGATTTTAACTATTCTAAGATGGGCTGGGATAAAGGTATATGTGATCAAGGTGGGGAGTGCTTTTTAGAATGTATGGAAGATTGCTTCCTAGGTCAATGTTTTTAGTAAAACAAGATGAGAAACATTTGCTTGATTTGGTTCTTGGAAATAATGTGAGACAAATAACATGGGAGAATAGGAGAGCATATGGAAAATAATTGCTGCAACATAGTTGAGCTCAAAATAGAACAGGATAATGAAGAGCCAAAGATAAGGGTGCAGGACTGGAAAATGACAATCTTCAATGAGGTGTGAAGGCATCTGACCCAGGAAAATTTAGTAAACAGCAGTGAGGAATCCTCAATATGAGATGGATAGAGTACAAAATCGATATATTCATATAAGATGAAATGGAGTTGAATCAAAGAATAAGAGGTCCATGGATAAATAGAGAGATTAAAACTAGACTTAAACTTAAAGGGGGTCTTATGATACAAAAGAAAATTGTGAGGAATAAAGGAGTGGAGTGGAGAGTGAACGGGGAGATTAGAAGGCTAAAAGGGAATATGATAAGTCTAGCAGATAATATGAAAGGATGTACAGGAAAAGTTCTGATATCCGGCACCGACGGGACCGAGCTGCTGCCGATCTATCAACTTCCGGATAGACCAGCGCTAATGTTGAAGGCTACGGAGGTTTTCATCTCCGTTTCTGACAACAAACACTGTGTTGCTTAGCAACAGCTTGTAAACACTCGGCCCGTACCTTGGAAGCGTCTCTGAAGCTGTTGCTAAGCTACAGAGACGCTTTCCAGAGCCTGACTGTTTTATATAAAAAAAAAAAAAAAAATGCTAGAAGGGAAAAAAACCTTACCAAAACGGCGGCTGATTTCTGCGGTTAGATCGAGGTTTCCGGGCATACAACCTCCGGATAAACCAAAGTTTCCTGTAGTAAGGAATTTTATAGGCATACTGAAAATAAAAGAATAATTAGAAGGTGGGACTGGATTTTGGGGGGGGGGGGGATAAATGGTAAAACATTAAAATGAGTGAAAAAGCTGGAGATTTAGGGGTTAAGATGCACAAATCTTTAAAACGGGGGGAACAAGTTGATGATTTAAAAAAAAAAAAGTAAATGGGACGCTAGGCATATATAGAGTACAAAAATCAAGAGGTGATGCTAAACCTGTACAAATCAGTAGTTCGGCCACATTTAAGAAAGAACTTGCATTTATATAGCACCTTTTCATGACCTCCGGAAGTCCCAAAGCGCATAACCGCCAGTGAAGTACTTTTGAAGTGTAATCACTGTGGTAATGTAGGAAACGTGGAAAATTTGCGCACAGCAAGGTCCTTCAAACGGGAAAGAGGTAATGACCAGAATTTTTTTTTTGTGATATTGGTTGAGGGATAATTATTGGTCAGGACACTGGGGATAACTCCCCTGCTCTTCTTTGAATAGTGCCATGGGATCTTTTACATCCACCTGAGAGGGCAGACGGGACCTCCGTTTAATGTCTCATTTGAAAGACAGCACCTCCAACAATGCAGCACTCCATGAGTACTGTACTGAATTGTCAGCCTAGATTATGTGCTCAAGTCTCTGGATGGCATCTTAAAGGAAAGTAGATAATTATTTTAAGCAGAGGAAGATACAGGACCATCAGGAGAGAGCAGGGAAGCGTGATTAGTTTTGGATTGCTGGTTGTATTTCTCTTGCTATTAAAAAGGTGTCTATTCCATCAGTACAATGTTCTATATCTTACAGCAATGAAAAAATCAAAGTTGCATTCAGCACAGAATTATATTTCTTCTGATGGAAATGAAAGCCAATCTGTATCTGATCCTTCAAAAGAAGCAAATCAAGGTGTGTATAACCCATTAGTATATTCTCATACAGTTGTGTTTTTACTTCCCCGCCCAATCTTTTCATTAGTTTCCACTCACTGATTACTCTCCCTCTCCTGATGGCATTGGCTGCTTGCTGGCCTTTGCTTCTACAAATACTGGTGGTTACCTCCACTGCATTGGCCAAATTGGTCATTATTTATTTGGGGGTGAGCATTGACTATGGATGTTCAAAGGCTACAGGAAACTCTTTGTTATCCGGCACCGATGGGACCGGGATGGTGCTGGTTGATTAAAAATTCCGGATGACGGAGAGGGTTATCTACCGAGGCTATTTTTAACAAACAGTCAGACTCCTGTTATTGAGGTGTTCGGACTTCCGGCGGTGCCAAGAAGCCGAGTAGTGGCAGTTTGGAGAACTACCCCCACTGACTAACTCGGCCACCGCGGGAGACTCTGACTCGGCAACATTTCCGGTTATTGAGGTGTTTTTGGAGTATGAATTTTGCCGGTTAATAGAGAATTCTGGATATTTAGGTGTCGTTTAAACAAGAGTTTCCTGTGTTTAGTCCTGGGAGTATCGCAGCCAAGCACAATCCTGCCCTCCTCCAACCTTCACACGTGCTGATGGACAGTGATTCAGAGTGGGAACATTGGCTCATTTTGCCCTTCCTTGAATAGGTGCTTAGACCAATTATACCAGAGCACTTACGTCCTGGCTAGGATCAGTTTACTGCGCATGGAGCAGGGATTAACCCTGGTATTTCCCTCGTTCGCCTAGCTACTCGCTGGATAAAATTGTGGATATTTTTTCCCACCCATCTAGTCTCGTGAGTTCAATACCATAGTCAACTGTTGTGTGATTGAATAGCAGGAATAGTGCTTTGGGTGGCCAATCTGCCCATCAACCTCTCCCTGCCTCACAAGAAAGTGGAAGATGGCAATTGTTAGGTTTCATTCAGTAATAGCCAAGAGGTAATGAAACCAAACAGTAACAAACAAATCTGAATGTCTTGAATGTGAGATCATTTGGAAGATTTTGAACAGAAGATGGCATGGAATTAGAAAAGATTAGTTAATGAGCCCAATAACCACATTTTTTTCCACTCCATATGTGCAATTTGTCTTATTGTGTATTATACTCAACTAATTAGTCTCCTAAAAAAGAAATCGGCCAAAATGTTAATAAATGTGCCTGTATAGAATTAGTATTCTGGACTAACACAATTGAGCAGTGGCACTTGCGGACTCAGCAATTTCCATATTGGAATGACTTGTTAATTCTAAGGACATTCCGCTGCAAATAGAACCTCCCTGAATCTGTGGCACATGATATTTTTAAATGGCCATCTATCAGCAACTAAATAATTCATTGAATTTACACACATTTCATTTTCACTGAATTTGTGCAAACATCTGGACTTTTTTTTTTTTTTTAAAGTCAAATTTAAGAGCTGGTTAAAAACAGACATTCTTTTCTTCTCCCAAAATAGCATGACTCTGCTTGCATGGAATTAGCTTTTGTGAAAAACTTACTTGGCACACTGCTGATAGATGCACTTACTGCAAGATATTGATAATTTAATGTCTGCTCCTCACTCCCGTAGTAGCAACATCCCTGGTACTTTTGTATGTTGGATTAATGATGGTGATATCAAACCATGATGGAGTTAAAATAAATTAGCTTTTAAACATTTGGTGGTGTAACCTCGGCATTGCTGTCAGGTGAGATTGACTTTCCGTGCAAGGGTGTTCCCAGATGCTACTAATGCAATATATCTAGCCTGTGATCTGTATTTGTGGAAATCAGTAAGTGTTTTCCCACGAGCTGTGTTTAAATTGCCAGGCAGTGTTGGATGGATGTAACCAGAGTAAGTGAAATTGATGAGCTGAGAAGTTTATTTGGTTGAATGCTATACCCTGGGAGTTTCGAGTTAATATAATATATAGAGCTGAAGGTTCTATCTAGCTAAAGATTATTTATGTGAAATTGTTGGAATATTTTAAAACATTAGCAAAAACTTGGGAATATCTTTATCTAAAGTATAGATGAAGAACTATTCTATGCTTAAGTTTACATTTGGCTAGTTTTCCACTGAACTTTTGTTACAAGACTTAATTTCATTGGCAGAACCAGCTACGAACATCCCAGGTCCGGTTCTTAGTGGATGTAGACAAATTCAGACATTACAAGCTGCTTGTGTTGATCCTGCGACCTTCATAACACCAGATAGTAACACGACTCCACCTGTGTATAATACATGCTATACGGATTACAGAATACCAGGAAGGTGAGAATTTGGATGCATTTTTATGTGTTAAATTTGTTTATCACCTAACATATTTTTACAGAATTGGGTTAATCAGATTAAATTCATAAAAACTGGAGAGCATTGTTGCTTTCGAACATAATTCTCATTCAATTTCAGAACCATTCTCTTGCCTAGTCAATCCGTGCTGAAAAATTTGTGCACAAACTCAGGATTTTATAAATTGTCAAGTTAGAGACATGGTTGATTTAGCATGGAATGGCTCCTGTTCATGTACATATTTAGTTTTGTCAAAATGAGTTAGTTACATGTGTAGTGAACCTCTATATGGTCAGTACAGCTTTGCAACAGTTGGACCAGTGCTTGATAGGTTGATGCTAAGCCAAAGTTTGATCATTTTACAAAACAGGAACACAAATCTCCCTCTTCAAAATGCTGGCCTGTTTTTATTGAAAATTGTTTTTGTGCTTGTATTTGATGAATGTAATTGTGAACATAGCTGATAAACATTAGGAAATGACAATCTCAATTTGAAGAAAAGCTGTAAATGTTGATGGTATCCAATTTGAATCTCTTCCTAGTAGATTTAATTCTATTTCCCCTCACCTGTTGCAATGTGTTCCTGAAGGCTGCTTCCAAGAACGCATATTTTAAAGTAAAGCAGTGATGGAGAATTGTAGAATCTTACAGCACAGAAGGAGGCCATTCAGCCTGTTGTGCCTGTGCCGGCTCTTTGAAAGAGCTGCAATTTATTTCCCACACCCAGCTTTTTCCCCATAACCCTGCAAATTAGTCCTCTTCAAGCACATGTCTAATTGCCTTTGAAAGTTGCTGTGGAATCTGCTTGTACCATTCATTCAAATAGTGCATTCCAAATCTTAACCGCTCTCTGTGGGGGGAAAAATTCGCTTCATTTCCCCTCTAGTACCGTCCCTTTAATACCATGTGCTTCTATTTTCCAAGTAAGTCTGTTATGTGGTACTTTATCAAACACCTTTTTGAAAGTCCATAAATATAACCTCTACTGCACTACCTTCATGAACCCTCTGTTACTTCATCAAAGAACTCAATCAGGTTAGTCCGACATGATTTGCCTTTTAACAAATCCATGCTGGCTGTCCCTTATTAACCCAGGCCTCTCCACGTGAAAATTACTTTTCTCCTTGACAATAGTCTCTAGTAGTTTTCCCACCACTGACGTTGGACTGACTGGCTTGCAGTTACCAAGTTTATCCCCCTCTCCATTTTTGAACAGGTGTGTAATATTTGCACTCCTCCAGTCCTCTGGCATACATGTACAGTTTTCACTTTTTCAACTTTATGCTCCAGGTTTATTTTGGCTGCCTTAAGCTCGTTGTTTATTTCTGTTCTGCACATTGCTTTTCTTACCCACCATCCCATACAGTTTAATTTTAAACCTCAGATTATTCCCCATACCTCCTTTTTGTCCCTTCTCTCCTGAAGGCGGCAGATCATGCTGGTGTGCAATTCCACTTGCAGCAGGTGCTGCCTTGTACCTCAGCAAAGTGGTTGCACTGCATATTTGTGCCTAAGGGGCTAACACAGTCGTGCCTGATCCTGGTCTAACTTGGTGTCCATGCATGTACGCTTTGGGAGCGAGGAGTGCATAATGTTTGGGAGTGGACCGTGACCTTTTGTTTGCTGTTCAGTCCACTCATTCCCCTTAAGCCTGGAGCTATTGATGCCTATTTTAGAGTCTGACTGCTGTCCTGGCTGAAATGAGTTATCATAGCAGAGACTAGGGACCATTGTGGTCTGTCTGGTTCAGTGGCCTGAAGTTACCGCTTTTGGGCACAGTTGGCACCCCAGGCGCAAATTGCGCCCAAAGTGACACCAATTTTGAGGTGTTTCCACTCAACCTCACCTGAAACGTTAACTCTGTTTCTCTCTCCACGGATGCTGCCTGGCCTGCTGAGTATTTCCAGCATTTTCTGTTGTTATTTCTCATTTGCATATTGCTGAACATAAAATCTGCCATGAACCAGCGCAATTGGGCAGCGTTTTAGAATGTAATTTTGTTTTAAAAAATATTCCTTTGATATATTTAAGGGTGGTAACTTGGTGCAGTTTGACTTAATACAGCTGAAAATGGGTTTATCACAAAAATAAGCATTTTTAATCTGTGTCTAGTTCCCCCACCTGCGAGTAACCTGATTTTAAATATCTGAAACTGACTTTTAAAAAAACTACAGAACCACTTGCTAGTTATATTGGTTTACAGTAGTCAGTTTCTTAGTAAATTAAAAAGAATGATATTCAAAAGCTTTTAAAACATGTCTACTTGTGTCCTTGAGCCTTTTATTTAAAAAAAAAAAAAAAAAAGTAATTTTAAGAGCCTCTTCGCAGGCCTGCAGAAACTCGCAATGGTGATTAATTCGATCTGGGGGCATGGCCAGTTTTGAGTTCAGGGCCAGCTACTAGCGCAATGTTTTTTAAACTAGCACAAAAGATTGCAGAAACTCGATTTGCACTGGATGTAATTTGCGCTTGAAATTCCGCAATCTTTTGCGCTGTTTGGGCGAATTGTGCTGCAAAAAGCAGCGCAACCTAGCCGAAACTTCAGGCTAGTGTATTTATTGACCCACAGGAGTTCAGAAAGGCCGTAGCTGCGCAGAGCATCTTCACTTTAAAGCAGAGCTCTGAATTGTATTTCTAGCACGTTGATGGAGGTTTACCTTGCCCCCTTCCGTCTATTGTATCAGATCCAATATCATACACCCTGTTGCAAATTGAACTGGGGCTTTTACTTGTTAAAGCTAACTGGTCATTTGTTTTACAGGGAAACTGATTTTCAAGAGACACTGCAAAGCAAGCAGGAGCTTATAAAAGAACCTGATGGAAAAGGTACGTTTCCAACCAATGATTATGGGAGCAAAGGTAAATGTTGGGTGAAATAACTAAATACAGGAAACTTTGGTTTATCCGGAGATTGTATGGCCGGAAACCTCGATCTAACGGCAGAAATCAGCAGCCGTTTTGTTAGTTTTTTTTTTCTTCTCCTAGCATTTTTTTAAACAGTCTCTGGAAAGCCTCTCTGAAGCTGTTGCTAAGCTACAGAGATGCTTCCAAGGTACGGGCCAACTGTTTAGAAGCTGTTGCTAAGCAACAGTGTTTGTTGTCGGATACGGAGATGAAAACCTCCATATCCTTCAACATTAGCGCTGGTCTGTCCGGAAGTTTTCATAGATCGGCATCACGCCGGTGCCGGATATCGCGAAGTTTCCTGTATTAGCCTAGCTGTTCTGTAACATTTGAAATTATTTAGTTAATACAAATGTGCTTGCTATATGTGAACTACAAATTCTCAAGGGTGTGCTTGAAGACACTTCCATCCATATATATTTTTTACTTTTTAAAAAAAAAAAAAAAAAAAATGACTTTACCATTCTCTTCATTAATTTTTTGCTGTTGGGCCAAACATCTGTTAATTGCCTCCTATTATGGGAGTGAAGTGGAACAAGAAATCCGTTCAGACATTCAAGAGATTGCTAGGCTTCCCCAAGGCATGGAAGGTACAAAGCTCCCAATCACCTTTGCAATCAGCGTCAACTGTGGAGCAAGTGTAAATCCTTCTGAGCTCAGTTTACTTACCTGGGCATGGTTAGGCTATGGCAGGGGTGGGGGGCACTGTGGAATTTCCTTGCCAATAATACTTCCTAGTTTGGCTAAATTTTTGCCGTCAAAGATTGGCACATCTGCTTCATATATTCTTCTGAATCTAGGCTTCCACAGGTTGAAAACTAGCCTTTATAATGGTGTTAGCCAATGAAAATTCTTTTACTATAACAAAATTGCCATCACTCCCAAATATACTGAGTCGAGATCCAGAAGAAGTTAATTTTTTTTTTTTTTTAAGTGTTATAATTAGGACAGTTAGAATAAAATAATTAAAGATAATTGGAGGGGCAAAGAGATGATGGAGAATGTTAGTTTTATTTTTCATGTAAAATTATTCTGAATATTTGTGTAGTTATGGATTGCAGTAAATAAAGATAATCCTGAAATTTGAGTAGCTCTGTAATCCTGTTAATGCGAATTGAAAAAAAAACCTTTTTCCAGTGAAATGAACACTTTCTTGAACCTGCTTATGGCCCAAGAGTTAAATATTTATGGTTGGACAGATGGAAGGAAAGAAAGAAAGAAAGAAATTGCATTTATTGAACACTTTTCATTTACTCAGGATGTCACAGCACTTTCCAGCCAATCAATTGCTTTTGAAGTGTACTCCCTGTTATGTAGGCTGCAAGCATTAAAGACTCTGGTTTCACTAGTAACGAGTATCGAATTGCTGTTCAATAGCAGTTAAATTGCTAGTTTTGGACACTCAGTTGTCCATATGTTTAAAAAAAAGTTTGAAGTGAGACCACGGTGTATTTAGGTTTTTTTCATGTTTTTTTGAAGTGGGAACATAGAATTTTTTTTGCCTAACGGAAAAAGGATAAGTAAATAATTTTCTGAAAGACTGTCTTCACCTCTGTTTCAGATGACTGTGAAGATTATGGGACTCTACTTAGGCTTGTTTCTTTTGTTAAAAAGTCCAAAGCAATTGCACAGGACAGTTACAGGGATTCATTAAACTGTCCTCCAAATCAGCTTCATGGGGGAGAGGCCAAACCATATAGCTCAGGATTACGGTAATTATTTTTCTTGTAGAATATCTAGCAACTTGTTTTTAATTTAATCGACTAGTAAAATGCCTTTATTACAATAAGTTTGTATTTGTATTTGCAGCACTGAATTTTGCCATCCATGAGCTTGTAGCACAAAAATCTTTGATAACCAATAAAAGACATGTGATAATTTGTTAAGACCCTGAAAGTCACAAAAGCACATACAAGAAAATATTCTATTTGGGTGCATAAATAGTTTAAAATAATTAACTTGCATTTTATTGCTCTTAATAAGGGAGCATGAATACCCAAGACGGAGAGAAAATCAGAGACCTGGAAAGAGAAGTAGTCCTCTGCGAGATCGTTCCAGAAGTCCAAATTCCTGTGATGGTCATTATCAAGAGAAGAAAATGGATTATGACCAAGAGAGGCAGCAGAGTCATCAAAGAATTCACTTTGAAAATTCTCCTCGGAAAAATCATCACCCAGACAGACGCCGAGAGCAAAGAGACAACTTTGGCCAAGAAAGGTCTTGTGACTCTATGAGGTCTCCTGCTACAAATCGTGATCCTTGGCATATTTATTCTAAAAAGAGTGGAAAAGGAAAAGATTACAAGAAAGAAAAATATTGTGGTATGAAACGAGAAAAGGACAGAGAGTACCGATTTTAATGGTACGTGTGTTGATTTTTATTGTCTTGTCTTGGACTTGAGACCTATATATAGTAAAACATTGAATATCTTGTAAATTAATCCACAGTGATGAACTGTAATCTTCCACACAGGATTCCAACAAAATATATTTTCAAATAGTCTGTATAGGCATGTAGCAGCTAATGTTTCTGTTATAAGATCAGCTGTTGTATACTGTTGATTAATCATTACCCCTCATATTTTCAATTTTTCTCTCCTTTACTCGGGTCCCCATATGTCATCCATGCCCTTAAACAAGAGGCTGGTGACTTAGTACAGTGTATCTACCAACATTTAGTGGATCCCATTAATTGAATTACATTAATTGATTGTAGTATACAAAATCCTAGTGTAGATTTTTACTAACGATGTCACTCCCTTTATTGTAAAATATTTAGTCTGCTATTTTTTTGGTGGGTGGGGCAGGTAGGGGAGAGAAAGAGGGAAATGATTCCTGGGACACCTGGAGTTAATGGCAAAGCACTGAGGTTTTTTTCTCAGCTAGAGTAAATAGTGGTAGAAAGTTGTTTAATGCATAGAAATATGTGGAAGTTACAACACAAACGGGCCATTTGGCCATTTACCCTCTAATGTGAGTAAATAAGCCCTGATCACATTTACCCGCCCTGTTCCCACATCACTTCCTTCATCCAACTATCAATTCTAATCTTAAATGTTGACTTTGTTGATGCCTCAACCACTAATCCTGGGAGTGAATTCCACAGCCTCACAACTCTCTGTAAAGAAGGTTTGTTGCTCTCTGTTCTAAATCTCTTGCATTTAATTTTTTATCTATGGCCCCTTGTTCTAGCCCCCTCTACCACTAGAAACAGTCTGCTTCTATCTACTGTCCCATCCTGTCGTAGTTTTAAACACTTCTAAAATCTTGCTTTTTTGATGAAAATGCCTCAACTCTTCAAGTCTTTCTTTGTATTGCATTTCCTCATACCAGGCAGCATCCTAGTGAATCTGCTTTGTACCCTCTCTCAAGCCTCACAATCCTTGCCCAAAATTGCAAATAGTATTCAACTGAAGTTTTATTAAGGTATTGTACAGGGTCATCATTACATCTTGGCTTTTATGTTCTATACCTCTTGTAATGTAGTAGAGTTTCATTAGCTTTTCTTAATACCTTATCAACCGGAGGTAATGCCTTTAAATCTGTACCCCCAGATCTCTCAGCTCTTCTTCCACATCAGCCAGCCAACTTCTATTTAGAGTATAATTACTGTAAAAATGTTTTTACCAACATGTATCGCCACACACTTACTGACATTGAATTTAATCTGCCACTTTTTATTGTGTTCCCCTATCTTATCAATATCCCTTGCAACTTTGGGCTTCTAAAGAATTGGCTATATCGCCTATTTTGGTATTTACAAATTATCACACCACTCCATCTAGGCCCACGTCCAAATCATTTGATGTACACGGTGAACAGAAGTGGCCCCAGAACTCAACCATGTGGGACCCCACTACCAACATCCAACCATCTGGAATACTGCACTTGGCTCCTCCTTTCTGTTTTCTCCCTTCTAATCAATATTGAATCCCATTTACTATGCTCCCCCTTAATCTTCTCAAAAATCTGCATGGTACCTTGTCAAACTTTCCTAATGTCCAAGTACACTACATCTATGTGTACGATAGGCTACCTGTTTTGCATTGGCTTTTGATGACTTGCACATTGGGAAAGTTGTAACCTTGTGGATACATGAAAGGTGATGCTAGCCTGTAACCCCTTGTAATTGAAACCATTACCCCTCTATTAATACAGTGATGTTTCAGACTGTTGCTGGAGTGCAAATGTCATCATCAGTGATTGTTCTTGTAATTGTATGCACTGATAATGTCGTCTGTGTTCTGCGGGTTTGATTTTTTTTTTTTTAATCGCAATTTCAAGGAAATTTAATGCGCTTCTGAAAAGAATTCGAAATGTTGAGAAGAATATTGGGCCTTCATTCCAGATAAATCATACTTGGAAAGGACATAGTGGCTTCAGGGAGGGTGCTGGACAGACTTAAATAGTTTAATAGATACCTATTAAGATTACCTCTGACACTGTAGCATTTCCCTCTCCAGATCAACTTTTTTTGTGCTAAAATGTTGACCTTTTTAGGGTTTGACTGTGCTGCCTGCAAACCTACTGTATTCTATTGATGCAATATTGATTGTGATTGTTTCCTGTTTGTATTTTTTTCATGTTTTTAAGTGACACTTAAACTATCCAATGCCTTATGCAATTCAGAAACTTATAAAGACATCATAGGATAGTCCATTTCTGTCTACTTGCTATATTTTTGTTAGCAGAATATTTGTGTTATATTGTTGGAATTCTCAAATATTTGTATTTTTTTTAAGTTTATTTCTGCTCTCCTTTTCATTGTATCTTAGTAGAATGACTGAATCAGCTTTATGGTGTATGAGAAATGATGTGCGTCTGTGTAACTTGAGTAAAAGAGTCAGTAAGTACGAATTTTAATGTTTCAAATATTAAGCCACCAAGAAGAAATACATTGGCTATGGACAAAAATTAAAAATTTTTTAACTTTGCATTCACTTGTCAGTTACTCACCATCAGGTGCTTGGAACGAAGATACTACATCAGGCGTGTTGATGACCAAGCAAGTTAACTATTAATAGTCAAGACATATGAATGAAAATTGGGGTTGATTTATATGAACCAAGGAATACTCTCCACAAAATGAGCTTAGCAGCATATTTAATGAATGAAGATGCTGCCTTTTCTGCATACAATCTCAGCTGAACTCTGCAGAGTCTCAAACTCTTTCTGGTCAAGGCAGTTGGTGAATTGCTAAACATGTTTTATTTTAGCTGTCTTTGGCGGGCAGGGGGGAGGTGGGGCGGGGGAGGATTATGAATTTGTCCTCCGTCTTTCCCCACCTGTGGCTGCGGTCATTAAAATCTCTTGTGGCTTGCAGTGTGAGAATGTGCAATTGGTTTATATTTCAGCGCTGATGGCATTAGCAATCATCACATCTCACACTGTTGCCAGTTGGAAAAGTTGTGTAACCTACCTCCGGATGAGAGAATTTTTAAATAATAAACGCTATGAAACTATGGAGGAATGGAAGCTTGTTTAATTCTTGTATTCTATTTCATTATGCTCCAGGTTGATACTGGTAGTGCATGAGGAAGGATAGTGTATTTTTCATAATTGTTATAATATTCAAAAAAGTTACCATCTAATGGCAGGCCATCCTGTCCCTTTAAATCCAGTGCACGTGCATTACTAACCCACTGGACAGTTCAAAAATAAAGCAAAGGGAGCACTGCTAAAGTAAATTTGGTACAATGGGGTAGCTTGTGACTTTGGGCGACTGGTGGGTGAGGTGATGGGGCCAGCTGCCTCAACATGAGTGGAATGTCCAACCAATTTTGACGGTGTGGCCTCATTTGTGTCTTATTGGCGGGCTGACCACATGTTTGCAGCAGTGACTGGCAGCTTGCCCAGTTGAGGGACAGGATTTCCGCTGGTCGTGGAACAAATTTAAACGGTGAATACACCTCTTAGAGGTGTAATTTCACTCGGAGCAAATTGTGGCTGATGCAGGGATTAATTCACAGGCTGTCAAAGACGAGAGCTCCTAGGTTCAGCGACACAGTAGTAGTGGTCCGAGTGGCAGGCAGGTCCTCTTCCTCTTGGATGACTACGGTTCCTAAACACTCGGCAGCAAGCCTGGATTAGTAAATGCCTGGACCATCATCCCAAGGACACTGGCTAAGTAAAGAAATTAAGGATAGCATTCGACTAAAAACAAGGGCATATAAGGTAGCCAAATCTAGTGGGAGGATAGAAGATTGGGAAGTCTTTAAAAGACAGCAAAAAATAACAAAAAGATTGATTAAGAAAGGGAAGATAGATTATGAAAGTAAATTAGCAAAAAATATAAAAACAGATAGTAAGAGTTTTTATAGTTATATAAAAAGAAAAAGGGTGGCTAAAGTAAATGTTGGTCCCTTAGAGGATGAGACTGGGAAATTAATGGTGGGAAATATGGAGATGGCAAAAACACTGAATATTTTATATCAGTCTTTACAGTAGAGGACACTAAGAATATCCCAACACTGGACAAACAGGGGGCTATGGGGGGGGGAGGAGCTAAACACGATCAAAATCACTAAGGAAGTGGTACTCGGTAAAATAATGGGACTCAAGGCGGATAAATCACCTGGACCTGATGGCTTACATCCTCGGGTCTTGAGGGAAGTGGCGGTAGGGATTGTGGATGTATTGGTAATTTTCCAAAACTCCCTGGACTCAAAGGTCCCGGCAGACTGGAAAACTGCTAATGTAACACCCTTATTTAAAAAGGGCAGTAGACAGAAGGCTGGAAACTATAGACCGGTTAGCCTAACATCTGTGGTAGGTAAAATTTTGAGTCCATTATTAAGGAGACAGTAACAGGACATTTGGATAATCATAATTTAATAGGACAAAGTCAGCATGGTTTTATGAAGGGGAAGTCATGTTTGACAAATTTGCTGGAGTTCTTTGAAGAAGTAACATATAGGGTGGATAAAGGGGAACCAGTGGACGTAGTGTATTTAGACTTCCAAAAGGCATTTGACAAGGTGCCACACAAGATTATTGCTTAAGATAAAAAATCACGGGATTGGGGGTAATATTCTGGCATGGATAGAGGATTGGCTATCTAACAGAAGGCAGAGAGTTGGGATAAATGGTTCATTCTCAGACTGGCAATCAGTAACTAGTGGTGTTCCGCAGGGGTCCGTGCTGGGTCCCCAACTCTTTACAATCTATATTAACGATTTTGGAGGAGGGGACCGAGTGTAACATATCAAAGTTTGCAGATGATACTAAGATGGGAGGGAAAGTAGTGAGTGAGGAGGACATAAAAAACCTGCAAGGGGACATAGACAGGCTAAGTAAGTGGGCAGAGATTTGGCAGATGGAATACAATACTGGAAAGTGTGAGGTTATGCACTTTGGCAGGAAAAATCGTAGAGCAAGTTATTATCTTAATGGCAAGAAACTGGAAAGTACTGAAGTACAAAGGGATCTGGGGGTCCTGGTGCACGAAACTGAAAAGGTTAGTCTGCAGGTGCAGCAAGTGATTAAGAAGGCCAATGGAATGTTGGCTTTCATTGCTAGGGGGATAGAATATAAAAATAGGGAGGTATTGCTTCAGTTGTACAAGGTATTGGTGAGACCGCACCTGGAATACTGCATACAGTTTTGGTGTCCATACTTAAGAAAAGACATACTTGCTCTCGAGTCAGTACAAAGAAGGTTCACTCGGTTAATCCCGGGGATGAGGGGATGGACATATGAGGAGAGGTTGAGTAGATTGGGACTCTACTCATTGGAGTTCAGAAGAATGAGAGGCGATCTTATTGAAACATGTAAGATTGTGAAGGGGGTGGATCGGGTGGATGCGGGGAGGATGTTCCCGATGATGGGTGAAACTAGAACTAGGGGGCATAGTCTTTGAATAAAGGGCTGCTCTTTCAAAACTGAGATGAGGAGGAACTACTTCACTCAGAGGGTGGTAGGTCCATGGAATATGCTGCCCCAAAAAGCTGTAGAAGCTACATCATTACATAAATTTAAAACAGAAATAGACAGTTTCCTAGAAGTAAAGGGAATTAAGGGTTACGGGGAGCGGGCAGGAATTTGGACATGAGTCTAGGTTCGGATCGGACATGGCCCTGTGGGTAGCGGAGCGGGCCCAGGGGCCGTGTAGCCTGATCCTGCTCCTATTTCGTGTGTCTAATTCTGTTAGGTTCAGGAGATGGTTCTGTGATAGTAGATTGGCGGTTAGGATCAGATCAGCCATGATCTTACTGAATGGCGGAGCAGGCTCGAGGGGCCGATTGGCCTACTCCTGCTCCTATTTCTTATGTTCTTATGAAGACGTTGAATGACCTGACTAGGACAGCAAGAGTGAGACTGGTCTTCCTGTCGCAGTCACTCTGCATTAGACCTTGCCACAGCAATTTTCTGCCCCCACCATTCCTGCCACTACTTCAAATTATTCTCCCTCCTCCCCCAAACTCTACATGTTTATTGTCCAATCGCAGCAGGGCACCGCACCATCTCTCCTCATTGCAATCATATACTCACCTCCTGCTGATGCCCTCAGGCACAAACAGCAGTCTGTATTTACTTGATCACAACTAGAAGGCCTTTCACTCTTCTGCTAACTCATTATACATATCTCCATGCACTAATCTTGCACATGACCACCTCCCCATCCTTCTCCCTTTCTGCCTGCACACTAGATGAAGATGCCACACACAGCTGAATAGCACGTTACAAGAACCATGCACTAACTCACTTCAACTCTTTTTTGCAAGAGAAGCTGGTGCACAACAAGAGGAAGAGGACCAGAAGTGGGCGTGGAGGGCAGTTTCCATCCAGGCCCTCGCACAGATGGAGAAAAAAGACATGTTCAGTAGTGGTGAAGGCAGCTCGAGGAGCGTAAATAATGGCAAGGCTGGAGGCAGCACTCAGCAGGGAGCCCGCCTTTTTATTTTACCTTCTCTTGCAATCAAACACATAGTGTGGTATTCTGATACTGCCTCGCACTGCCAGTCAGCTGCTGCTATGTAACTCTTTCCTACCATGCTGAAACTTGACCCTCTCCCCTTTCTCTAGGTTCTTCCCATTACTTTGACCTTGCAAGAGAAGACTGAGGGGGCCAACCCTCCAGAAGAAGCAGTCACTCACTTCATGTCTCTCAATCACCCGTACAGAATTGGCACCACGGTTGGGATAGATAATGGCCTCGATGGTGATACCCAAGGTGATTCACAGAGCTCAAGTAAACAGGGGCTTGTAGAAAGAGTAGCCCAGGCGGTGGCTCCCCAGAGGGCATAACCAGGTCCTAGCTCTGCTGAGGATAGAGATGCCGACTTTGGAGTCCATGCCACAAAAGGAAACTGCGTCATGTGCACCAATAATTATTGATGGTATTGAGCAGCCTGCCTTGGAGTTGGCGCAACATGTCCGAGAGTATCGGAGTATATTTCCAGCTTGTGTGGCATTCTGTCTAGTGACATTAGTACTCTGTAGTCTACCATGAATGTGTGGACACCTCTCTGAATGCTGCATCCAGCCCCTCGGCACAGGAGTCTGTATCAGCAGCTCTTGCAGCTTTGATTGAAGCTCAAACAGGTACAACTCAGGCTCTGCGCGCCACTATCACTGCTGACTTTGAAAGGCTGGTGAACCATGTGGATAAGGGCTTCAACCGCATCTCTGATCTCCTGCAGTCTGCTCTCCTGCAGATTAGTGGGAGTGATGAGCCGCAGCTCCACGGGAGTCGCCCTCTCATGATGACAGCATGTCAACTCCCTTGCTACCCACTCAACAAATGCTTGCCATGGTGCATGAAACCCAGCTGGGCTAGACTGCCCTGGCAGCAGACGAGTTGTTGCAGTCTGCAGCTGAGCCCTCATAGCCCTGAGCTCCTGAAGGTTGCCGACGATGCACATCTCCAGGCCCTCATTTAAGCATCATTAGCCTTCCGCACCCATGCTCAAGCCACTGGAGGAACACCTCGTAAGAGCAGTAGAAGAGGCAGGAATGAACTGTGGGCTTTCTTGTGTTATGGCAGTTGTATCAGCCATTAAAAAGTTACATGTAATTTTGCAACTTTGCAATGTGGGTTTTTAAGTAGGCACTGATCTAGCAATTGTCGTTGGCATCTGTGTCATAGTTGGTCAATGTATGGAAGTTCTTTATTGCAGGGTGGATGGACTTGTTCATATGGTATAGTTGACTATTTATGTGGGGTTGGGTGATGGTGGGTGGATGGTCTTGTTCAGCTGAATTTGTTGGTGCAGAGCCCAGGCTGCATGCTGATACTGTATTCCTCCAACTTCGCTGTCTTCTGGTCCTCCTTCATCAAATGATCGCAGGTCTTCTGGCAATACAGGAAACTTTGGTTTATCCGGAGGTTAACTGTCCGGAATGCTCGAGCCACCGGCAAAAATCAGGAGCCGTTTCGTTAGGTTTTTTTTCACCAGTCAGGCTCTGCAAGGTCTCGCTGAAGCTGTTGCTAAGCTACAGCGACGCTTGCAAGGTACGGCCAACTGTTTAGAAGCTGTTGCTAAGCAACAGGGTTTGTTGCCAGATACGGAGCTCAAAATCTCCGTATGTTTCAACATTAGCGCTGGTTTGTCCGACAGTTTTGATGGGACAGCAACAGCTCAGTCCCGTCGGTGCCGGATAGCACAAAGTTTCCTGTACATAGAAGATAGGAGCAGGAGTAGGCCATTCGGCCCCTCGAGCCTGCTCTGCCATTCAGTGAGATCATGGCTGATCATCCAAACTCAGTACCCTGTCCCTCCCTTCTCCCCATATCCCTGGCATTGTCATTCATTAGCCGTGGCATAACTAAGGACTGCCTATTTCCACCTCCGCCCTTGCCTCAGCTCATCCACTGCTGAAACCCTCATCCATGCCTTTGTTACCTCTAGACTTGACTATTCTAATGCACTCGGGAACGGTAGCATAGTGGTAATGTCACTGGGCTAGTGATCCAGAGACGTGAGTTCAAATCCCACCACGGCAGCTGGAGTTAATTAAATAAATCTGGAATAAAAAGCTAGTATCAGTAATGGTAACCATGCAGCTATCGGATTGTCGTAAAAACCCATCTGGTTCACTAACGTCCTTTAGGGAAGGATATCTGCCGTCCTTACTTGGTCTGACTCCAGACCCACAGCAATCTGGACTCTTAACTGCCCTCTGAAATGGCCTAGCAAGTCACTTAGTTGTAACTAACTGCTACGAAACAAAATAATAAGAATGAAACCGGACGGACCACCTGGCATCGACCTCGGCACCGGCTACGGACACTGCAGCGACTCACCCAGCGCAGTCAACCCTGCAAAGTCCTCCGCACCAACATCTGGGGATTTGTGCCACAATTGGGAGAGCTGTCCCACAGACTAGTCAAGCAACAGTTATACTCTCAGAATCATACCTTTCAGCCAATGTCCCGAACTCCTCCATCACCATCCCTGGGTATGTGCTGTCCCACCGGGAAGGAGTGGCCCTGGGAGTCCGCAACATTGACTCCAGACCCCATGAAGTAAAAACATAGAAGATAAGAGCCTGCTCCGCCAATGCGATCATGGCTGACCCTGCTTTCTCCTCATATCCCTTGATCCCCTTAGTCTTAAATATATCTAACCCCTTGAATATATTTAATGAATTGGCCTCAACTGTCTTCTGTGGTAGAGAATTCTACAGGTTCACCACTCTCTGGGTGTAGAAATTCCTCCTCATCTCAGTCCTAAATGGCTTACCCCTTATCCTTAGATGGTGACCCCTGGTTCTGGACTCCCCGCCATCGGGAACAGCCTTCCTGCATCTAGTCTGTCTAGTCCTGTTAGAATTTTATAAGTTTCAATGAGATCCCCTCTCATTCTTCTCAACAAGATTGCTAATTAATCCTTTCTCATTACATAATACTGTACCCAGTCTAAGATGGCCTGATCTCTAGTTGGTTCCTCGACATATTGGTCCAGGAAACCATCCCGTATACACTCTAGGAATTCCTCTTCCACAGTATTGTTACTAATTTGGTTAGACCAATCTATATGTAGATTAAAGTCACCCATGATAACTGCTGTGCCCTTATTGCACGCATCTCTAATTTCCCATTTAATGCCATCCCCAACCTCAGCATTACTGTTTGGGGGTCTGTATACAACTCTCTCTAACGTTTTCTGCCCCATGTATTTCTCAGCTCTACCCATACAGATTCCACATCATCAAAGCTTATATCCTTCCTTACTATTGTGTTAATCTCTTTAACCAGCAATGCTACCCCACTGCCTTTTCCTTTTTGCCTGTCCTTCCTGACTATTGAATACCCCCTGGATGTTGAATTCCCAGCCTTGGTCACCCTGGAGCCACGTCTCCGTAATCCCAATTATATCACATCCATTTCCATCTATTTGCGCTGCTAATTCATCCACCTTATTACGAATGCTCCTCGCATTAAGACGCAAAGCCTTCAGTCTTGTGTTTTTTTAACATTCTTAGACCTTTTAGAATTATTGTTTACTGCGGCCACGTTTGATTTACACCCTTGATTTCTCTGACTTCCACTTTTCCTTTTCTCCTTCCTGCCTTTTGCTTCTATCCTTGCTTCCCTTTCCTCTGTTTCCTGCACAGGTTCCCAACCCCCTGCCATTTTAGTTTAAACCCTCCCCAAGAGCACTAGCAAACACTCCCCCTAGGACATCGGTCTCTGTCCTGCCCAGGTGCAAACTGTCCAGTTTGTACTGGTTCCACCTCCCCCAGAACCGGTTCCAATGTCCCAGGAATTTGAATCCCTCCCCATTGCACCATTCTTCTTGCCATGTATTCATCTGAAATATCCTTTTATTTCTACTCTGACTAGCACGTGGCACTGGTAGCAATCCTGAGATTACTACCTTTTTGAGGTCCTATTTTTTAATTTACCTCCTAACTCCCTATATTCAGCTTTTAGGACCTCATCCTGTCTCATGGCTTCAGGTCAAGCATGGGCAAGGAAACCTCCTGCTGATTACCACCTACCCTCAGCTGATTAATCAGTACTCCTCCATGTTGAACACCACTTGGAAGAAGCACTGAGAGTAGCAAGGGCATAGAATGTACTCCGGGTCCATCACCAAGAGTGGCTCGGTAGCACCACTACTGACCGAGCTGGCCGAGTCCTGAAGGACATAACTGCCAGTCTGGGCCTGCGACAGGTGGTGAGTGAACCAACACGAGGGAAAAACCTACTTGACCTCGTCCTCACCAATCTACCTGTCGCAGATGCATCTGTCCATGACAGTATTGGCAGCAGTGACCACCGCACAGTCATTGTGGAGACAAAGTCCCGTCTTCACACTGAGAACACCCTCCGTCGTGTTGTGTGGCACTACCACCGTGCTAAATAGGATAGATTCAGAACAGATCTAGCAGATCAAAACTGGGCATCCATGAGGCGCTGTGGGCCATCAGCAGCAGCAGAATTGTATTCCACCACAATCTGTAACCTCATGGCCTGGTATATCCTTCACTCTACCATTGCCACCAAGCCAGGGGACCAACCCTGGTTCAACAATGAGTGTAGAATAGCATGCTCGGAGCAGCACCAGGTGCACCTAAAAATGAGGTGCCAACCTGGGGAAGCTGCAACACAGGACTACATGCATGCTAAAAAGCGGAAGCAGCATGCTATAGACAGGGCTAAGCGATCCCACAATCAACGGATCAGATCAAAGCTCTGCAGTCCTGCCACATCCAGTCGTGAATGGTGGTAGACCATTAAACAACTAACTGGAGGAGGAGGCTCCAGCTCCAAGAATATCCCCATCCTCAATGATGGTGGAGCCCAGCACGTGAGTGCAAAAGACAAGGCTGAGGCGTTTGCAACCAACTTCAGCCAGAAGTGCCGAGTGGGTGATCCATTTCGGCCTACTCCCAAGGTCCTCACATCACAGAAGCCATTCTTCAGCCAATTCGATTCATTCCACATGATATCAAACAGCTGAACGCACTGGATACAGCAAAGGCAGCATTTGACTGAGTCTGGCATCAAGGAGCCCTAGTAAAACAAGTCAATGGGAATCTGGGGGAAAACGCTCCACTGGCTGAGTCACATAGCACAAAGGAAGATGGTTGTGGTTATTGGAGGTCAATCATTGCTGCAGGAGTTCCTCAGGGCAGTGGCCTAGGCCCAATGACATCTTCAGCTGCTTCATCAATGACCTCCCCGCACCCCCCCCCCCCCCCCCCACATCATAAGATCAGAAGTGGGGATGTTCGCTGATGATTGCACAGTGTTCAGTTCCATTCGCAACTTCTCAGATAATGAAGCAGTCCATGCCCGAATGCAGCAAGATCTGGATGACATTCAGGCTTGGGCTGGTAAGTGGCAAGTAACATTCCTGCCACACAAGTGCCAGGTGATGACTATTCCAACAAGCGAGTGTCTAACCACCGCCCCTTGACATTCAACAGCATTACCATCGCCAAATCCCCCAACATCCTGGGGGTCACCATTAACCAGAAACTTAACTGGACCAGCCACACACATACTGTGGCAACAAGAGCAGGTCAGAGGCTAGGTATTCTGCAGCGAGTGTCTTACCTCCTAACTCCCCAAAGCCTTTCCACCATCTACAAGGCACAAGTCAGGAGTGTGATGGAATACTCTCCACTTGCCTGTTGTTGGAGCTGCACTCATCCAGGCAAGAAGGTCGACACCACCCAGGACAAAGCAACTCGCTTGATTTGCACCCCATCCACCACCTTAAACATTCACTCCCTCCACCACCGGTGCACCGTGGTTGCAGTGTGTAGCATCTACAAGATGCACTGCAGCAATTTGCCAAGGCTTCTTCGACAGCACCTCCCAAACCCGCGACCTCTACCACCTAGAAGGACAAGGGCAGCAGGCGCATGGGAACACCACCACCTGCAAGTTCCCCTCAAAGTTATACACCATCTTGACTTGGAAGTATATCGCCGATCCTTCATCGTCGCTGGGTCAAAATCCTGGAACTCCCTCCCTAACAGCACTGTGGAAGTACCCTCACCATAAGGACTGCAGCTGATCAAGAAGACGGCTCACCACCACTTTCTCGAGGGCAATTGGGGTTGGGCAATAAATGCTGGCATTGCCAGAGACGCCCTTACGTCATAGGACATTGACTTAAATAACAAGTTCTCGTCTTGCTTCAGGTGTGCGCCTGGGCCACCTATATGAAGGCCCTGAAGAGAATGGCGTTGGCCGGATTGAAAGAGGGAATAGGGCATTTTAAATTTCCCCCCACGATTTTCAGGGTGCCATTGCCCCTTTCCTCAGCGGTGCCAGTTAAAATCTCCCCCAGTATCTCTAAATCAGGGTTAGCACAACAAATGTAACCTTCAATGTACTAGCTGTTCTTTTATGATGTGTGCTTGAAAATCTTCCTCCTTGATACAATTTGTAATGCCATATTAGCTTTAGCATAAATATAAAAATGTTATGAAAGAATGGAACAAGTAAAGATCATTGCCCTAGCAAATCAATTCGCTTTGCAGACCAATATCAGGCACAATTGACATACAGGAAACTTTTTTATCCGGCACGGACGGGACCGACGTGGTGCCGGTTCATCAAAAATTCCGGATAACCGAACGCTATAGTAAAAGATACGAAGCTGAGAGCTCCGTATAAAGCAACAAACCCTGCAACAGCTTCAGAACAATGGGCACAAGTTGCAAGCGTCTCTGTAGCTTAGCAACAGCTGCAGCCACACCCTTGCACAGCAACAAATGGAGTAATAAAAGTTACCTGAACCTACTCCTGAATTTTGCTGGTTAACCGACATTTCCGGTTATTTAGGTGCCGGTTAATCGAAAGTTTCCTGTACTGCGAATATTAGCCTTCCTAATTAAATCTGAGAAAAATCTGCAGAAATACTTCCTGATCCTCAAATGTTATCGAGCAAGATTCTAGAAAATTCATCAAACTCCACATCTCTATTCAACCCTGCCCTTCTGCCCTATTCCCTCCCATTGCAGCAGGACAGGAACCATTGTGTCCTGTGCCGTATCTGATTATCTCTATATCTGTACCAATTCTGACAGCTAGTCCTGTAATCGCCAGTCTCCTTCCCAATCAGACATTTAACCAGCTCATTTTTGAAGAAGTTAATTGACTGAGCCTTAGCAGACTTTGCTAGGAGTCTGTTCCACTTTTCCATTACTTTTGAGGTGGGAAGGAGAACGAGTTTATTTTCTGTAGCTTCACTTGAAGCTTTGTAATTTTAAATTGCGATCTTTTAGTTCTGTACTCAGTTTTAGGTCAAATAGGCTGCTTATGCCTAAATCATTTTCTGAACACTCTAGCCCATCAATGTTATTTTAAAAGTATTGTGACCAAAACTGCACACTATTCCAAATGGGGCCTCACCAAATGATCTATACAAGTAACTTTGCAGATCCCATTTTCCCATTGACCAGAAAATGTAATTGGTCAGTACTTGCACCTAAAACCTTTTTCTTTCCCCACCTTTTTATTGTTTGCATAGTTACTGTTGCCTTGCATTTATTTCATTAAGAACATTGTTAAATAACAGTAATGTTACCAATGTTAAAAACAAAACTTACTTTGGTAATGCCTTTTTTTCTTTTGCACAGAACACAATTGCTTGAAAGAAGATAATGGAGTTCAGGATCCTGTAATTCAGTGTCTTTGCATCAATTGTATAATGTCATTAGTTCAATAAAGTAACCTAATTTTTTTTTTTAAGTTTCCCAGAATTGGATGCAGTTATTTGGCTTAAATACCAGTATCAATATCAAAAGTTGATAATATGTTAGAATTCTATATAATGTAGTCTTACATCAGCTATGTGTCCAGATGGTTTGGGAAAATGTCTATATGTACTTCAAAAAATTATGATTGACTCCATTTGAGTTAATCAAAAAACACTTTAACCCTTCACTGTCTGAACATATCACGCAGAATACTTTCAATGGCTATATTGATTTCTTGCCAACCCAATGATATACTCCTACAAATAGCATTGCCAGTTCTGCAAAACATTTCCTGACTGCAGGAAAGACGGTATGTTTTTATTATATCATAATCTATTGGTACATGGTCATGAAGCTTCACTCATTACACAGTAGAGTATTCTTCAAACTATATGAGCAGCAACACAGGAGATCCACTAATATAGATACAAATTTGGTGGTTATAACAGTACTTAGCTCAGAAATTGACACAGATGGTTCTTGAGCTCAGGTAGAACTAGAGAATTTGTACTGTGGTGCTTAATTCATGCTCTGATGACTCTATTTCAGCCAGTGATGATTAACTGCATTTGATCTGCATCTAAAAGATGAAGTTTCAGGTGGGTGATTGGGAGAGTGCAGGCAGGAGACTCGATATGTAAACATTTCTTTTGGTATTATTGTGGTGCACCTACATTACGCATTGTGTTTTTAGAGTAAACGTGAGGGACTGTCGCAGATATTTGCATTCTTAATGTTGCTTCAGGTGTGATCTTGTAGAGGACTGCTAATTCAGTCATATCTATACAGATTGGTAAATGATGGAACTTTGGTCAGTCTACTGGTCTTAGCAGGTGTTATTATACTAAACCCGTGAGCAAGAACTGTGTTTTCCCTATAGCCAGTGAAACCAGGATACAGGAAACTTTGTGCTATCAGGCACCGACGGGACCGAGCTGTTGCCGTTCCCTCAAAACTGCCGGACACTCCAGTGCTAATGTTGAAACATACGGAGATTTTCAGCTCCGTGTGAATCAACAAACCCTGTTGCTTAGCAACAGCTTCTAAACAGCCGGCTAGCGTCTCTAGCTGAAGCTGTTGCTTAGCTACAGACCTTGCAGAGCTTGACTGTTGAGAAAAAAGCAATGAAAAGAAAAAAAACGGCTCCTGATTTTTGCCGGTGGCTCGAGCTTGCCGGACATTTAGCCTCCGGATAACACAAAGGCCTAGAAATTTGGTATAGCCGCGTTTGGGGCGCTAGTCCTGGCGATGCGCAAAGTTTAGCGCCAGGCGCAATTTAGCGCCACCTAGCGCAATATTGGGTTGCAGCGCCCCTAAAGGTGATTGCGGCGCTAAATCAGGCGCTGCACGCTACTCTTAAGGCACTAACCCGGTGGCGCAACCCAATTTTGCGGCGGCGGGGCGCAGCGAAGGTGCTGCCAATAATCACTTTCCCTGAGACACACTGGCGCCAGCCAGCTCTTAAAGGGGCAGGTCAATTGGCATCACCAGACACACTCACTGCCTTGTAGGCCTTCAAAGTGGTGGGAGCCTACCTGTGGTGCACCAGCCTAGCAAGACATGGAAAGGGTGAGGCAGAGGGCGGAACGCCTCACTGATGGGGCATTGGATGCTTTGGTTGGCGCAGTGGAATCAAGGCCAAGGAAGATGGTCGGAATGTGATTTATGTTTTGGACAGTCTCCCGGGTGTGAGAGGCAGTTATGTGTCAGTGTATTAATTTTGCTTTCTGTTGCCACAGCTTTCTCATGTTTGAAGGAACCACATTTTGTGTAATGAAACACTTTCTTCATTTACAATGGCCATGCCTGCTATTTACATGCATCTTGCCCTTCACAGGCTTGTGGGTATCAGACCGGTTCCATTCCTGTTCACAGAATCACAGAAACCCCACAGTGCAGATAGAGGCCATTTCGGCCCATCGAGCCTGCACCGACACATATCCCACCCGATCCCCGTAACCCCTACACCAACACATATCCCACCCTATCCCCGTAACCCCACGTATTTAATCCCCCTAACACTAAGGGTCAATTTATCATAGCCAATCAACCTAACGTGCACATCTTTGGACTGTGGGAGGAAACCGGAGCACCCGGAGGAAACCCACGCAAACACGGGGAGAATGTGCAAACTCCACACAGACAGTCACCCGAGGCCAGATTCGAACCCGGGTCCCTGGCGCTGTGAGGCAACAGTGCTAACCACTATGCCACCGTGCAGCAAGCATTCCATGAGAGGGGCCTAGAAGCTACTTCTGATCAGCCTCTGACGCGCAGCCTGAGAAGAGCCGCTCGCGTAGAAGTTCAGGCCAGCAGGCATCTTCTCAGCCACCGACAGAGATGTCCTGCACTTTATCTGAGGCTGCAGATCTGGCTGAAGCAGCTGGCACAGCTCAGTCACCACCTCCTTTCTAAATCGCAGCCTTCTGACACACTGCTCCTCCGGCATGTTCATGTAGGAAAACTGCTTTTGGAAAACTCTGCCAGCGTAAGGTCTGCTGTGGCGACGTCTGTTGGCCCTCCTCCGTCTGGCCATGCCCGCCCCCCTCTCCCAGCGTCTCAGTGCCCTTTCCAGATGATTCAGCAGCAGGACATTCCCCTCCAATGCAGCCCCCATAATAAGTGCCCACAGGAAGGTTCCCCGTTGTCAAGGCTCACCAACAGCAAGGTGATGGTCAGAAGGCTGAAGATCGTCTGCCTGCGCTGGCTCAGTGGTCAAATAGCTCTCTCTGCAGCTCAGCAACTCTTTGTAGCTCTCGAGGAAGTTGTGCTCCAAAAATGGCTGCCGCTTTTAAACCACACCAGTCCCCTTTAAATAACGCTCCTCCAGCCCGAGAGCGACTTGGTAAGGTTCCAGGTAAGCTGTCACTATTAGTGCCAGGTGCTACGGAGGGGGTCGCCACTGAATTTCCGGTCCGGGGCGCCCAAAAGGCGTTGCACACTCAAATGACGTCATAATCAGCCTGCGCCCATGAGCGGGCGCAGCGCCGGCGCTAAATGCATGCTCAATATGGGGTGAGGCGCCCTGCGCCCGCCTGGAAATTGGCTAGCGCCCCACTTCTCGGCCTCTTTAGACGTTAATCGGTGGCGCTAACAACCGAATTTCTCCCCAAGTTTCCTGTATAAGGGCCCAGAAATTCGGGTCTCCACGGGTGAGTACGCACGGGGTACTCACCCGTAGGCCCAATGGAAGTGCCGGTTTCGTGCACGTACTGCGCATGCGCGGGAAACCGGAACTTCCGTTCCCTTAAAGGAAGGGGTTCAGAGGTCGAACGCGTGCACCAGAGAGGCAGCGCGTGCGCCTGGAACTTGCGTTTTTTTTTGCAGGTTTCCGGGAGGCAAGTCTCTAGGAGTTACACATGTAAAAAGCAGGCGCAAGGCCTGTTTTTAACAAGGTAAGTGGTGAATTAATTAAAATTAAAACATTTTTTCCACAGGTTTATTATTTTTAAATACTTTAAAGAAAGGTAAGTTTATTTTTAGCCCCGTTAGAAAATGTAATTAATTTTTTCAAAAATTTAAATTATTCTTTAAAATAGTTATTTTATGTAATTTATAGTTATTTTTAAAATGTGATTTAAAAAAAAATTATTTGAAGTTTTAGTGATGTTTTGGGGCTTATAGTATTTATAGTTTTGACAGCTCTTCCTGTCAATTTTATGAATGGGCATTCCCTGCTACCGTTGGCTCTCCATGGCCCACGTGATCCCAGGGGACGCATCGAACTAACTGCGCCCCTGGGATACGCAAGCACTGCACGCCGGCAGTTGGAGGAGGCCCAGGATCGGAATCCCACACGGGCCCACAGCTCAACGGCCGGCGCGCTAGGTAAGTGCAGGTCGGAGGCTTGCACCCGCGGGAAGCCTCCGACCCGAATTTCTGGGTCATATAATATTTCATCACCTAGATGGATATAGCCTTTGTGAAACATTAGAGATGTTCATAAATCATTACACTCTCCTAAGTGTTTTTGTGACCTTTTATGTTTAATTCACAATTTCTATTGCAGCTGCTATAGAGTGGAACCTCCATTATCCTTATTCATGCCTGCATTTTTTTCTGCTCAAAGACTTGAGATGTTGCCTTGTTGCACAGCTTATTTTGTTACTGTATTTCATCTTTTATTGGTGAACAAACCTGCTTAATGTTTCTTTTGTTATTTATATTGTTTAATTTCTTTGTCTAGCGTATGATTGTACGATCTGTGTAAATTTTGGGGACTCTCAATTAGCTGCCAATTCCATTACCTACTGGGGGAGACTTTTATTCGTTCACAGGATGTGGGCGTTGCTGGCAAGGCCAGCATTTATTGCCCATCCCTAGTTGCCCTTGAGAAGGTGGTGGTGAGCCGCCTTCTTGAACTGCTGCAGTCCGTGTGGTGAAGGTACTCCCACAGTGCTGTTAGGGAGGGAGTTTCAGGATTTTGACCCAGCAACGATGAAGGAACGGCGATATACTTCCAAGTCAGGATGGTGTGTGACTTGGTGGGTAACTTGGAGATGGTGGTGTTCCCATGCGCCTGCTGCCCTTATCCTTCTAGGTGGGAGAAGTCGGGGGTTTGGGAGGTGCTGCCGACTAAACCTTGGTGAGTTGCTGCAGTGCATCTTGTAGATGGTACACACTGCAGCCACGGTATGCCGGTGGTGGAGGGAGTGAATGTTTAAGGTGGTGGATGGGGTACCAATCAAGTCTTGGATGGTGTCGAGCTTCTTGAGTGTTGTTGGAGTTGCACTCATCCAGGCAAGTGGAGAGCATTCCAACACACTCTGACTTGTGCCTTGTAGATGGTGGAAAGGCTTTGGGGAATCAGGAGGTGAGACACTCGCCGCAGAATACCCAGCCTCTGACCTGCTCTTGGTGCCACAGTATTTATGTGCATAGTCCAGTTAAGTTTCTGATCAATGGTGACCCTCAAGATATTGATGGTGGGGGATTTGGCGATAGTAATGCCGTTGAATGTCAAGGGGCTGTGGTTAAACTCTCGCTTGTTGGAGATAGTCATTGCCTGGCACTTGTGTAGCGCGAATGTTACCTGCCACTTATCAGCCCAAGCCTGAATGATATCTAGATCTTGCTGCGTGCAGGCATGGACTGCTTCATTCTGAGGAGTTGCAAATGGCGCTGAACACTGCAGTCATCAGCGAACATCCCCACTTCTGACCTTTTTATGATGGTGGGAACGTCATTGCTGAGCAGCTGTAGATGGTTGGGCCTAGGACACTGCCCTGAGGAACTCCTGCAGCAATGTCCTGGGGCTGTGATGATTGACCTCCAACCACCACAAACATCCTCCTTTGTGCTAGGTATGACTCCATTATGGATGATGATGAAGATTCCACTGTATAGAACATTCTTCAAATATCATGGTGTACCAACTTAATTTCCATTTAAATAAATTGATCATGACTGGGGTGCAAGCTGTTTGCTATAGTGCAGCACTACACTTGTTCATTAACTCTACACAATGACACAAATATGCATAGGTACTAATTTATTTTTACATGTATACTGTGCATATGCTGTAATAAGAGATTTCTATTTGCTTGACCATGTTGAAGACATTCAATTCTAAATGTTGGAAACAGATAGTTACCAAGCTTTTGCCAGTGCTGGCAAGTGCTGCATCAGCGAGGTTTGGGATGACTCTCTTGATTCATTCTTTCCTCTCTAAGAAGCCACTCTCCACTGTTTCCTGATGAAATTTGTAATTGGCAGATCGATGTGCAGATCCATACTCTGCAACTCAGTGCCTCACCATGCCCTTTTAATGTGCACCATGTTATACCAGATGCTAATCACTTCATTTCATGTCCTCTGTTTTAAATAATACCAAGGATGATCGTCTCCACTTCACCAGGAACACAGTCCATGCCTCATCTACGATGCAGGAACAGATGAGCTCTCCAATATCCCAAACCTGATTTCAAAGGTTCACCTTTATAATACTATCTTTGAGGGTTTTAGAGTATGGTTCGTGTCTTTTTTATTTAATACAATGCATTGGGATAATCGCTGTACCATGTACCTTTTATTGTAATGACTTAAAATGCTTGGCTCCCAAGGACTCTTACAGGGAGGATGGTTTGGATTTGGTTACTGCAAGATCTCCATTAAATTACATACTTCTAATCTGATAGCTAGAAATTCATTTAGTAAATTATATAATTTTAAGGAAGCAATGTCTATCATCTCTTTTGTAACACCATTTACTTTGTTCAGACGAACAAGAAAAATGCTTGATATATGCTTTTCACCGTTACAATTGGGTTTAAATTGTTGAAATTGGTTTGGTTTTGCTTAGGATGTTTGGCTGAGTTGATACTGAGCAAATTGCTGATTAACGGCTAAGTATGAAAATCATTTATATAACAAAATGACCCCCATTAGTCTGATGCCATCTTTTCATAAGGATACAATAAATTTCAGCAACGACACCGTTCAGACCACATCACTAGATTTTGTTTGGTACCACACCGTCTCCGTGGAAATGAAATCTCATCCATTTCAAACAAGAAAACGCATTGTTAACATTGGATCTATGGTAACACTCTTGCTCCTGAGTCAGAAGGCCAGACAAACTGAGGGCCTGTCTGCCTCTCGGGTGGACATAAAAGTTCCCATGACACTATTCAAAGAGTTCTCCGGATGTTCTGGCCAACATTTTATTCCTCAACCAGCACCACCAAAAATAGATTATGTGGCCATTCATTCATTTCATGTTTGTGGAAACCTTGCTGTGCTCCAATTGGCTATCGTGTTTGCCCACAAAACAACTCTGATTGTAATTCAAGAGTCATTCGTTGGCTTTCAGATGTCCCAAGGATGTGAAAAGTGCTATATAAATGCAAGTTTGTTCTTGCTACTAAACTCTGCATCAATCTGTGCATAACAATCTATCTGTGCATAACAAAGTACCTAACAGATGACCGTGCAAGACATGACAACTTCAATGCTTGTGTAGGAGTTGCCTAAGTTTATTGGGTAGTCACATCCACTTTTAGAAATGAGGCATTGTACTGTGACCTGTACGGTATTTTGTTATATGCAATGAGTTTAGTAACAGAACTATGTTGCCATGCTTGGAATGGTTGAGATTTGGTTTACACCTCTTAAGACTTCGGTAGCCCAGAATTTCTGAATATGATTTGTGAACTGATTGCTTCTTTTCCATTTTCTCTGACTAAACACGTTATTTGGTTGCACATTCTTGAGTGATAAAGTAAGACTATTTCCTGGTGTAAATGAACACTGTCAATGTAAGATACACCTTGAATTTCAAACCTATTTCTTATTTGTTTAACTACACTTGGGTGCTTTGCTATGTGGTATGTCTGTCATTTATAACCAAGCTTTATACACCATATGTATTAAAGCTTTGAAGGATCATTATCCGCTTAGTTGGCAGAAATCAAGTATCTCCTGAAGTGGAAGAAAAATCCATTAGCATTTAATCAATGATTTTTATAACCAATTTGTCTGTTCAAATCTACAACAATTTCCATTTGCATAGTGCCCTTGAGGTTGTAAAATCAGTCGCAAGGTGCTTCACAAATTGAAATGAGATAGGAGCAGATGTCAAGACACAGAGAGAAAGAGATTCGGAGGTTGACCAAAAACTTGGTTGAAAAGATGGGTTTTAAAGGAGGAGAAAGCAATAGAGGGGAGGGGGAATTGGGAAGGGAGTTCCAGAAGGTAAGACTGAGGCAGTGAAGGGACTGGGAGATGAACAAAAGGTCAGAGGCAATGGTCCGACAGGTGCAGGAGGGGGCTATTTAAGGCTGGGGGAGGTTGCAGAGTTAGGGTGGACAGATAACATGGAAGAGTTTTAAGATGACGATTTTAAATTTAGTATGGTGAATGAGATGGAGCCAATGTCAGTCAGCAAGGACAGCACAAGAGGCAAATGAGTCTTAGTGCGGGCCAAGATGCAGATGGCCGAGTTTTGGAAATTCTAAATCTAAACAATATGATGTAATTAAATATTTTATTTGTGCTATCAGCCTTGTGTTAATGCACACTCAATGTTGCTGCAATCTAGTAAAATCAGTTTAACATTGTAGTTGTTAAAACTACTTTTATTGCTATTCAGTGTGGGTTTGTTCTTCATAACGTTAGTCTAACATTTACAGAAATTATTATAGACACTTCCCTTAGGGCATCTCCCTATGTTGGTATCCTTATTGGAACAGTGGTAGAATTTGGTTGGTCTGCCTGGGATTGGGTAGGTACCGTCCTGATTATTATCGCAAAAGGTCACATCAAAGTCGGCAAACTTATGTACATTGTCGCAGTTCCTGCTGATTGCATGATAGAGTAGACCAGTGGGACACTGCTTTACCTGTGTTCCATCAACATTGCATTTATAATATGTGGGATGTGGAATCGCATAATTACCATCAGGTTTGCCTTTGCAAAAGTTGTTGTCTGCTAAATTGATTGCCGGAAATAGTCTGGGTGGCCAGACACATTTATCTTTGATGACGTCGTAGCTGGTGCCCCTGGGGCAGGTCTGTATGTCGGTGCTTTTGTTGGTGCACAGATAAAAGCTGTCCACAGCACACACAACTAGATAGTTACCATCCCTTTTATCACGACAGAATTCCAGATCAGGGCACAAAATATGCTGTGGATTTGTTGAGGCTGAAAGAAGAAACACCAATATATTTAACTTGACAGGAAGGTAGCGTTTATGATCTGTAAATAACATTAAAATGGCCCTGAATTTCCGATCGGAGGCTTCCTGCGGGCGGATGCCAATGATCGGGAAAAAATCTACCTGCTGGTTCAGTAGATCCCGAGGCTTCGGATCCTGGGCGCCTCCTGTTGGAAATGCGCAGAGACCCAGGTACCCATGTGGTTCCTGGAATCACGTGGGCCAGCCCAACCAATGAAAGAAGGGAATCCCCCTTCATACTTTTGACAGTTCTCTACGCACAGAACTGTCAAAAGTTGTGAATGGGGATCACATTTAAAAACATACAAACATTAAATAAAGTTTTTTTAAATTACATAATTAAAATTCCATTTAATTAAATATTTTTTAAAAATTATGTTTTGAGGGGGGGAATGTTTTTACAGGGCTGAAAAACTTTTTTGAAGAGTATTTTAAATTTATAGTAACAGAAGACACAGGAAAAACTCAGCAGGCCAGGCAACATCGGTGGAGAGAGAAATAGAGTCAATGTTTCAGGTCGAAACCCCCCTTCAAAACGTTGACTCTATTTCTCTCTCCACGGATGTTGCCTGGCCTGCTGAGTTTTTCCAGCGTCTGTTATTTTGGATTTCCAGCATCGTTTTAAATTTATAAATGAGTTATCAAATTTAATTTTTCTCTTTTTCCAACACACTTTTACCGGGCGTAAGAATTCCACGGCCTTTCAGCGGGTGGAGGTTGTGCAAAAAGCGCAACTCTCCACCCGCAGAGGCACTTTTCCCGAGCAGGCGGATGATCTGTCATGAGAATTCTTGACGGAGAGCAAGTGCCGGTTTTCAGCGCATGCGCTTCACATGCCTGAAACCGGCACTTGCGAGGCCCCTATGGGTGTGTACGCACCCGTGGGGGTCGGAAAATCCGGCCCAATGTCTTCAGGCTTCAAATCATTCCATGGGTTTCGCTATCGACAGCTTGCATTTATATAGCGCCTTCGTCCCAAGATGCTTCACAGGACAGTGCACTGAGCCACATAGAGATACTAGGGACAGGTAACCAAAAGCTTGATCAAAGAGGTAGGTTTTAAGGAGCAACTTTAAAAAGGTAGCGAGACTTTAATGTTCAATGAAATGACAAAGTCTTTATTTCTTGTTTTTTTTTCCCTCCACTTTTTTTGTTGTTGAATTTTATACCCTTTAAATGCTTGCTCACATCACTGTGCCTCAGCCCACCCTCAGAAGAGCATTCTTAATGCATCAGTGTGACATCTTTTCTATTCCTATGGCCGGTAAGTAAGGTTACCGATTCAGTGCCAAGTTAGAGGCAGTCTTGTGTTCTGCGCACACGTCCATTAGAAACTGGATTGAGACTGCCCACGATCATTTATTTAGGAGCCTTCTAGGTAACGGGCAGGAGAGCCTTTCACCTCGTCTGTCTGGGCTGCATTTGAATTTCTAGTTTTTTGCTGGCACAGGCACAATGGGTCGGTTGGCCTCCTTCTGTGCTACAAGATTCTATGATATGACTGAGGCCTTGGCTGCCTTTGCAAGCAGACTTAATAGATCCTATGGCACTATTCAAAGAAAAGGACATTTTCCCCAATATTCTGACACACATTCTTCCCTCAACAAGTATCATCAAAGATAGATTATCCGGTCCTTCATTTAATGTTTGTGGGATGTTATGCACTAATTGATTGCCCCATTTGCCTACGTAAGAACAGTGACTGCACGTCAAAAGTAACGCATTGTTTGTAAAGTGCTTTGGGATGTCCCAAGGATGTGATAAAGTGGTTTGTAAATGCAAGTCCTTTCTTTCTTTATTTAGCCAGTTAACTGTTAGTAATCATTTGTGGTAATAAGAACAACAACTTGCATTTGTATAGCATTTATGTAGTAAAATGTCCCAAGGCGCTTCACAGGAGTGTTATGAAACAAAATTTGACACCGAGCCACACAAGGAGAAATTAGGACAGATTGTCAAAGAGGTAGGTTTTAAGGAGCTTCTTAAACAAGAAAAGAGAGGCGGAGAGGTTTCGGGAAGGAATTCCAAAGTTTAGGGCCTAGGCAGCTGAAGGCACGACCACCACAATGGTTGAGCGATTAAAATCAGGGATGCTCAAGAGGCCAGAATTAGAGGATCGCAGATATCTCTCTAGAGGAGAGTTTTGTGGGGCTGGAGGAGATTACAGAGATGGGGAGGGGTGAGGCCATGGAAGGATTTGAAAACCAGGATGAGAATTTTAAAATTGATGCTTTGCTTAACCGGGAACTAATGTAGGTCAGCGAGCACCGGGGTGATGGGTGAACGGGACTTGGTGCAAGTTAGGATGACCTCAAGTTTACATAGGGTAGACTGTGGGTGGCCAGCCAGGAGTGTGTTGGAATAGTCAAGTCTAGAGGTAACAAAGGCATAGATGAGAGTTTCAGCCACAGATGAGCTGAGGCAGGGGTGAAGACGGGTGATGTTAGAGGTGGAAATAGGCAGTCTTGGTGATGGCATGGATATGTGGTCGGGTGCTCATTTCTGGGTCAAATATGACACCAAGGTGGCAAACAGTCTGGTTCAGCCTCGGACAGATGCTAGGGAGAGGGAAGGTGTCGGTGGCTAGTGAATGGAGTTTGTGGCAGGCCTGAAGACAATGGCTTCGATCTTCCCAATATTTAATTGGATAAAATTTCTGCTCCTCCAGTACTGGATATCGGAGAAGCAGCCTTATAAAAGTAATATAGAGATAGTTCATGTGAACATTCATACCACCAATTATGCTGGAATTTGATGCCATTCACTACGTTCAGTAATCTAAGTGTTGATTGGATCAGCTTTATTAGCTGTTGAAAAAATGCTCATTCAAAATTTGAATAAACTCTTCACACAAATATAACTAAACATTGGCCTGGAATTTGCGATGAGAATAAGGATGAGGTAATCAGCGCTCACTGAGAATGGAGGAAATCGCACAGCAACATCTGGAGTACGCGTGTGCACAATTAAACGCGGAAACCTGGAAGTTGCTGTCAAAGATAACCTGCTGCTCCACAGGATGCGCTGTTGCAGTCCTCTCCACTAGACTCTGCATTAAAATAACTGCAACAACGTGAACTTGCTGCACTTGCCCAGTAGTTCTGCGCTAAAAATGGCTGAAAAAGTTATGGCTGGTGCAGTCAGGAGTAAGTGAGTTTTTAATGGTGTGATAATTACTGCTGAACAACCTCTCTGGCCCTGAAAAATTAATTTTACAAGTGAGTCTCATTCAAAGTTGGGACGGGAATAGGGACACTAAGGGGGAGACATTTGGTTGGTTAGCGCCTCGGGGGGGGGGGGGCTTAACGGGGCGCCAATGACTTAACGACTGGGCGTGGCGCGATGAACGACTCCTGCTAATTTGGCTGAGAGGCTTGCACTGGTGGTAACACTTTGCGCCATGATCTCCTGCGCATGGAGATCGTGACGTCATTGCCGTGTGTGTCGCGCCGGACCCGAACTTCGGCTCTGCCCCCTGCAGCATCACCGGGTGATGACACCGACAGCTGCAGGAGGTGTTCGGGATGCCAGGAACTTTGGAGGCACAGATAAAAGGGGATGTTGGCGCAGGTAGGAGAAAAATTTTAACAATGCTTCATGATTTTTTTCGATTGCTCCTGAGCCACGATCGATCAGCCCAGCACTCTGCTGGAGTGCATGGGGATGATCGGGCCAGATCGCGGCTGCCATCAGGGACCAGCTAACTGGTCCTAATGCAGAGCCTGCAGCGATGGCCCTTCCCTTTAAGGGAGGGAAGGAGCCTCTGATCATGGCAGCGCTGCACCACTACCGCCCCGCCTGCATCCTTTAGCGCTCCAGGAAGGAAGTGGAGTGCTTGATTTAGCGCTCCATTTTCTTCCTGGAGCGCAAACACCGAATTTTGAAAAAGCTGGGAATCATTAGCGTAGGTTTAAGGGTTCAGGTGAGGGGAAGCTTAGAAAGTTAAAGAGGAAGGACAAGGCAATAGTGCAGGGTAGCGATAGGGGTAATGATAACCAGAATGTGACAGGAAGGGACAGAGCGTACAAGTATAAGAGTGCACCAGCAAATAGGTTCAGAGTAGGGAAAAATGGTAAGACAAAATTAAAGGCTCTTTATCTGAATGCATGCAGCATTCGTAACACGATAGATGAATTGACGGCACAAATATAAATAAATGGGTATGTTCTGATAGCATTACAGAGAGGTGGTTGCAAGGTGACTAAGGCTGGGAACTGAATATTCAGGAGTATTTGACATTTTGGAAGGATAGGCAGAAAGGAAAAGGAGGTGGGGTAGCTCTGTTAATAAAGGATGAGATCAGTACAGTAGTGAGAAATGATCTTGGCTCAGAATACCAAGGTGTAGAATCAGTTTGGGTGGAGATAAGAAATAATAAGGGAAAGAAGTCACTGGTGGGAGTAGTCTGTAGGCCCCCTAACAGTAGCTACACTGTAGTATAAATCAAGAAATAATGGGGGCTTGTAAGAAAGGTACTGCAATAATCGTGGGCAATTTTAATCTTCATATAGATTGGACAAATCAAATTGGCAAAGGTAGCCTTGAGGATGAGTTCAGAGTGTATTCAGGACAGTTTCTTAGAATAATTGTGGAACCAACCAGGGAACAGGCTATTTTAGATCTGGTAATGTGTAATGAGACAGGATTAATTAATCTCGTAGTAAAGGAGTCTCTAGGGAAGCGTGATCATAACATGATAGAATTTCACGTTCAGTTTGCGGGTGAGAAACTTAGGTCTGAAACTAATGTCTTAAACTTAAATAAAGGCAATTACAAAGGTATGAAGACACAGAGTTGGCTAAAGTGGACTGGGGAAATAGATTAAAAGGTAAGACGATAGATAAGCAGTGGCAGACTTTTAAGGAGATATTTCATAACTCTCAACAAAGATATATTCCAGTGAGAAAGACTGAGAAGGATGAACCATCCATGGCTAACTAAGGAAGTTAAGGAGGGTATCAAATTGAAAGAAAAGACATACAAAGTTGCGAAGATTAGTAGTAGGCTAGAAGATTGGGAAATTTTTAGAAACTTGCAAAGGATGACTAAAAAAATAATAGAGGGAGAAAATAGATTGAGAATAAACCGGCAAGAAATATAAAAAAAGACGGTAAGAGCTTCTATAAGTATATAAAAATGAAGAGTAGCTGAAGTAAACGTTGGTCCCTTAGAGGATGAGACTGGGGAATTAATAATGGGAAACGAGGAAATAGCAGAGACTTTGAACAAATATTTTGTATCTGTCTTCACAGTCGAAGACACACAGTATTCCAATAATAGTGGAAAATCAAGGGGCAAAAGGGAGGGAGGAACTTAAAACAATCACTATCACTAGAGAAAAAGTGCAAGGCAAACTAATGGGAGTAAAGGCTGACAAGTCCCCTGGATCTGATGGCCTGCACCTTTAGGGTCTTAAAAGAAGTGACTGCAAAGATAGTGGATGCATTGGTTGTAATCTTCCAAAATTCCCAAGATTCTGGAAAGATTCCAGCGGATTGGAAAACCGCAAATGTAATGCCCCTGTAAGGCTCGCAAAATTCTACAGATTCCCCCAAACCAAGGAAAGAAGAGATTTTGGACTGTTTGAAAGAATATTGGGCCAAAAGGGGCTTAAAATCAAAACCCCAGGATTTGGCTATTAAAAGGCATGTCCAGGCCTGTGGAAAGCTGCAACAAAGGAGTTGGGTTGGGCACTGTAATACAAACAGTTTGAGTATTGGCAAAGGCCAGATTGTCTGGGAATGTTCTGGACCGTCTCAGTCATTCCACATAAAGACAATAGGCCCATGGAAGGACAGTTCCTGCCAAAACCTACAGGGTCATCAAGAATATGAATAATACAATACATGCCACTAATCAACAAAAGAGACCCTGGCCCCAGCAGGAGAAGACAGTTGAACAACAGATTAACCACTCGGAGAAACACTTTGCACACTTAAAACTGATTTCGAAGCAATCTCGAAACTAGTTAAAAGTCAATTAAAAATAGATGGGACCAGCCCCGGAACTCTTAAGAATTTAAAAACTATTAAAGTTAACGAACCCACCAAAATTAACAAGAGCCAGAGAAGATTTGGCGGGCAGATAAGCAAGGCCTCAAAACAGTATAATTGAGGCCTGCTTTTACACAGAAACAGAGAATTGAAACAGCAGTCAGTGAATTGAAGACAGCAGTACAGTTCGGACAGACAGAAAGAGGCACAGCTCATTCGAAAGACATCAGCCTTGGGACAATCGACGGAAGGACAACAGAAGGAGAACGGAAAGGAATCGCGGCAACCAAGGGCCCCAAGAAACAAACAACTAACGATATTACCAACAACCAGGTAATACTGGGCCACCGCGACCAACAAGAAACCAACTCAGAAGAAACCGAAGATCTGCAAGTTTTTCCCACTCTGCAAACTATTCCTGCGTTTGGTGAGCATTTCCCTGGTCCTCTGGAATCCAACCTAGTTAGTGTAGTGGGATTGGGAGGGGTGAAGTATTTTGTCTATTGTCATTCCGAAGTGTTCCCCCTTTTAGAGTGATAAGATTATTGTGTTGTGTATATTTTCTTGTCTTGAATAAAAACCAAAGTTCTTGTATCAAATTCAGTTGTTTGCTGCAATTTCATTACAACCCCCAAATAAGTCCAGGTCTAGAACCAAGAGAGTGGGAGCGATTCGAAATGCTCAGGAGTCAGAGGCAAAGCTGACCACACACTACACCCCTATTCAAGAAAGGAGGCAGAAAGCTGGAAACTATAGGCCAGTTAGCCTAACATCTCTCATTGGAAAAATGCTGGAATCCATTATTAAGGAAGTAGTAGCAGGACATTTAGAAAATCATAATACAATTAAGCAGAGTCAACATGGTTTTATGAAAAGGAAACCATGTTTTACCAATTTATTAGAGTTCTTTGAGGATGTAACGAGCAGGGTGGATAAAGGGGAACCAGTAGATATACTGTATTTGGATTTCCAAAAGGCATTCGATAAGGTGTCACATAAATGGCTAAAAAGCAAGAATAGATTGAAATCAGGAAATACAGTTTACCAGTAATACCGTAAATAAAATGGAAGACAAAGGTATATTAATTGTGTTTGATACTAGTAGTGTGCAGCATGAGCCCAATTGAAAAGAGAAAATTCTGATAAAATGGTCAACAAAATAAGCATAAAATAGTTTCTAACTGCATGTGTTTGAGAGGAGAAAAGAAGCATTTGAGGTATTTAAAACATGAAACTATATTGTTTTTGCAGATTAACGAATGGTGGCTCCCACAATGAGGATGCTTCAGAATCTATTCTGCTGTTGGTGTTCCTTTATGTTGTGATGTCCGTCCCTGTAAGGACATTTAATTTTATGAAATGTACTCAAAAATGCACATGTAGTAGAGATCATGAAAATAATCATGGTGATTGATTATAGAATAAAACCAGGAAGTGGTTCAGATAGTGCTTTATTCCAAAATTATAAATATTAATCTGGTTCTGAGAAGCTGTATTAAATGTAATTAATTACCTGAGGAATCTTCTTCAGGTTTAGAATCTGCAGAAAGCATAGTCTTCAGCTTATTAATAAGGGGTGACTTTCCTTGGTTACAGAAAGTACCTTTGAAATCATCCATGTCGATTGTCCAAACCATTGCACCTCCAAAGCTATTATTTTTCAACCATTCCACCTACATGAATAGAATTTGGAACACTCTTTTAACCTTGATGGTGTCCTATATTATGGGTCTTGATCCCTTATCCAGATTTCCGAGTGTAAAAATAAAACGGTGCTCCCTGGTGCATGCCCGATACGAGACTCCCAAAAAAAGCGCTCTACTCAGAGCTCCGGCACGGCAAGAGAGCCCCAGGTGGGCTGAGGAAACGCTTCAAGGACACCCTCAAAGCCTCCTTGGAAAAAGTGTAATATCCCCATTGACACCTGGGAATCCCTGGCCCAAGACCGCACAAAGTGGAGGAGAAACATCCGGGAAGGGGCCGAACACCTTGAGACTCTTCGCCCAAGCGCAAACAGCGCTAGGCGCGCACATCAACCCCAGCCACCTGCCCCTTCAACCACCGTCTGCCCCACCTGCGACAGAGACTGTTGGTCCCGCATTGGACTCATCAGTCACCTGCGAACTCATTTTTAACGTGGAAGCAAGTCACCCTCAGTCCCGAGGGACTGCCTAAGAAGAAGGTGGTTTACAGGGTGAGCAACTGAGCCGAATGACCATGAATACCCTACGCTCACTCACCGTGCTCAATTAGTTGATCTCCGCCAGGGTGGTGGTAAAGGGTTCAGGTAGCCTCAAAAGCCTGTGATTAGGCAGTGCAGAGCAATTCTGTGCCTGATTGCTATCCAGTAACCTATTCTTGAAGTGAGTATTGTGGAATTTGGGAATTGAGAGGATGTGGCTTGGCTGTGCTGTCCTTGTGCTTGAGTCTGCTGCCACCCACTGTCTAAGCCATAGTAAAGAATGGCCACTTGGGTGAGATACTCCAGGGGGCCTGGGCACCTGTGGAAATTTACCTCACTAAGGAGTCAATGCTTTTAGGAAAGGAGCGGATATAGGTGAATAAAAAGGTTTTTTTTTAAAAGGGAAGAAATTAAAAAATAGATTGTTCTATTCTTCCCTTTCAGTTGGTCTCCAATTGGCATGTATCATGCCTTGGCCAAGGGGAGAGGTGAGGGGACTATGCTAGGCTTCTACTAGAGCTGCAAGCCATTGCTACTGCTGTGGGTACCATTGTACATTTGAGTTAAACTGCTACTCTTTATTTTCACTACATTGTGATAGAAATGAGTGGGATGCGTCCCTGATACCACAGTGGATAAGTGCACTGCCTATTGTGGAACCAAGTCATATGGTTCCAGCATCCATCCCTGGATTTTGCAGAAATCAACCAGGCTACAGTTGGGCGATACAATTGGCCTCTGTGTCCCTGAGTGTGTAAATGGAAAAATAAGACCAGAGTTTTATTGTATTTAGTGATTCTTTGTTGAAAGTATACGTTTGGATGTTGGGAACATAGGAACAGGAGTAGGCCATTCAGCTCCTTGAGCCTGTTCCGCCATTCAATTAGATCATGGCTGATCTGTACCTTAACTCCATCTACCCGCCTTGCTCCGGTAACCCTTAATCCCTAACAAAAATCTACCAATCTCAGTTAGGTGAGAACAGAATGAAGCTCAGTTGTGATATTGCCACAATTGAATACCCTGCCAGTACTTGCTGTCTAGGTTCACACAGTATGAAAGGCCTCTTGGTCAAGTACTGGGTGCTACTGCCAGTGCCTTTAGGACAGGATGGGGAAGCTAAGGGACTAGGAGCTTCCAAAAAAAATTGCAAATTTGTTTTGTATCTATGCAGAGAAAAGCTTTCAGGATAACTGTTTATAGAAAATGTAAGTTATTAATAATAATTACAAAGGGAGTCTAGTAATAAATCCCTTCAGAAGTCACTAAAATGGTATCAAAATTAAAATTACAGTTCTGGTATCATGCTACCTAGTGACAGAAATATCTAAGCCAACTGTGAAACCAACCTTATACACTGTACCGTCCAGGTGTATTTATTATATATAATGAGTTATATAAGCCTATAGCAGGAAGAGAATAATAAATATAACTATAAAATACGTACTTTGTTCTCGTAGCTCCTCAAATTGTCATAAGTAACCCACTCATCATCTTTGTATGCATATGGAACTTGCTGCTCCTCCATCCACCCTTTATTGGCGTCTTTCAAAAAGTCACATACCTGTTAACAAAAATGTGTTTATTTTACGATTGTGTCAAAGGTACATGATTGGTTGTAAAGTGCTTTGGGACCTTCTGAAGTTGTGAAAGACGCTATATAAATGCAAGTTGTGTTCTTTTGAGTATGGAAGATTGAGGGGTGATTTGATTGAGGGGTGATTTGATCGACGTGTTTACAAGGGTTCGATAGGGTAGATACAAAGAAACTATTTTGCCTGATGGAGGAATCAAGAACGAGGGGACATAATGGCCCGAATTTTATGGGGCCTATGACCGCGTACGCATGCGTGAAAACCCGGAACTTGTGAGCTGTCGAGTTTCAGCTTGACGGATCATCCGCATGCACAGGAAATGGACATTCGCTGGCGCAGGGTTGGGCTATTTGCGAATGCCCACGAAACTGTTACGCCTGGTAAAAGCAGGCGTGGGGCCTTTTACCAGCATAAGGGTTTAAATAAATATTTTTAAAAATAATTTAAACATTCAAAAACCTTTAAAAATTAGTTCAGGTTATTTTTGGCCCCTTTTAAAAAAAAAAGTTAACTTTTTGAAAAATAAATTTAAACATTTTAAATGTTTAATTAAATTGTATTTTAATTCATTTTAAACATGGTTTTAATTTAGGTTGTGCGAAAATGTGTCTTTTATATCATTCCTATTATGCTTATGGAGATTCCGTACATAAGCATAATGGGAATCCCCCTTTTTGATTGGTTGGGCCGGTCCACGTGATCCTAGGGATGCTTGCGAACTGCCTGTGCCCCTGGGATACGTGGGTCTTTACGCAGGCCTACGCCCGCAGGCCCGGGAACGCCAGAGTCTGAAGATATGGAGGCACCAGGTAGGTGTGTACTTTTCGTGAGGATCGGAGGCATTCGCCCGCGGGAAGCCTCCGACCGCAATTTCAGGTCCAATCTTTAAAATTAGAGCTAGTACATTCGGGAGGGAAATCAGGAAGCACTTTTTTCACAGAGTAGTAGAAATCTGGAATTCTCTCCCAAAAGTCTCTGGATGCTGGGACAAATGAAGTTTTCATGACTGAGATTGATCGATTTTTGTTAGATATGGAGCTAAGGCGGGTAAATGGAGATGAGGTACAGATCATGCCATGATCTAATTGAATGGTAGAGCTGGCTGGAGGGGCTGAATGGCCTATTCCTGATCCTATGTTCTCAAGTTCGTTCTTTCAGTCTGTACTGAGTTAGAGATCACGGCCATGTAGAATGTAAATAGGTTAGTGAAGGGAAAAATTAGCTGTGGTTCCCACTCCTGATTACTATTCAATTACCCTTGCTGGAATGTGTGGCTTTTGGGTTCGGATATGATCTGACTGGCTGTGATGCACTACATGGATCACTACATGGTGGAGTAGCCTCCCAGTACTTACTCTGTGCACTTGTATGTGAAGAATAATCACTTGAATAAGGCACTGATGCCCATGGAATTATAAAGTGTGTTTCATTGTCACTACAAGAGATTTTTTTTTAGACAGCAAGACAAACCTGGATTAGGTAAATAATAACCGGCACTAATATATCCTTGAATATAAAATGAACCCTTGGATTTGGTCGGAGTGTGGATCATTATCGCACAGACTGCAGGAGGCAGCCTAATCCAAGAGCAAGCTTCACCTATTGAAGCCTGGAGTCTAATCGTCAGTCTGTCACAATTAGCAAGCTCTAGATAGCAAGATATTGCTCCTTGGTTTTACAATACCTCCCCAGTTGTGTAGTTACTGAATGTAACCATTTGAAATGTGAATAGCTGAACTTCCAGAAAGTAATAGACGTTGCTTCAAATTGCAGAATAAAAAGGAGTTGAAGACAAATATAATGGGAAGCCGAGAGAATAATGAAAACATTCAAAAAAGAAAAATCCAATTAATGGTAACAGGATCATTAGTTATTATAGGCGTGTCTTCAATTTTAGCTCTGGATCGTTAAAGCCACATATTTCACATTTCTGATACAGATTTTAGATGAAGGTATTCGATTCATGTGGGAAAAACTTTGAAATTCAGAGTCAGTGAAATTTAGTGTAGTGGCACCGAAATCAAATTCCAGCCAGCAGTCCCAAATCTGAAGCTGGTTTATCAACACCCATTCCCAATATTTAATTAGTAATTACATGGAAAAGTGCCACCTTTTTAAACAAAAAGACTGATCTGAAATAATTATACAGAATTAAAGGCGATGCTATTTGTGTGAAATCTTAAGTGTTATAAAAGGAATTAGCTGTCCCTTGTTCCAGTGTTTATATATTGAAACTACCAGTTAGAGGAAGCCTGATAAGAGGCATTCATGCAAAATGGCATCATGAATGAATGCCCATTGCCTGCTGCCGCCTCCTTGATTAATTCTGTCCCCCAACCCCTCCCTTCCATTGGAGTGGAACTTGATGTTATCAGCACAGTGTAAAGATATTTTCTCTGACAGTAACTCTGATCAACATTATAAAGTATGTAATGAGACACCAGTATTATATAAGATATTGCTGTTTGGAATATTCTGTAGAAAGTCGTGTGTGTCCAGTTCTCTCCTTTTTCCCTCCATAATCAACAGATTATAGCTGTAACTATAGCTTTTAAAAACAAATGTTATTGTGAATTTTGTGCTCATCAAAGTGAAGCATGTTGATATTGGGGGAAATGGAATACTTTCCCAGTTCAGGCAGTCACTGTCAGTATCAAGAACTCCCAGCTATAACAACATCATCAACTTGTATTTCTATAGCGCATTTAACGTAGTAAAACATCTCAAGGCGCCTCACAGGAGGGTTATCAAACAGAATTTGACACCAAGCCACATAAAGAGATATTGGGGCAGATGGGGTAGGTTTTAAGGAGCGTCTTAAAGGAGGAAAGAGAGGTTTAGGGAGGGAATTCCAGAGCTTAGAGCCTAGGCAACAGAAGACACGGCCACCAATGGTTGAGTGATTATAATCAGGGATGCTCAAGAGGGCAGAATTAGAGGAGCGCAGATATCTCAGGGGGTTGTGGGGCTGAAGGGGATTACAGAGATAGGGAGGGGCGAGGCCATGGAGGGATTTGAAAACAAGGAAGAGACATTTAAAATCGAGGCGTTGCTTAACCGGGAGCCAATGTAGGTCAGTGAACACAGCAGTGATTGGGTGAACAGGACTTGGTGCGAGTTAGGACATGGGCAGCAGAGTTTTGGATGACCTCAAGTTTATGGAGGGTAGAACATGGGAGGCCAGCCAGGAGTGCGTTGGAATAGTCAAGTCTGGAGGTAACAAAGGTATGGATGATGGTTTCAGCAGCCGATGAACTGAGGCAGGGGCAGAGTGGAGCGATGTTCCGGTGGTGGAAACAGGCAGTTTTGGTGATGGCATGGATATGTGGTCGGAAGCTTTTCTGGAGGTCGAATATGACACCAAGGTTGCGAACAATCTGGTTCAGCCTCAGACAGTTGCCAGGGAGCAGGATGGAGTCGGTGGCTAGGGAATGGAGTTTGTGGTGGGGCCCGAAGACAATGGCTTTGGTCTTCACAATATTTAGTTGGAGGAAATTTCTGCGATGTCGGACACTTGTAGATGATGGGATAGACTTACTTTCTGATAACATTCCATTGTTTCCTCTCATTGGAGAGATGGAAGGAGAAGGAGCAGCACTGATGACTGACATCTGCATCCTGATGGGGAACAGTGGAGGTTCAGGGAGTAGAATGGGTGGGCAGGAGGAATAGAGCAGAGGATGGAGGGGCAAATCTTTTGTTTATGTACAAATGGGGTTTCATTTAAACAACTTGCTTACAAATTAATTAAATTGTATTAGCGACGATGTGATTGGTTTGGAAATTCAGGGAATGGGGATACAAATGGGGGTTTGTATACAGACAGGTTATATATTTTAATCCAGGCACTCACTCTGGCATGCAGCATATTCTTGCTATATTTTCAGTAAATAAAACAATGGGAATACAATTGTTATGATAAATATTTAACTATTTCATTAGGGATTTAACATGTTGGTAATTAGTAATGGTCACAGTAACTAGTAATGTTCATGGTGAATTGATATGTGCTACAGTCCTTTTTTGGTAAAATTGGTAATATAAGTTGTTGACATAATTTTGTGTATAAATATCAAGCCATACCTCATAGTATGCCAAAATCCCAGCTGCTTTAGTGCAATTCCCTGGTGTTGCGGGACCGCACGCTGAAGCACCGGGTTTGCTATCATGGGTACAAAGTGTAAAAGTACGCCCATATGTTGGAAATCCAACCAACAGTTTTTCTGCAAGAGCACCATTTTCTTTCCAGTAGTTTGTAGCAAATTCCTACAAGGAAAACATTTTACTTGAACTGACTTCCCAAATTCGCATTAGTAATTCAAGAGAACTTGAGAGAAATTATAAATGGAAAGATGAAAAAGTGATATTTTTTAATGTATATACATACTACATTAAAGTATTTATCATCATTATAGTCAGTCGAACTCTTGTACAGAGGGCTATTAGGTCCCGTTTTAAGATCCCATGGACCATGGAACTCATAAGTCATCACACCGATAAAATCCACGTGCCTGCACAAAACAAAAATAAATAAGTGTCGAGGATGGTATTGAAGGAAGTTTCTACGACATACATTGACCCTGCCACTAGTGAGCACTGATGAGGAATAGCAATGATGATCATCTTTCCTGCTCCCTCAACCTCTGCAATGTATTTGCTAATCTTCATCATTTATAAGATCATGAATTTTAAGACACAGGAAAAGGCCATTATACCCATCAAACCTGTCCTGTTTTCAGAAATCCAACTCGCCCACCTGACTTCTCAACATATCTTTCAATGCCTTCTCTCACTAAAAGCGACTCTACTTGTCTCTTAAACCCATTTATACTCCTTCTTTGCCTGATAATTTAATCTGCACCCTTACCCCGTGGGTATAGATGTTTCGTCTGACTTTTTGTCTCATGTTCCTGATGTTTGAAACATTTATTGCATTCAGTATGGTAGCGGTAGGGCCCTTATTCGAAGTCTTGGTTATCATTTTCAGGAATATAGTTGATATAGTTAGGGTATTAAGTGATGAAAACGGCTTCAGTCGCAAAATATACTTGACATAAATAGCTTGTACATACTCTGAAATCTTTTCTATTTCATAGCCTGCTTGAATGTTTCTTATGCCAGACGCCACTGCAACTGAAAGCAGCAATCTTGGTTTGCTGCTCTCATTGGATTCCTTCTTAAACTCTTCTAGAAGTTCCTATTTATTAACAAATAGTAATGAGTTTGAGAAGGTTATAACAATGGTACATAACCTGCTACAGATTGCAAATGTATTAAGTTTTTTTTTGTAACTTTTTAAAAAATGTATTACGCTTCTCATTTTTTCTTCTGTGGATTACGCCATCCCTCTGTGAAGAAAGGGCAGCTGATCATCTTCCAACAACTGTGGGAAAAAAAACTTATACCTAGACACTGTAAAGCTGACAAGAGCACCCTGGGATGACAATCCTTCTTGAGTGCCCAGCCTCAGATGAGCATTTCTTCATGTTGGCACAACTGTGGTTGATAATTCCCCATGTGGTGAATCATTTTATATGCCTCCATTAGATCATCCCTCAACCTTCTGAACTCCAGAAAGTACAAGTGAAGTTTATGTAACCTGTCCTTTTTTCTAATTTAACCCTTTCAGTCCCGGTATCATTCTGGTGAATCTGCATTGTACGCCATCCAAGACCAATACAACTTTCCTGACCTGAACGCAATTCTCCAGATGGGGTCCGATCAAGACTTTGTAAAACTGAAGCATCACTTTTGTTTTCCAACCATCTTGAGATAAAGGCTAGCATTCCGTTAGCTTCCAAATACATTGCTGCTAACCCACCAAATGGGTGTAAAAGGTAAATGTGGACACTTATTATAATTTTTCTCATTAAGAAAAGTTGACTGGTCTTTTTCATGCATTTTGAGACTGAGTGTAATGATCTACATATCAATTTTTTTTTTTAATTTATAGATTGGATCCCCTGATAAATAATAGATTTGTAGCATATTATTCACCTGAACCAAGAGTGTGAAGCGCTGCTTGTCCTCGTGTGGGCTTCTCTTAAACGCTGGATACTCCCAATGCAGATCTAAACCATCAAATTCTTTTTTCCGTAGAAACTCGATCACAGATTTAATGAATGTTAGACGAGTTTCGTTGCTGGAAACCATGGCAGTGAATCTGACACAGATATATGTTTTGGGGGAAAAAATATAGTTAGAGTAATTTGCATGAGTGAAGTTTCTAGCCTTGTTCATGGATGGCTGAGCAACTCCCTTTTTATAACTATAAACAAAATTTTATCAATTCCAGAATCATCTCTCCTTCAAAACTCTACATTTGGATAACAGTGGAATGTACTGTAATACAATGCAGTTCTTGGGTACACTTTTCAATGTATGTGATATGGCACAGTCCTAATTAATTACAAAAATAATTCTCCTTTGAAACACCTGTAAGTTGAACTAAGTATTTGAAGTTTTTCAGGTTTCTATAATAAAGAAGAATACATTTCCATTGGATGGTGTTTTGCATATACTAGTCATCTTTTGAAATGAGTTGTATGTGTCTGCTTCTATTTGTGGTAGAATATTCCCATCACTTGTCCTGCAGTGGCTTTTTATCCACCTTATTCTCTTAAACACCCTTATTTTTTCCACTCTCCAGTGGATAACTAAATTTTTAATATTTTCATTCAGATTAATTCCTGTGCTTATTCTCATAAATCTGATTTTCTGTGACAGTGAGTGGCGGGGAGGGGAGAGACTCCATTGTTGCTGGACAGGTAGATATGTCGGGGATTCCTCCAGCGCTTCCCTTCCAGAGTCTGATTACATTAGTCAGGCAAACTTGACTGCAATGCAGCAGGGGTTATTTTTCCACTTCAGAACCATTATAGTAGGAGATGTCATATGGTCGGAGTTATAGTTCCATTGCAATAAGAGGTTGTGTTATTGGTTTGTGAGTGATAGTCATTCAGATCAAATACTGATACAATAACTGAAGGTTAAGCATTCAGCTAGATTTTATTTCACGGAGACTTTATTAGATATATTTTCTTGCCAGCGCTGTTCCTGTACAGATGCTTAACACACACATGCTAAATTCCTCTGTCTGCTTTAATAACACTAGTAATAACCTGTTTAAAATAAACAGGTTAATGACTGGTAAAAAGCACAGAGGAATTTGGTAAGAGCATATTAATCATTGATATGCGAACAGTGTCTATTGGAAAATCTCTCTCTCTAAGCTCTGTTCTTGAATCTTATTTGGTGTCCCCTGGTTTATCTATTCTATAGATATTTAGTTCTGTATGATTAGATGGATGCCTACCTACTCCAAATATAACCTTTGCATATATTTTTAATCTCTTAAAATGCGCATTCATAACTGTACTACAGTCAGCATCTTAATTGCTTGTGAGTTATTTGTGTCCCCAGGAGGATAATAAAGCTTCAGCAAAACCAAAGCATTAAAAAGTTAGTGCGGTAAAATCCCAAGCTGTATTATTTCTGTTGCAGAAAGAATTATAAAATTGAATGGTATTCATTATCTTGGTGCTCCCAGAAACGAGATGCAATGTTGTCACCAGGATTTCAGTGAAGCATCATGGTAGCAGTGTAAAATCTTCATTCTACACCCACTTGAACTGTAAACACCCAGCAGCACAATTAGACATTTTATCCGAAACTTGGATTGTGACTGTAGAGAGCATCTAGAGTGAAATGGAGATGGTTACAGGTCTGGCATTGGTGGTGGTAGCAGTGGCAGAAATTTGAGGTGATGTATTAAGTATAACACTCACGAATTGTATTGGTGCAACATTACAATACATTGGCTTAAGCATGGATTTTGCCTCGAGCATATTGGTGCCACAACAGTCAATATGCCAGTGAAAAACGCTGAGATACCTTCAGAAACTAACTGTAAACGGTTTCACTTTCTATAATTATCTGATGCCATTTGCTCCCGCTGGGCTCATACCCATTTCTTCTGGTACACAATTTCACACATTTCTGTATTGCTTGTGTCATTGTCGTACTTAAAGTTATAATGTTTTTGTATTGGTAGAAAATCACTATTGAAAATGTATCTTACTTTTCAGTTCCGAAATTCCAGCCACCGACCGATAAGAGTGTTCGTAAATTTGGATTTCTGTGAAAATCAGAAGAGATGATGGGTATTTTTAAAAGAGAACAAAGACCGTAAAGAAAAATCTAATTTTTTCAAAAAATGATGGTGACGACCTTATTTTCTTTCATTCGTCGAGATTGAACACTACTTTTGACTATTTTAACTGAAGATTGTCATTGACAAAACCCATGTTGATTTTATTCTGATGTTAAAATATCTGCTGAATGAAAGACCTGATGCTGAAGCTACTGCTTTCATGACCTTTAGCAAATGAATAACACGCTGGTGCGGTAAAGTTGCTTCTCTGAGATTAAGGTTAAGGTGGATAATGCAGATAAATCGTTAGCATGAATAAAAACCATGCTATACTTGAATTTAGTGCTTGATGCCAATACTGATTTGTGAAAAATATTCTATTTGTCATCATTGTAATCAATTTCTGTAATTGCTGAACTCTGCATAGTTGGATAATCAGGATATTTAATGGCTACCGTAGAGACATTTCCAATGAGTGGCTTCTTATTATTTTAGACTCATTTCTGCATTATAGGACAATAAATTTCAGGCACATTTAATGTTAAGATGTTGGTATTTGCATACATCATTTTCCAAAACTAATTTCCCATTTTAAAAAGAGAGTGAGATTTCATAGTTCTGATAATATTTTGTGAAGAACTTTCATGGTGGAATGTACAATTTATGTCACAAGTTGTAATAACTTCAAAGATATTTGAAACAATATAAAATCACATACCGTTTTTTAAGATTATTAAATGAGATGTAAAGATCTTCGTCATCCTTTTGCTGTGCCACTATTTCATGATGATTGCCAATAACAGCAAAAGCGTAAATAAGATGGGTGCATAACTTGGGGTTAATGTCTTCTGGTAAGAACTTACAGTCTCCCCTCTTATGGGCCCAGTTTGTGAAGTAACAAACCAGCTTGTAGTCCTTGCCTAAAACTGTTTTGGGAAAAGTTATCAGTTGCTTATTTATGTAATTGGAATATACATTTTCAAAAAGAATGGCTTAGAAGTGGAAGCATTTTCAAGTTAAAATGACAATAAATCACAAAAGCCTGAAATCAAGTTTATATGTAGGTTTCCTGTTATCTGCTGGGGTTGGGAATAAAAAGCATCACACTGGCATTTAGCTAACGGTCCTGGTTTAAAAGTGTGTGGGCAAGGAGCTCTTGGTTGAGTTGAACATAAAGGCTGCGAGCGCCTCTAATTTCAAATAGAGAGCTCCCCCACAACTACTAGTGTTAGATTAACTTAGATCATTGTAAAATAGTATGTTTTGTTGTATTATTTGGAATGGTGACATAAAAAAATCATAACATCAATACGTGATAAATGGAATGGTGACATTCACAAAACTATTTACTTGAGTGACCGCGGAGACAACATAACTCATTAGCTTGAAGAGTGAGTTCCGGCAGGAGTCGGAGCGGCAGCGGGAGCGGCGCCATGGGGCAGAGAGACATGATGGGCGCGGCGGAGGACATCGCCGACCAGTGACCACTTTCCACGGCCAGAGGCCGGACCGGAAGCGGGAGAAGCAGGCCCGGGCCGTCGGACCGTGGAGTCGGCGACGGTGAGGTGGAGGCCGCGGCGACCGGAGGATGTGTTCGGCGAGTCGGGTGGAGGCAGCGCAGCGCATCGGGACGCAGCAGCAGCCATGACAACTCGCAGTCCAACTGGGAGGGGGGGTGCCGGAATGGTGGCCAGAGGGTGAGCGGGAGAAGCAGGCCACCACACGTGGAGCCCAGCCGGCAACAGTGAGGAGGAGGCCGTGGTGACGAGGAGGACGGAGCGGCTAAGGGACATCATGCTCCCACTGCCACTGGATGCCAAAGAATTGACTTTCTGAACACGGCGCTGTAAAAATAGCTGACGTGTCCCTACGGGGAGTAAGCATTCCATTGTACTTGTACTTGTACTGGTTACATATGGCAAATAAAATTGAATTGAATTGAATTGTTGAGAGATTTGCAACTTAATTAGTGCATTTTCGCATAAACTTTTCCAGAAGCCGCAAAACTGCTAGCTTCTGAGCTGATTAGAGTGGTATAAAATCCTTTGCCAAAAAAGAATTGGCCACCCTATTCATCAGCCTTGAATTCAAGCTGGAAAAGGTATTGATGAAAATGCTCAGACATTTGCAGATTATGATTTTTGCAGATTGAAATAACAAGGGGAACAAAAACATGATAGTCAATTTAACAATGAATGACAATAAAAGGTTAAAATCTGTTGCAGCTTACCACTGTATACTTCTAACAGCAGGACCAGCCCCACTAAAATAACAAGAAAAACATCAAATGGACACTGCAGCATTTATTGAAGTTTAAAATTTTTAAATCACTTTGACATTTCTGTTTTCCTTTGGGTATTCACTTACCAGCACAGAGAATGACCTTCACCATCTTGCTCCTCTTGTTCCCAGAACAATGCTGGTGGGAGACTTTTGTACAATGTGTCTGCTCTATACTGATCAGTATATAAACTGGATACGTATATCCTACAGCATAGAAAACATTGACAGCATGTTAATGTTTCATCTGAGCAAAGAAAGCATTGCAGCAGAAATTTCAATAAATTATCAACCAAATGATTGTGAACAAAGCAAATGTGGGAGGAAATGCAGAAAGTATTTAAAGTTCAAAGGTACTAGATAACGAATCAAACACAGTCAATAAGAAAGCAGGCTTCTTCCAAAAGACCAGCTCCGTCATTTTGCACTGTGGATTTACCTTTTCTCTGGTCTTCACTGCTCACTGCTCCTCACTCCTCTGCTGGTCATTGGCTCTGCGGTGTGCACTGCTGGTATGAGACCACTACACCTCCCTGCTGGACCACAGGATCAACCACCTCTGGCTCCTGATCGACACTCTGCTCCTCCCCAGCTTTCTGATTCCACTGGACTACCTCCACCTGTGCCTTTACCAATACACTCTCTCCCCTGAATGGCTCCTGGATCCACTCCCTCACCACAGCTGATTCCAAACCTGAACATTGGTTGATGATGCTGCAAACTGACTTCATGCAGTCTATAAATTGACTTCATTCCATCACAGGGCCTCTGACTTCAACCAGTTCCTTAATAATAATAATAATCAACTTTATTGTCATTGTTAGTGCACAAGTGCAGTACAACGAAATGTAGGCTTGCGGCTCCCGAGAGTGTACATTTAGATTAAGACATTGATATACCTATCAATTCATCCAATGAAAAGCGACGAGTTAAGACAGTAACTATAGGTTTTTATTGGCTAAATAACAGAGCCCACCCTCGTGGGTGATCGGATCCAACAAGGAGGAATACCAGCCAGTCGACCACCTTTATACCTGGGCAAGTTGGTGGAGCCATGGGCGGAGTCAGCAGTGGTCAGCCCAGGTATAACAGCGTGACAAGAGGCGACCTCATGTAGTGATACAACAGTGTAAACAGTGATAACCATAGTGTAACGATAGTGAACGATAAAAGTGGTTTACCACATTCACCCCTTGTTTAGATTTGAGTCCGGCGGGGTGAAGTGTACTACCAGTTCGGGTATGTCAGTCTGTCCGGAGGCCTCGTAAGCCTTTCCGATCGTCGCAGCAGCGGCGGCGGTGATGCAGTATCCGATGTTAATGCTGGTGTCTGCGTGGTCGGCGAAGGCTCGTGGGGTTCCGGCATGCCGTCTACCTGGGCTGGATTTGGGGGGTTGGTGGGGGGTAACGGTGGTGTCTCAGGGATGCCCGAGGGTGCGAGGCCTCGTAAGGAGACTGTGTCCTCCCGCCCGTCTGGGTATGCCACATAGGCATACTGGGGGTTGGCGTGCAGGAGGTCCACCCTCTCGACCAGGGGGTCCGTTTTATGGGCCCTCGCGTGCCTTCGCAGCAAGACGGGCCCCGGAGAGGTCAGCCAAGTTGGTAGCGTGGTTCCCGTAGTCGACTTCCTGGGGAAAACAAACATTCGTTCATGGGGGGTGGCGTTAATGGCAGTGCAAAGCAGTGACCGGATGGAATGCAGCGCTGCCGGGAGGACTTCCTGCCAGCGAGAGGTTGGGAGGCCCTTGGACTTTAAGGCTAAGAGAACGGCCTTCCAGACAGTCGCGTTCTCTCTTTCCACCTGGCCGTTCCCTCGGGGGTTGTAGCTGGTGGTCCTGCTTGCAGCAATACCTCTCGCTAGTAGGAACTGGCGAAGTTCCTCGCTCATGAAGGAGGAGCCCCGGTCGCTATGTATATAGTTCGGGAACCCGAACACGGCGAAGAGGTCGTTCAGGCATTTGATGACCGTGGTACTGGTCATGTCTGGACAGGGGAAGGCAAAGGGGAAACGAGAGTACTCATCAATGATGTTGAGGAAGTACACATTACGGTCAGAGGACGGGAGGGGCCCCTTAAAGTCGATGCTCAAGCGCTCGAAGGGGCGGGTGGCCTTGATCAGGCTTGCTCTGTCCGGCCTAAAGAAATGCGGTTTGCATTCGGCACAGGTTTGGCAGTTCCTGGTCATGGTCCTGACCTCCTCGATGGAGTAGGGCAGGTTGCGGGCCTTAATGAAGTGGTAAAGTCTGGTGACTCCGGGGCGGCAGAGGTCGTTGTGGAGGGTCTGCAGTCTATCAATTTGCGCGTTGGCGCATGTACTTCGTGATAGAGCATCTGGGGGTTCGTTCAGTTTACCAGGCCGGTACAAGATCTCATAATCATAGGTGGAGAGCTCGATTCTCCACCTCAAGATCTTGTCGTTCTTGACTTTGCCCCTCAGCTTGTTATTAAATATAAAAGCGACCGAACGCTGGTCGGTGAGGAGGGTAAATCGTTTGCCTGCCAGTTAATGCCTCCAGCATCGTACAGCCTCCACGATCGCCTGGGCCTCCTTCTCGACCGAGGAGTGTCGGATCTCAGGGCCCTGGAGGGTCCTTGAGAAGAAGGCCACCGGTCTCCCCTCCTGGTTAAGGGTTGCGGCTAGGGCGAAGTCGGATGCATCGCTCTCCACTTGGAAAGGGATAGACTCATCCACCGCGTGCATTGTGGCCTTAGCAATGTCTCCCTTAATGAGGGAGAAGGCTGCGCACGCTTCTGCCATCAGGGGGAAGGAGGCGGACTTCATGAGGGGTCTGGCTTTGTCCGCATAATTCGGCACCCATTGGGCATAGTAGGCGAAGAGCCCCAGGGTCCTCTTCAGCGCCTTTGGACAGTGGGGGAGGGGAAGCTCCATGAGGGGGCGCATTCTTTCGGGGTAGGGGCCAATGACTCCGTTCTCTACTACGCAGCCGAGGATGGCAAGGCGCGAGGTGTTAAACACACATTTCTCCTTATTGTAGGTGAGGTTCAGCCGTTGGGCCGTACGGAGGAATCTCTCCAGATTAACATCATGGTCCTGCTGGTCGCGGCCGCAGATGGTGACGTTATCTCGATAGGGGAACGTGGCTTGCAGCCCGTTCTGGTCAACCATCCGGTCCATCTCTCTTTGGAAGACCGAAACCCGTTGGTGACGCCGAAGGGAACCCTAAGGAAGTGGTAGAGGCGGCCATTCGCCTCGAAGGCGGTATACTGGCGGTCCTCAGGGCGGATAGGGAGTTGGTGGTAGGCCGACTTAAGGTCGATGGTAGAGAATACTCGGTACTGTGCAATCTGATTGACCATATCAGATATGCGGGGAAGGGGGTATGCGTCCAGCTGGGTGTACCGGTTTATGGTTTGGCTGTAGTCGATGACTAGGCGGTTTTTATCACCGGTCTTAACGACTACGACCTGGGCACGCCAGGGGCTGTTGCTCCTCTCGATGATGCCCTCTTTCAGGAGACGCTGCACCTCAGAGCTAATAAAAGCTCTGTCCCCGGCACTAACGATAGTGAACGATAAAAGTGGTTTACCACAGACATTTAAACATTCAGCATACAGCTTGTAATACATTAACATAAACATAACCACTCTCCCTGCTCCCTCCAACCTAGCCTCTAATAACAACTGTGAGGAGCTCATGGACCTCTGTCACTGATTTGGGGGGTGCAATTTTAACCTAACTTGCCGGACGGGAAACCCCCAGCATGAGGTGGAACATTGGTTTTAAAACCCACCCAATATTACTCTACATTGACTCCATTACCCCCCCCAAGATTGAAACTACACTATGTGAAGACTCTTCAGTGGTGCCTTCTAGAAGCTTTGTCATCCACCACACTACTGCTTACTTGGATACAAAACTCCTCAGTGTATTTATCTGTTTTAATCGCTCTTGTACCCCATGGTGTTGCACAAACATTATGCTTTCTGGGAAAATGCAGGGATATGATTGTGACAACAGATGTATTTTTGTGTTGAATTTTTAACTTGTATTTTTATTGCTGGAAACTGTAAATAATAAGCAATTTGTTAGTCAATCTTGGCAATTGATAAACCAGTCACACCCATTGTGTTGGGAAGTCGCTAGTTCCTTTTTTGGCTGTGAATAGAGGAAAATAAATGAACAGACACGTAGGCAGGCAGTCAGGCCCAGCAATGACTGCAAGAAGGTTAGAATGCAGTAGAATAGTTGAGAGGTATTTTATTTAACTCCAGTAAGATGGCCCATGGATGTGGGGAAATGTAACATTTTCACTAACTTGAATTATTACATGAAAATAAGTTGTACTAATTTGAAATAAACAAATCTATTGTAACTGTTCCTCCGTATGTTCATGTGCTGTGACAAAGCAGCGTAATGATTCATATCTAGCCTGGTTTTACCGAGTCCCTCTTCAAAGAGATTGAAAATGCACATGTGCAAAAGACATAAATATCCAGTTCGGATCACAAGAAGAGACTATCATTGTGTTCCTGAATTATTGTATAGATGGATGTTTGTCTGTGCTGGCACATCTCTAAATGTGGGACATTCAGACCAGTTGTGGGAGTGACGTAGCACCAAGGTACCTGAGAATATCTAAGGCAAGAACTCTGAAGTTTGAGCAGTATCTCAATTAGATGTTTTCTTCTTGCCTTGGGCATTCACTGAAATAAGAGAACCTTTAGCAGACTGGTGCTAAAGCCATCTTTGTCTGAATAGATGTAACTTCTGTACACTGAAAAAGTTACATGGCTAATTGGTTGCTTTTAGACATGAACGAATACACCCCACTGATTTGGAATATTTATTGGCCATGGTATATGGTGACATTATGACTCACCTAAGATGAATTTTTGCTGTGTGCTCCATAGCAAACAAGGTCACTTTGCCATGAACATTGATCATGTTTATCTCTAAAATGTTAGGACATCCCACATGCTTTGAAATTTTATTGGCCATGATATCCTATGATGATATATAATTGATATATTTACCCATGATCCAATGGGATTTGTAGCCACTGTGCATTTTGGAGTAAACAATATAAACTCATTAGGGACATCTTGACATTTTACTAGCATCCAGCCAACATTCACATAGGCACAAAACCAAAATCATAGACATCCTCTCCCAGTTCAGTCACAGTGCAATTTAATGCTGGTGAATGAATGAAACGCCTAATAATAATAATTTTGCTTTTTAAAAAAAAACTAATTCTGTGCCACATTTTGCTGTTCAAAACACCGTAGGTATCTTCTTCCATATGGTGATCTGAAGACCTTAAACCTACAAAATGCTGTGAGTAATGGCAAAGGTGAGCCAAAGGAAAAATTATCCTGTTGGTGGGTAGAGGGATGTCAGACCATCTACTATTCCTTTTTAAGTAGCATTTATTTGTAAAAAAAAAGAAAGACATGCATTTATATAGCATCTTTAACGACCTCGAGATGTCCCAAAGCACTTTACAGCCAACTTTTGAAGTGTAGTCACCGTTGTAATGTAGGAAATGCCGCAGCATTTTAGTGATGTTGATTGAGGGATAAATATTGGACCAGACACCAGGGATAACTCCCCTGCTCTTCTTTGAAGTAGTGCCACGGGGTCTTTTACATCCACCTGAGGGCAAACGGGGCCTCAGTTTAATGTCTCGTCTGAAAGACGGCACCTCCGACAGTGCAGCACTCCCTCAGCACTGCACTGGAGTGTCCGCCTAGATTTATGTGCTCTAGTCTCATGTAGTGGGACTTGAACCAAACAATCTTCTGACTCGGGGGCGAGGGTGCTACCCACTGAGCCACGGCTGAGACAACTCCAGACTGCTGAGATTTTCAATTACTCATGTCAGGGCTACAAGAATCGGCCAACTGCACGATCTATCCAATATTAACAGTGAGGGGGAAAAGGAGACAACTAGAAAATCAGAGAGTAGAGATTTGTGTAGATTTTAAAAACTCACGCTCTCATTACAAAGCTTTGGTGTGGAGAGCACGTATCAGGAACCTGGGCTGCAGGATTTTCCATCCATTAAAATTAGTGGGCAAAAAATCTTGTGTGGTGCTAAATGTGATGCCCACATACTTGAAAAATGCTCCTGCTTTGTGAAACTCTGTGCCAGAAGCATGCATTCATAAAATGTAGTCTCTTATTTTTAAAAAGACTGCAACAAACTAGAATTAAATGATGGGAAAGGGAAGGCGAGACTGATGGGTGAATTGTAAGATGTCTAAATCAGGCAAGTAGCAAGATTGTGGGCCTCCTTCATGGCCAGAGTAATGAATTTACTATTCTGGACTGTTCTGAATGACTGCAAGGCTTAATATGCTGTAAACAATGGCCCAGAATTTGCTGTAGTGGCACATCTCACAGCATACTCCACTTGTTAGATTTATTTTTCCCACACCCTTAAGCTCGCAAAATCTTTGCACCGCAAATTGCTGGAAGTGCGAGATGATAACGGGTCGAGGTCAGATCAAGGTCAACGGGGCATCTCAGACCTTGGTGATCGAGTGGACCAACAGTTTATCTCAACCAATGAGATAAAGTGTAGAGAAAGAAACAGAGGAATGACAGAGAAGGAAATCTGGTGAATTAGTCTCAAATTAGGTACAGAAAGAGAAATAAAGAGGGGAAGAAAGATTGGAATAAAGAGAGGGGAAAAAAAAGAGAAAGAAAACATTTAAAAAAATTTTTTAATAACTTCTAGGAACAATTTATTACCTGCAGGAATGAGTCTCCACTGTTTCAATTGTTCCCTTTCTGGGTCAGAGAGGTTGAGTGGCGTGGCAGGAACATAAATCTCATTACTAAAAAGGTCCTTACATTGTTAAGTACCAGCCCTAACTTTCTGCAGCGAGTTTAGTTGGTAATTAATGCGCAAATGCATAATTTCTTGCAATTCACGGGAAGGTTGAGGGCGGGATCCTGTTTTTGCGAGGCTAACGACGGAGCGGCGCAAATCGGCAGCAACTTCTTGTGCTTCGCAACTCGTGGGGTATCTCTTTATAACTCTTTACACACTAATAACTGCGTGCACATTAAACTTGCTGTTGTTTTCCAAGCATCGTCTGGGCAATAACATTTTGTGTAGTTCCAGTTTCCAGCAGAAAAACTGCCCCAACTAAATTGCCATTAAATTGATGATTTCTCTAGGGGTGGTCACAGTTTGTTTGATGGGTGATGGAGTGGAAAAATGCCAACTGGTGCCATAGGGGGTGCTATTCTAAGGCTGAGACTCTGTTATTAGGATAGAATAGAAGGAGCTTTACTCCATGTTTAGCTATGCTGTACCTGACCAAGGGATGCTTGATGATAGCGCAAAGTTCCCAAAGTAGGAAGCTACTTCATTATCTAGTGCCAACATCCTCATCTTGATGTAAACAAAATCCGCAAAAACGCATGATACTTTTAAAGTGGATTTTTAATGTTTACAGGTATTTAATATTTAAGATATTTAATATTTATTTATGAAAACCATTCTAAATATGTTTCTTTTCCAGCGCCACAGTAGCAGCCGGTAAAATATTGAACCCCACGACTGGGGAAACTTGTTTGAAGCCCAGTTTCATGTGCTGTGCAAATTCAGTGGGTGAGTTGTGCTAGTGTTTGGTTAAACCGCTAGATGGCCTCGCATTAGATGATGGAAAATCAACAGGGCGACATAGCTTAATGGGGCAAGAATGGGTTTATGTTGGCTGATATAGAACAAGCTCATCAGCAGCCATTGATAAATCCGTGTCTCCGACTATCGTACCAACCTGCAGAAAGATCAGTGACATGAAAACAAGAAATCTAAAAATGAGATGTAATAAGGCAGTGTAATGATTATAAGATGCTCAGTTTCCCTTTCACAATTGATATGAAAGAAATCATTATTTTCTATAGTCATGAGGTATCAATAATTGAGGTAAGCTTTTGAACACCATACCTACTACCCCCAAGAAATATCTTCATCATGAAGCAGTGGCCATCGATGGTGCAGCAGAGGTAAAGGAGAACAAGGAGTAGGCTGATGTCGGGACTGCAGGCTGCATGCAGGTAGGTATGGCTAGAAGAATTCATTTGAAGTAGGTTGGCTGAAGGTATGGAGGGTTTTGAAGGCAAGGAAAAGGATTTTAAAGGCAATTTGCTAGTTGTACCATCCTCCCTACGTGTATGTGTCTGTATGCAGTTAGACAGCCAGCCAAACTCCTTTCAATAATGACATGGGAGTCAGGATGTAGCGTCCAAGCTCCGGTGTTTAATGATGCCAAACTTGCATGAGGTCAATGAAACAATACAAATCAGTTGTATTGGGTTGGAGTAAAACTGAGAAAGAAAAAAGAAAGAAATGCACCTTGTTACATACATGAGATACTAGCTAGGGGGGCCCGGCGTTGCCAGGGCTGTTTTGGGCCGGGCGGTTTAAATCGAGTCCCAGGCTTTCGGCCCTGTCTCTCTGTCCCTCTGTGAATCTGCTGCCGGGCAACATTTCTACCTTTTAATACCTTCAAAGATGAAAGTGAAAGTACTTATAAAACGTTTTTGGTAAATCGTATGTTATTTTTAAAAGAGATACTAACTTTTTCGAAGCTGGATTAGCAGATTTTGAGCTGGAAGTAGCTGAAGCAATGGCTGCCCGATGCCTGAGTTCAAAAGCATTAGTCCCGCCCACAGATGCAGCGATTGGCCAACCATCAGGTGACTGAACTGTAGGATTGGTCAATCATGACGGCACAGGATTGGTCGAACCTTGACGTCAGTCAATCAATGCTAATTAGCAGATAATGAGCGTAATTTTGAAGGTTTTTTGCATAACGCGCGAACAATTTTTGTCCGACCGAAAAGTAAATATGCTTACGACCGTCCCGGAAGCGTAAGCTTTCTTCGGACGTAACGCACGTGTAGGTACGCCCTATAACTTTTGAGCGTATAGCCGGACAGACAAAATGTAAGGAACCGCTTTAGATAGATAGATAGATACCAGCTGAAGTGTCCGGCGGTGCCGAGGGGATTTTTGAGGGAATGTTGTTGTTGGAAGAGAGAGAGCGAGCGACTGGGGGGGAAGAGAGCGAGCGACTGGGGGGGAAGAGAGCGAGCGACTGGGGGGGAAGAGAGCGAGCGACTGGGGGGGAAGAGAGCGAGCGACTGGGGGGGAAGAAAGCGAGCGACTGGGGGGGAAGAGAGAGAGCGACGGGGGGGAAGAGAGAGAGCGACTGGGGGGGAAGAGAGACAGCGACTGCGGGGGAAGAGAGAGCGACTGGGGGGGAAGAGAGAGAACGACTGGGGGGGAAGAGAGACAGCGACTGCGGGGGAAGAGAGAGCGACTGGGGGGAAGAGAGATAGCGACTGGGGGGGAAGGAGAGAGCGACTGGGGGGAAGAGAGAGAGCGACTGGGGGGGAAGAGAGCGAGCGACTGGGGGGAAGAGAGAGCGCGACTGGGGGGGAAGAGAGAGCGCGACTGGGGGGAAGAGAGAGGGCGACGGGGGGAAGAGAGCGCGACTGGGGGGGAAGAGAGCGCGACTGGGGGGGAAGAGCGAGCGACTGGGGGGGAAGAGAGCGAGTGACTGGGGGGGAAGAGAGCGAGCGACGGGGGGAAGAGAGCGAGCGACTGGGGGGAAGAGAGCGAGCGACTGGGGGGGGAAGAGAGCGAGCGACTGGAGGGGAAGAGAGCGAGCGACTGGGGGGGAAAAGAGCGAGCGACTGGGGGGGGAAGAGAGCGAGCGACTGGGGGGGAAGAGAGCGAGCGACTGGGGGGAAGAGAGCGAGCGACTGGGGGGAAGAGAGCGAGCGACTGGGGGGGAAGAGAGCGAGCGACTGGGGGGAAGAGAGCGAGCGATTGGGGGGGCAGAGAGCGAGCGACTGGGGGGGAAGAGAGCGAGCGACTGGGGGGGAAGAGAGCGAGCGACTGGGGGAAAGAGAGGGCGACGGGGGGAAGAGAGAAGGTGACTGGGGGGAAGAGAGAGGGCGACTGGGGGGAAGAGAGAGGGCGACAGGGGGGAAGAGAGCACAACTGGGGGGGAAGAGCGAGCGACTGGGGGGGAAGAGAGCGAGCGACTGGGGGGAAGAGAGCGAGCGACTGGGGGGGAAGAGAGCGAGCGACTGGGGGGAAGAGAGCGAGCGACTGGGGGGGGAAGAGAGCGAGCGACTGGAGGGGAAGAGAGCGAGCGACTGGGGGGGAAGAGAGCGAGCGACTGGGGGGGAAGAGAGCGAGCGACTGGGGGGGAAGAGAGCGAGCGACTGGGGGGGAAGAGAGCGAGCGACTGGGGGGGAAGAGAGCGAGCGACTGGGGGGAAGAGAGCGAGCGATTGGGGGGGCAGAGAGCGAGCGACTGGGGGGGAAGAGAGTGAACGACTGGGGGGGAAGAGAGCGAGCGACTGGGGGAAAGAGAGGGCGACTGGGGGGAAGAGAGAGGGCGACTGGGGGGAAGAGAGAGGGCGACGGGGGAAGAGAGAGGGCGATAGGGGGGAAGAGAGAGGGCGACTGGGGGGAAGAGAGAGAGCGACTGGGGGGAAGAGAGAGAGCGACTGGGGGGAAGAGGGAGAGCGACTGGGGGGAAGAGGGAGAGCGACTGGGGGGAAGAGAGAGAGCGACTGGGGGGAAGAGAGAGAGCGACTGGGGGGAAGGAGAGAGAGCGACTGGGGGCAAGAGAGAGAGCGACTGGGGGGAAGAGAGAGTGCGACTGGGGGGAAGAGAGAGAGCGACTGGGGGGAAGTGAGAGAGCGACTGGGGGGAAGAGAGAGAGCGACTGGGGGGAAGAGAGAGAGCGACTGGGGGGAAGAGAGAGAGCGACTGGGGGGAAGAGAGAGAGCGACTGGGAGGAAGAGAGAGAGCGACTGGGGGGAAGAGAGAGAGCGACTGGGGGGAAGAGAGAGAGCGACTGGGGGGAAGGGGGAGGGGATGGGAGGGGGGGAGGGAAGGGGGGAGGAAAGGGGGAGCGGAGGGGAGGGAGGGGAGGAAAGGGGGAGGGGAGGGGAGGAAAGGGGGAGGGAGGGGGAGGGGAGGGGAGGAAAGGGGGAGGGGAGGGGAGGGAGGGGAGGAAAGGGGGAGGGGAGGGGGAGGAAAGGGGGAGGGGAGGGGGGAGGAAAGGGGGAGGGGAGGAAAGGGGGAGGGGAGGAAAGGGGGAGGGAGGGGGAGGGGAGGGGAGGAAAGGGGGAGGGAGGGGGAGGGGAGGGGAGGAAAGGGGGAGGGGAGGGGAGGGAGGGGAGGAAAGGGGGAGGGGAGGGGGGAGGAAAGGGGAGGGGGCAGGGGAGGGGGGGAGGAAAGGGGGAGGGGAGGGGGGGAGGAAAGGGGGAGGGGAGGGGGGGAGGAAAGGGGGAGGGGAGGGGGGGAGGAAAGGGGGAGGGGAGGGGGGGAGGAAAGGGGAGGGGAGGGGAGGGGGGGAGGAAAGGGGGAGGAAAGGGGGAGGGGAGGGGAGGAGGAAAGGGGGAGGGAGGGGAGGGGGGAGGAAAGGGGGAGGGGAGGAGGAAAGGGGGAGGGGAGGGGGGAGGAAAGGGGGAGGGGAGGGGGAGGAAAGGAGGAGGGGAGGGGGAGTGGGGGAATAAAGGGAGAGGGGGAAGAAAGGGGGAGGGGAGGGGGAGGGAGGGGGGAGGGGAGGGGGAGGGAGGGGGGAGGAAAGGGGGAGGGGGAGGAAAGGGGGAGGGGAGGGGGAGGAAAGGGGGAGGGGGAGGAAAGTGGGAGGGGAGGGGGGAGGAAAGGGGGAGGGGAGGGGGAGGAAAGTGGGAGGGGAGGGGGGAGGAAAGGGGGAGTGGGGGAAGAAGGGGGGAAGAAGATGGAGGGGGAGGGTGGAAGGGGGGAAAGTAGAGGGAGGTGGGAGGGGCGAAGGAGGGGGAGGGGGGAAGAAGGGGGAGGGGGCAGGGGGGAAGAAGGGGAGGCGGGGGGGAAGAAGGGGGAGGGGGCAGGGGGGGAGGGGGGAGGGGAGGGGGGAAGGAGGGGGGAGGGGGGGAAGGAGGGAGGAGGGGGGAAGAAGGGGGAGTGTGGGGGAAAGAAGGGGGAGGGGGAAGAAGGGGGAGGAAGGGGGAGGGGGGAGGAGGAAGTGGGGGGAGGGGGGAGGAGGAAGGGGGAGGGGGGAGGAGGGGGGAGAGGGAAGAAGGGGGAGGGGGGAGGAGGGGGGAAGAAGGGGGGGAGTGTGGGGGAAAGAAGGGGGTGGGGGAAAGAAGGGGGAGGGGGAAGAAGGGGAAGAAGGGGGAGGGGGGAGGAGGGGGAAGAAGGGGGAGGAGGGGGGAAGAAGGGGGAGGAGGGGGGAAGAAGGGGGAGAGTGAGGGAAAGAAGGGGGAGGGGGAAGGTGGGGGAAAGAAGGGGAGAGGGAAGAAGGGGGAGAGGGGGTGAGGGGGGAGAGGGAAGAAGGGGAAGAGGGGGGAGAGGGGAAGGAGGGGAGAGGGGGGGAGAGGGGGAAGGAGGGAAGAGGGGGAAGGAGGGGTGGGAGAGAGGGGGAAGGAGGGGTGGGAGAGGGGGGGAGGAGGGGGAGGGTGGGTGGAGAGGGGGGGAGGAGGGGGAGGGAGGGGGGTCGCCCCGAGCCCCGCCCCCCGATGTCCGAGCCCCGCACCCCGATGTCCGAGCCCCGCCCTCCCTTGGCCCGATCTCACGAGGCCCGATCTCCCGAGCCCAGCGCCCCGCCCCCCGATCTCCCGAGCCCCGCCCCCGCCCCCGATCTCCCGAGTCTCGCCCCCCGCCCCCGATCTCCCGAGCCCCGCCCGAGCCGGCTTCAAGAGCAGAGAGAGAGACGCCGCCGCGCAACCTACCGCGTGAGGCCCGGCCGGACTCAAGTCGCGCGCGCTGACTCCTGCCCCACCCGCCTTTACTAAGATGGCGGCGGGTGGCGACGCTTGGCTTAGGCCCGCCCCCTCCAGCCTTCACAAACATGGTGGCGATCGCGAGCTGCTTGTTCAGCGCGACGGGAGGTGCCTAGCTCGGGCGTGGCTGGGCAACAGAGGCCCAGGCTTACAGGCCTGGAAAAACGGTGAAAGGTAGGAAAATTCTAGATGTTGGAGAAAAGATTTACAAATTAATTAACTTTTTTAAAAAACAATTTGTGTTTTAAAAGCAACTTTTTTTTGCTGGAAATGTAGATTTGAAAAGAAACACGCAGAAAGCGGGAAAAATAAATGAAAAGTTTGGAATCAAGATGGCGGCGACTCACCTCGGTTCAGAACGACAAGGCCCGCCCACACACGCACCGATTGGTCGACCGTTAGGTCACCGAAGCGTAGGATTGGTCAATCATCCCGTCACTCGACTCTAGGAGTGCCCGCCCGCATGCGCCAGGAACCTGCCCCCACCACGCAGCGATTGGTCGACCGTCGGGTCGCTCGACCATACGATTGGTCGACCTCGACGTCACTCGATGCTAATGAGCAGATAATGAGATGCTAATGAGCGGAATTTTGAACGTTTTTTGGGTACCGCGGGCGCAATTTTTGTCTCGCCGAAACGTAAATACGCTTACAACCGTTCCAGAATCGTAACGCACGTGTAGGTACGCTCTATAACTTTAGAGTGTATAGCCGGACAGATGCGCCGAAGGACAGACAGACAGACAGAAGAGGTCTTTTATAGATATATAAGATAGATAGAAGATAGATAGATAGATAGAGAAGAGACTAGCTGGGGGAGCCCGGCGCTGCCAGGGCTGTTTTGGGCCGGGCGGTTTAAATCGAGTCCCAGGCTTTCAGCCCTGTCTCTCTGTCCCTCTGTGAATCTGCTGCCGGGCAACATTTCTACCTTTTTAAAACCTTGAAAGATGAAAGTTAAAGTATTTATAAAACATTTTTGGTAAATCTTATGTTATTTTTAAAAGAGAGACTAACAGTTTTGGGCTGGGCGGTTTAAATCGAGTCCCCGGCTTTCGGCCCTGTCTCTCTGTGAATCTGCTGCCGGGCAACATTTCTACCTTTTTAATACCTTCAAAGATGAATGTGAAAGTACTTATTTACCAAAAACGTTTTATCTTATGTTATTTTTGAAAGAGAGACTAACTTTTTCAAAGCTGGATTAGCAGATTTTGAGCTGGAAGCAGATTTTGAGCTGGCAGGGCTGCTTTGGGCCGGGCGGTTTAAATCGAGTCCCAGGCTTTTGGCCCTGTCTCTCTGTCCCTCTGTGAATCTGCTGCCGGGCAACATTTCTACCTTTTAATACCTTCAAAGATGAAAGTGAAAGTACTTATAGAATGTTTTTGGTAAATCTTATGTTATTTTTAAAAGAGATACTAACTTTTTTGAAGCTGGATTAGCAGATTTTGAGCTGGAAGTAGTTGAAGTAATGGCTGCCCGATGCCTGAGTTCAAAATGATTAGTCCCGCCCACAGACGCAGTTGCCAGGGCTGTTTTGGGCCGGGCGGTTTAAATCGAGTCCCAGGCTTTCGGCCCTGTCTCTCTGTCACTCTGTGAATCTGCTGCCGGGCAACATTTCTACCTTTTAATACCTTGAAAGATGAAAGTGAAAGTACTTATAAAACGTTTTTGGTAAATCTTATGTTATTTTTAATAGAGATACTAACTTTTTCGAAGCTGGATTAGCAGATTTTGAGCTGGAAGTAGTTGAAAGCTTGAGGCAATGGTTGCCAGATCCCTGAGATGAAAACGATTAGTCCCGCCCCCACACACACCGATTGGTCAACCATCAGGTGACTGAACTGCAGGATTGGCCAATCATGATGGCACAGGATTGGTCGACCTTGACGTCAGTCAATCAATGCTAATGAGTGGATAATGAGTGGAATTTTGAAGGTTTTTTGTATAACGCGCAAACAATTTTTGTCCGAGCGAAAAGTAAATATGCTTACGACTGTTCTGGAATGGTAAGCTTTCTTTGGATGTAACGCACGTGTAGGTACGCTCTATAACTTTCAAGCGTATAGCCGGACAGACAAAACGGAAGGAACCGCTTTATAGAGATACTAGCTGAAGTGCCCGGCGGTGCCGAGGCTTTTTCGAGGGCATGTTGTTGTTGGAAGAGAGAGAGAGAGAGCGACTGGGGGGGGGAGGGAGGGAGGGCGGGGGAGGGCGGGGGGGGAAGGGAGGGCGGGGGGGAAGGGAAGGGGAAGGGAAGGGGAAGGGAAGGGGGGAGGGGGGTAGGGAGGGGAGGGGGTCGCGGGGGAGGGGGGGCGCGGGGGGTAGGGGGGGAAGGGGAGGGGGAGGGCGCGGGGGGGAGGGAGGGGAGGGAGGGCGGGGGAAGGGAGGGGGGAGGACGGGGGGGGAAAAGGGAGCGGGGGGGAAGGGAGGGCGGGGAACCCCCCCCCCGAGGGTCGCGGCCCCCCCCCCCAGGGTCGCGGCCCCCCCCGAGGGTCGCGCGCCGCCCCCCGAGGTGAAGACCGCCGATTGCGCGCGCAGCAGGAGCTGAGACGCGCTGTCTCTCTCTGGCTCGGCCGGCAGGCCCGGTTGCCAGGGTAACCATGACGCTGACCAAGCCCCGCCCCCGGGCCGAGCCAGAGAGAGAGACGCTGCGTCTCAGCTGCTCCTGCTGCGCGCGCGGCCCCCCCCCGAGGGTCGCGGCCCCCCCCGAGGGTCGCGCCCCCCCCCGAGGGTCGCGGCCCCCCCCCGCGAGGTGAAGACCGCCAATTGCGGCTGTGCGAGACGGCCGGCCGGGGTTGCCAGGGTAATGCTTGACGCTCAGCAAGCCCCGCCCCCCGGACGAGCCAGAGAGAGACAGCGCGTCTCAGCTCCTGCTGCACGTGCACCCTAGCGGCGCTGGGCTGAGGCTCGGCCCTCCAGCCTTTGAGTGGGGCCGGGAGGTGCCTAGCTCGGGCGAGGGTGCGGAGGAGACGCCGAGGCTTCTAGGCCTACCTGGAAAAACGGGGAAAGGTAGGAAAATTAATGAGATTAGATAAGTTAATTACTTTCTAAATCATTTAAAAAAAAAACAATATGTGTTTTAAAAGCAACGTTTTTTTTTAAGACGCAGAAAGCGGGAAAAAGAAAGGAAAAGTTTGGAATCAAGATGGCGGCGACTCACCTCGGTTCAGAACGATAAGGCCCGGCCACACACGCACCGATTGGCCCGGCGGCACGCGCCAGCAACCCGGCGTACGATTGGCCGAGCTCGAGGTCACTCTGTCGCTAATGAACGGATAATGAGATGCTAATGAGCGGAACGTTGAAGGTTTTTGGGATACCGCGGGCGGGATTTTAGCCCGGCCGAAACGTAAATACGCTTAAAACCGTCTCGGAAGCGTAAGCTTTCTTTGGAGGTAACGCACGTGTAGGTACGCCCTGTAACTTTCGAGCGCATAGCCCGACAGACGCACAGGCGATGACAGACAGAATGACAGACAGAATGACAGAATGACAGACAGACAGACAGACAGACAGATCGACCGATATATATATATAGATAGACTAGCTGGAGTGCCCGGCGGTGCCGAGGCTTTTTCGAGGGCATGTTGTTGTTGGAAGTGAGAGAGCGACTGGGGGGGAAGAGAGAGAGCGACTGGGGGGGGAAGAGAGAGAGCAACTGGGGGGGAAGAGAGAGAGCGACTGGGGGGAAGAGAGAGAGCGACTGGGGGGAAGAGAGAGAACGACTGGGGGGAAGAGAGAGAGCAACTGGGGGGAAGAGAGAGAGAGAGAGAGACTTGGGGAAGGAGAGAGCAAGAGAGAGACTGGGGGGAAGGAGAGAGTGAGAGACTGGGGGGAAGGAGCGAGAGAGAGGGGGGGAAGGAGAGAAAGAGAGAGGGAAGGAGAGAGAGACAGAGAAAGAGAGGGAAGGTGAGAGTGAGGGAAGGGGCTGGACTCAGAGCCCGGTGGGTGAAGGGCGGCCGCCATTTTTGTGAGGTCAGCGGGACGGTTGAGACCGCAGGGTAGGGCTTGGACTTAGAGCCCAGCCGCGGTGACCATGGGTTATATTGCGATGACTGTGTTATAGGACAATGAAGCCAGCTACCCTCTGACCGGAGGA
>NC_141004.1:24770022-25211149 GCF_052327205.1 Somniosus microcephalus | reverse complement strand
AGGGCGGCGATCAGGGGCCGCTTGTTGACAGGGGCCGGGAGGTGCCTAGCTGGGGCGTGGGTGCGGAGGAGATGCCGAGGCTTCGAGGCCTACCTGGAAAAACGGGGAAAGGTAGGAAAGTTAATGAGATTAGATAAAAGATTTAGAAAGTAATTAACTTTTTTTAAAAACAATATGTGTTTTAAAAGCAACTTTTTTTTTAAAGACGCAGAAAGCGGGAAAAAGAAAGGAAAAGTTTGGAATCAAGATGGCGGCGACTCACCTCGGTTCAGAACGATAAGGCCCGCCCACACACGCACCGATTTGGTCGACCGTCAGGTCACCGAAACGTAGGATTGGTCAATCGTCCCGTCACTCGACTGTAGGAGGGCCCGGCCGCACGCGCCAGGAACCCGGCGTACGATTGGTCGACCTCGAGGTCACTCTATCACTAATGAGCGGATAATGAGATGCTAATGAGCGGAATTTTGAAAGTTTTTCGGATACCGTGGGCACGATTTTTGTCCGGCCGAAATGTCAATACGCTTACGACCGTTTTGGAATGGTAAGCTTTCTTTTGACGTAACGCACGCGTAGGTACGCTCTATAACTTTCTACCTTTTAATACCTTGAAAGATGAAAGTGAAAGTAGTTATAAAATGTTTTTGGTAAATCTTATGTTATTTTTAAAAGAGATACTAACTTTTTCGAAGCTGGATGAGCAGATTTTGAGCTGGAAGTAAATGGGGTTTTTAGCCAGGGCTGTTTTGGGCTGGGCGGTTTAAATCGAGTCCCAGGCTTTCGGGCCCTGTCTCTGTGAATCTGGTGCCGGGCAACATTTTAAATTGAGTCCCAGGTTTTTGGGCCCTGTCTCTGTGGCCCTCTCTCAATCTGCTGCTGGGCAAAATTTCTACCTTTTAATACCTTGAAAGATGAAAGTGAAAGTACTTATAAAACGTTTTTGGTAAATCTTTTAAAAATAACATAAGAGAAACTAACTTTTTCGAAGCTGGATGAGCAGATTTTGAGCTGGAAGTAAATGGGGTTTTTAGCTTGAGGCAATGGCTGCCACATCCCTGAGATGAAAACGATTAGTCCCGCCCACAGACGCAGCGATTGGCCAACCATCAGACGACCGAACTGTAGGATTGGTCAATCGTGACGGCACAGGATTGGTGGAACCTTGACGCCAGTCAATCAATGCTAAGTAGCAGATAATGAGTTTAATTTTGAAGGTTTTTTGCATAAGGCGCGAAAAATTTTCGTCTGACCGAAAAGTAAATATGCTTACGACCGTCCCGGAAGCGTAAGCTTTCTTTGGAGGTAACGCGCGCGTAGGTACGCTCTATAACTTTCGAGCGCATAGCCGGACAGACGCACACATGAGGACAGACAGACAGAAGGACAGACAGATAGACAGACAGATCGATTCCTTTATATATATAGATAGAAGATAGATAGAAGAAGATAGAAGATAGAAGATAGATAGATAGAAGATAGAAGATAGATAGATATAGATAGAAGATAGAAGATATATAGATAGATAAGATAAGATATATAGATAGAAGGTAGATAGAAGAAGAAGAAAGATAGATAGATATAGATATAGATAGATATATAGATATAGATAGATAGATAGAAGAAGAAGAAAGAAGATAGATAGATGGATGGATGGAAGAAGAGAAGATAGATAGATAGATAGATAGAGAAGAGATAGATAGATAGATAGATAGATAACTAACATCTAAACATGAATATGTAATGAAACCATTCAACTCACAGGCAATGCTTTCGAAGGCGTAACAATGTAAGATTACAGCAGATTAACTTGCAGCACACTTCATGCTGATGTGACCTCTTTGTTTGCTTATCACTATACTACTTCCTGTTCCTGTTGAGTGACCCTACTGGCCATTACCATCTACTGCCACCTACTGGCAGCAACAAAACGTAACAGTTGCAATTATAAGGCAGAACACTAGTGGATGGGGAGACGATGGAGCCTGGTCAGGGCAGGGGTGATGAGGTGAAGCCCTGGTGCATGTGATGTTGAACTTTGGATGAATTGTAGTTCGTAGAGGTGAGGAGACCAGTAAGAAATGGATTGAGTCTTGAGGTAATAAAGATATGGACGAGGTTAAAGCAGGTTATAAAGTGACATACACCCTAGATGTAACCCCAACTTTATTTTGACCTGGAAATCCTTGATGCTGATACTAGTTACAAGAAGTGAGAAAGTATTCCAATTCTATAGTTACTACCTAGCAGTCATTGTGAACATAAAATTCACCCCCAATGTTAAAGAGGATGGTTGTTCAATTTTACCTGCTTATGCTTAGATTAAGTGTCTTAAGGGTTCAATTTAAATATAAAGAACCTTTTTCTTGGAACTTTGAATTTACACTTCAGTAGCGATGAATTACTATTGAACATTTCAATGTTTGCTTTTCAGTTATACAACCTTTACCCTTGAAATAATAAATTATTTCAAATCTAGTTGGGCTGAAATCTTTTAAGATATGGGAATCCTTGCCAAAGGATGCAAGGACAGTACTCCCACTGCTCTGCTACTCCATCCCCAGTAGTATTTAATTCTAAGTGATAATTGCTTGAAGATGCAGGAGATTCATTTACATTATGGGACAGAAATAAATTAGATGGCTGCGATTCTACTTGCTTTGGTGGGGCCAGGGTGGGTGGTGTCGATGGCGGGTTGTGGCCCGCTGCTGACTCCATCCCACTGTGTAAAATGACTTTCCGTTGATGGGGCTTGTTAAGCCCGCCCAGCGGGTTACCTGGCCCAATTAGAGGAAGTGGGTCTGGTAATGTCATTTCATGATGCGTCAGCAACTGGTTTCCTTAAAGGGACCATGGCCACATTTGTCTTGACATTTGTGCTGTCAGTGTTCTACAGCATAGAGGTGCTGCAAACACTGACAATGAATGCACAAAGGCACAGAGCTGCACCCAGGCTCTCCCATGACTCCCTCCCATATGCTTATGGAGGGAGTCACAGCATGCAGGATGGTCCTCTTCCCTTCCCATGGGCGGAAGAGACTTCCCCAGGAGATCATCACAGCCTGGTTGCAGATTGCAGAGGAGGGTACAAGCAGGGATGTGGTCAGGAGGACCTGGTTGTAGTGCCGCAAATGTTTCAATGATCTCAGTAGATCACGAAACGTTAGTACAAAGCCACGCTCACCTTCATCCTGCTGTGTCTCTCATCACATCCACATCACTCAGCCTTCCCTACCCTACTCCTGCAAATCCTTACTCACCAACTTACTTTGGACTTCCACCCATCCCTCTCTATCTATATTATCACATCCCCATCTCGCTAGTCACCCCTCTCACTCGCCCTCATCCTAGTGCAATCAGACCAACTAACAACACACAAGGGCAGGCACTTGGGTGTTTTATGCAATGTTCATGTAAAGTTTCTGTTAATGTGGTGTCAAACATTGAAACCTTTGATTTTCAACACTTTGCATTTCTGGACAGATCTGTGTGCACCTTTGGAAGTGGCTTAGTGAGTTGCAGTGAATGGTGAGACATAACGGTACCCCCTGCTATGGTGATGAGTGTGAAAGGAATGGCTTGGTCATTGTAGGGATGCTTTATGGTGTTGGTGTGGTGCCAACTTGGCACATGTGGCAGCCAGGGTGTACAGCATCAAGTGAAGTAAATGTGACCATGGTGAGGCCATCCCTGGCGTCCTGGGCAGCAATGTGGTTGGGTGCTGATGCCCTGTGTACTGTGCAGCATCAGTTGATTGCAGAGAAGGTTGGTGTTGTTGATGCTGCTGGTGTTGGGGCTGATTGTGGTGGGATTCTGAGGACCAAGGTGAGACAGTATAAAGGGCACCCATGTTGATGGAATAGATGGCAGGTGAAGTAGAGATGGCAGAAGCATTCTGACAATGGTGAGAGAGTTCTTCCAATGAGGTGAGAGTGATTGGAGAGAGGAAAGTGGAAATCCTGCAGAATGTGTGCTGGAAATGGAGTGAGAAAAAGCTTCTGCCTGAGGAAAGTGAATATCAGTCAGGTGGGAGCTTTTACTGTACATTTGAAACTGTCAAGTAATCAGCTGGTGCAATGGCCACTGAACTTGCGCCTCAGCTTGACAGCCGTGGCCTACACAAAGTGGGGATCCAATGGTCATGAAGTTAAAGACAAAAGGTAACTGAAAAAAGGCTGTTAAGCATCTGGCAACTAGATGCTAATCATTTTAATTAGGTGCCCTGCCGCTGCCGGTCGGGCCTGCTCGGCGTTGACGGACCTGACATTTGGGAAAAGTGTGTGGGTGCGATTTGACAGCGAGTTCCTGACCCGCTTTCAATTACTTCAACTTTAACACCCGACCCGCCACCGATCCTGTCCGTTGAGCACTGGCAAAATTTTAGCCGATAACTCCTTCTGAAAGCCCAATGAGTTTATTCAACAAATAATTGAGCCATACAGACCAGGAAGGTCCCAGGTTTGATTTCTGATCTTTGCTAAGTCAGGGCAGTGGCAGGTTGCTTTATTGCCTCTGGGTGTGAAGGAAAGATAAACAGGCAGGGTTCCTGCTCTTGATCGGACCCTGATGTGCTTGTGTTGTTGCCAGGAGATGACCGGTTGACTCTTTGTGGCCAGAGAGCCTGCTGACGCTCCCTGCCAAGGGTCAACATGAAGAATGCCCATCTGGGCGAAATAGCGAAGCGTGTCCAGGCCCATGGGATTGTAAAGCCGCAAGAAGGAATGTGTTCAGGAAGCGAACTGTCACGATTTTGCATTAAGTAGTAGTCCTACTCCGAGAGGTCACATTGTATGGGTAACAGAAGTATAACATTGGTGTAAAATTGAATTATTAGCATTCGCCTTTAAATAAACACATCAAATTCATTTAAATTATTTTTATTTGTAGCAAGTGGAGTCTAGTTTGACTCCGCATTTGTCCAGTCAATGCCACACTTTATATTTGCAAACACGCAGCTTTCCCTCCTACTTCAGATTAAGGGCCAGTTCCAGCATTTGCAGGCATTGTCAAAGACTAATCCACTGGGGCAATATTTTGCAAACGTTTTTCCTCCTCCAGCGCATTCATAGAATTTGGCTGGGTCTTTTGGGGCACTATAAATACCATCAGCTTTATCGGAGCAAAATCCTCCGCTGCCGCCAGCACCACCAGGTGAAGTAGGAGGAGCCACCGTTGTTACTGATGGTACACGCTCACCTGGAAGAGGAAAGTTCAGTTAATGCAATGCTTCTGCAAAAAAGCTCATCTTTAATGGATGCTAAGAATTTTAAATGAAATGGATGGGGCTACACGGGGGAGGGCTTCGGTGAGCTGACTTCCTGGAACAGCCCGTTTACTCTTCAATGTTAAGTCGGATGTTTTCTGTTTTATTTTAATTCAATAAAAAATTGCTATTGATGTAATTGCTGCAATCTCAGTAGAAAAACCTGGGAGAGTATCTTGCATTGCATGTTATTACAGGATAATAGCCCTTTAACTGACTGTAAACTATAAACTGGATGGGCCATAATTTGCTATGGCAGGGCATTTAATGGCATCTGCTGTTAGTTAGATTTGCCATTGCACGTTTAGGTTGATACAATTTTTGCATGGCAAATCCTGAAAGTGTGACCTGATAACAGCGCAGCGTGAAACGAGCAAGCAACTGTACATCTCCTTAACAATCAAATTGAAGGATTGTGAAATTAACAGTGCAAGGACTGAGAAAGAAGTGTAAATTGGAGTGGGCGAATTCAATGCCAAATCAGATACGGAAATAAAAATAGAGGGAAAGAAAGATTGGATTAAGAGAGAAAAAAGAGGCAGAAAGAAAAAGTTAAAAAAAAAATCCAACAACATGTTCCTGTAAAGGTCAAGGGTGGGACCAACAAGCAAAGGGAACCTTGGATGACAAGGGAGATACAAAAATGCATTAGAAATAAAAGGGGGGCTTTTGGCAGTTACAAAAGACTAAAGACGGAAGAAGCCCTAGAGGAGTATAAAAAGTGCAGGGGCATACTTAAAAAAGAAATTAGGAGGGCGAGGAGGGGCCATGAAATAACACTGGCGAGCAAAATAAAGGAAAATCCTAAGATGTTTTATAAGTATATTAAGGGCAAGAGGATAACCAGGGAAAGGGTAGGGCCCATTAGGGACCAAAGTGGCAATCTGTGTGTAGAGCCAGATGATGTAGGCGGGGTTTTAAATGAATTTTTTGCATCTGTGTTCACTATGGAGAAAGACGATGCAGACATAGAAATCGGGCAAGGGGACTGTGACATACTTGAACATATTAGCATCGAGAGGGAGGAGGTGCTAGTGGTTTTAGCAGGCCAAAAAGTGGATAAATCCCCAGGCCCGGATGAGATGTATCCCAGGCTGCTGTGGGAGGCAAAGGAGGAGATTGCAGGGGCTCTGACACAAATTTTCAGAACCTCTCTGGCCACAGGGGATGTACCAGAGGACTGGAGAACAGCTAATGTAGTACCATTATACAAGAAGGGTAGCAGGGATAAACCAGGGAATTACAGGCCAGTGAGCCTAACATCTGTGGTAGGGAAATTATTGGAAAAAATTCTGAGGGACAAAATTAGTCTCCACTTGGAGAGGCAAGGATTAATCGGGGATAGTCAGCATGGCTTTGTCAAGGGTAAATCATGTCTGACAAATCTGATTGAATTTTTCGAGGGGGTGACTAGGGAGGTGGATGAGGGAAATGCTGTGGATGTGGTTTACATGGACTTCAGTAAAGCTTTTGACAAAGTCCCGCATAGGAGACTGGTCAAGAAGGTAAGAGCCCATGGGATCCAGGGTGCCTTGGCGCGTTGGATCCTAAACTGGCTGAGTGGCAGGAGGCAGAGGGTGATGGTCGAAGGTTGCTTTTGTGACTGGAAGCCTGTGTCCAGTGGGGTACCTCAGGGATTGGTGCTGGGTCCCTTGTTGTTTGTGATCTACATAAATGATTTGGATGAGAATGTAAAAGGGATGATCAGTAAGTTTGCAGATGACACGAAAATTGGTGGGGTGGTAAATTGCAAGGAGGAAAGCCTCAGGCTACAGGATGATATAGACGGGTTGGTCAGTTGGGCGCAAAAGTGGCAAATGGAATTTAACCCTGAAAAGTGCGAGGTGATGCATTTTGGACGGACAAATAAGGCAAGGGAATACACAATGAGTGGTAGGACCCTAGGAAGTACAGAGGGTCAGAGGGACCTTGGTGTACATGTACATAGATCTCTGAAGGCAGCGGAACAGGTAGATAAGGTGGTTAAAAAGGCATATGGGATACTTGCCTTCATTAGCCGAGGCATAGAATATAAGAGCAGGGAGGTTATGATGGAGCTGTACAAAACGCTGGTGAGGCCACAGCTGGAGTACTGTGTGCAGTTCTGGTCACCTCACTATAGGAAGGATGTGATTGCTTTGGAGAGGGTGCAGAGAAGATTCACCAGGATGTTACCTGGGATGGAGCGCCTCAGCTATGAAGAAAGACTAAACAGGCTGGGGTTGTTTTCCTTGGAGCAAAGAAGGCTGAGGGGGGACCTGATTGAGGTGTACAAAATGATGAGGGGCATAGATAGGGTAGACAAAGAGGAACTTTTCCCCTTAGTAGGGGGGTCAATAACAAGGGGGCATAGATTCAGGGTAAGGGGCAGGAGATTTAGAGGGGATTTGAGGAGGAACTTTTTCACCCAGAGGGTGGTTGGAATGTGGAACTCAATGCCTAAAAGGGTGGTAGAGGCAGGAACCCTCACAACATTCAAGAAGCATTTGGATGAGCACTTGAAATGCCATTGCATACAGGGCTATGGACCAAATGCTGGAAAATGGGATTAGACTGGACAGGGATGGATGGGCGGCGCAGACACGATGGGCCGAAGGGCCTCTTTCTGTGCTGTAAAACTCTATGACTCTATGACTCTATGACAATTAACACCTGAAGGAATGAGACTCCACACTTGTAATAGTTCATTTTCAGAGCCAGCGAGGTTGACTGGCAGTAATTAACACTTATCACGTCAGTGAAATGGTATTTAGACTGAAATGGAAAAGACTTAACTTTCTGTGGCGTATTTAATTCAGATCTACCTGAATATATTTAAGAAGGAGATGGATAGTTTTCTAGACATGAAAGGCATCAAGGGGCATGGGGAGAGAGCAGGAATATGGTATTGAGTTAGAGGATCAGCCATGATCATGTTGAATGGCGGAGCAGGCTCGAAGGGCCGAATGGCCTACTCCTGCTCCTATTTTTCTATGTTTCTACCGCGCAAATACAGCAACTTCACGCCAATCAATACATTTCAATGGCGAGGCATTCAGCGAGATGCTGTTTTGGCCAAGCTTGTGGCATAGCGGCGCATCTCGGACAGCAACTGTTGGATTTCCGCGTTTAACCGCACATCTGCCCTCGCCTGAAGTTGCTGTACCATTTCTGCATAAATAACAGCCAGTGCCATTAGCCTCAGCGTTACTTTGACAGCAAATTATGACCCACTGGATATGGATGGAGAATGAGTCAGGCTGTAACTATAGAAAAAGCAGAACATAGAGGGTGGTTATGGAGAAGGAGAAGATGGGATAAAGCAGGTAATAAATCTGGTGGCAGCAAACAAAAGGCCGAGAAACATCAGGGAAATATGAAGAGCACAATTAGATGTGTTTGTGATTGTTGGAAGCATTTGAATAAAATATTGGTTTTAGACCTTGTGTAGGAGAAGGAAGTATGATGTCATAGGGAAAAATAGTTTATTCCAGAAAAGGGGCATGAATTAAATCTGGAGGGGGGAAAACGATTGTTCAGGAAGGATAGAGGTGATGCAAGGGCTGAATCGGAGGCTCTGATTTATAGGGGGTGGCGTGTGACTGGCTTTTGAGCGGTTCGAATCGCTCCCACACCCCTGGGTTCTAGACACCGGACTTAGGTACAGGCGACGATACAGAATTGGAGTAGACAACTGGTTTGGTGCAAGAAAACTGTATTTTTATTAAAAAGGCACAATAAAAGTTACAACACTGAAAATTACTGGAATAGTTACAGGCTTACAAGAGTACACTTAATTAAGAATGGGGAACACACGGCACATCGCGGGAAAAATCACAGTAATAATCCCCCTACCCTTGTCCCACCCCCAATATCTAACTAAATTGTGCTGTGAGGGGCCAGGGATTATGCTCACCAATAAGGGTTTCTGGACAGGTCGAATCCTGTCGATCAAGCCAGTTGTGGTTTTGGGGTTCGCTCTGTGTCCTTTGGGGCTCGCCGTCGTCACGTGGTCTCAGGGCGCGGCGGTGGAGTCGTCTGAGTAAAGTACCCTCTTTTCCTCCATTAGAGATAGGGAGTGAAGTCTTTGTTGGGTACTTTACCTTGCAGAATGGAAGACTTCGGGTTTTGTTCTTCTGGTGGTGGTCTGGTCGTCGAAGTTTTTGTTGCGGTTGGGGCTCAGTTGGCGGTCTTCGGTGTTGGCTTGGTCGCGGTGGCCTAGATCACTACCTGTGCAGTGGTAATGATCCGAAGGTATGGTTTACCCGGCCCTTTGTTACCGCGGTGCTCGTGGTCATCTGCTTCTTTGAGTTTCGAGTATCTCTGTACCCGAGCGCATGCCTGCTCATCCCCCAACGCTTCTCCACACTGCCCTTCTCTGCCTTTCGTCGGCCCGCCTTCGTCTGCTGCTTCTTCTACCCCTGCTTTGTACGTCAGCTTTGTTACTGCACCTTAGTCTTCGTCCGCCCTTGGTTACCGGTGGGCCTACAATTATACTATTTCGGAGGTTCGTTACCTGCGCGCCAAATCAGAGTTAGTTCTTTGTCCGATTTTTGGCGGGCTCGTTAAAGTGATTATAGCCGTTCACTTTAACTGCTTTTTTTTTGGGTGGTTGCCCCTTTGCTAAATGCTCTTTAATGTCTGGTGTTTGTTATTCATAAACATGAATCGGTGTCTTCCTGGCTCGGTAGTTACTTTAATCTGTAAACGATTATTTATGCAAAAGTTTGATGGGTTCAAGATTAAGAATGCGTATTCTGCATTGTCTACTTGTCTAGCTCTCAGAAATAACAAGTCTTTCACAGGCCCCGGCATGTCAGGGTTTTCAAAAGCCCTTTTGAATTGGTCTGCCGTTTTTGCAGGGCCCCTGCTCTTGCAGGCTTCTGCAACGAGGTCCAGAAGCCATTTTGTTTAGGGTTCCCTTATAACTTCGTCCTTCAGGGTCCCTTTATTAATAACTTTGGGGACTGTGGGAATTTTGAGAACCCTACAGGTTGGACACATGCCTTCCACACCAGCGCTGAGCCTGCATTAGAAAGTCAATGCACTATTTTTAAGAATTGGTTTGTTTGGCAAAGTTGTAGCCCAATAAAAATAAGCAGGTTTACTGCTTAGTTAAAATAGCAAAGTGGAATGTCACCCGAACGTGTTAACTAATTCATCAAAACCTGCACACAAGTATTGCTAGTCCATAATGTGCCGTTCATTATTCTACTGATGGGTTGCTCTTGTCTCAGGAACTGGCACCAGCAGCTCTACACTAATATTCAACAACAACTACTTGCATTTATATGGTGCTTTTAACATAGTAAAACATCCCGAGGCGCTTCGCAGGAGCGTTACCAAACAACATTTGACACTGAGAAATGTGATGAGATATTAGGACAGGTGACCAAAAGCATGGTGAAAGAGGTAGGTTTTAAGGAGCGTCTTAAAGAAGAGAGAGAAATAGAGAGGTTTAGGGAGGGAATTCCAGATCGGCCTTCATGCATAGTAATTTGGACAACTATGAATTATTTAGGCTGCTAATAGTTAGTAAATAATCTGTTCCAGCTGTAGAGAAATTAGGACAAACATTTACCTGAATTAATTCCAAGCAGAGTGTTTACTTTGGTAATGAGAGGGTAAGGACCCTGATTGCAGAAAGCATCAGCAAAATCATTCAGCTCAAGGGCCCCCACCATAGCTCCTCCAAAGCCGTGCTCTTTGAGCCACTGAATCTATATTAAAAGATACAGTTAATGCAGTTATAAAGTTTGATCTTGCATGAAAGTGCAGGCACTTTGCACATTGCTTATTATGTTTGCTACACTCTGCACAGAACTGCCATTGTCAAATTGTTCTAAACTTGCGACCGAGCCTTGAAGCGTAACGGAAGCTGATTGGTTTCTGTCACGTTTTTTCTGGCTATTTGTGCTCGGTGTCCTCTCGGGATCAGGGTCACCGTAAGAGGATCACGCACAATCCGGAGTGCACCTTTCACTGCCACATATCTAGATGAAACAATAGCCCGACCGAGGGATTATGACGGAATCCTTGACTGGAATACTGCACTTGCTACTATGAGCATTCTCCTAGCTTTACAGAAGGCGGACTGAAAAGCTTTATAATGCAAGGAGGTACAACTTCAAATCCACAACTGGTTTATTCTACATAAAAAACATGAATGAACAATATATAGATTTCACAGTGAGAACAGTCCATATCCTATGCTCATTGATAGTGGAAAAATAAATAAAAATGCAAATTACTAACTCCCTGGCCCTCGGCTCACTTTTCCAGCTAAGCTTTCCAAAACCAGATTTTTGCTGACATTTATAGTGTTATGCCATTTATGATTTAAAATCTAAATTACCAAACCAGATCATCTAATACATACTTTGTTTTCAATGCTTTCCTTATCAAATCCAACCCATTCACTTTTCTTTAATGCATATGGAACCATCTGATCCTTGATCCATTCTGTTGTGGCACCGTTTAAAAATCCACAGATCTGTTCATGGGAATAATAATGTTTTGTAAGTATGCATCCATATTAGTTAATGCTAAGATTTAGTTAAAATGATGCTCTGTGACTCCCCGATAAGTCCAGTAGGTAAATACACTGTGCGGTGCAGTACTGTGCCATATAGCTATGGCGGGTTCCAGATTTAATCCCTGTCTGTGCTGAATTAATAGACCTCAGCCAGGCTGGCAATAGAGCTGGTTTGGGGTTGCAATTGCCCTCAACGCCCCTGGTCTGGAGAGGGAAAATATCCATCCAAATTCTCACTTCTGTTTTATACCTACCAATCTTTGCTATATTCTGGACATCAGGTAAGGACCGGATTGGACTCAATATGGTGTATGGATCAATAGCCTGCCAATATTTGAGTCATGTGTGAAAAATGGGCACTTGGCTAAGATGCCAGTGAGCTTGGGCACCCCTGGGACTATACACCAGCATGGGTCACTACCTTCAGGAGAATGGCAGAAAGAAAATTGGTGAAAAAACCTCTAGGAACGTCATTGAAAATGACTTTAGAAACTGAAATGAGAAAGTAATTACCTCATAGTAAGCCCAGAATCTGCCCTCCCTGGTGTATCTCCCAGCTTGTGCAGGACCACTTGTAGGAGCACCAACTTGCTGGAAGTGGAAGTAAGTCTGAAGGTCCGCCCATACATTGGGAATCCAACCATTAGTTTTTCCCGAGGAGCACCATTATCCCTCCAGTATCTCATAGCATAGTCCTGGAAAAAAATAAGTTCAAATTGATGTAAAAAAAAAAGTCAGATCGAGCTTATAAAATTAATCATTAAATGTTTCAGATTATTATTATTTATACATACATCATTAAAGTATATCGTATCGCCATGGTCAGTAGAGCCATGATACAGAGGGCTGTTGTGTCCTGTTACAGGGTCCCAGATACCACGGAAATCATACGTCATCACACTGATAAAGTCGAATAATCTATGAAAATCAAAATTCAGTTATGACTCTTTTTAGATTTATAGGTTGGAAATTAATCTCTGCAATTATTTTATGAACCTTTTGCTCTTGCTAAATTTTCCTCTCTGCTATTTTTATGGAGGTGCCAACCCATTTATTGTAAATGGGTTAATGGCATTTAAAACAAAGTGGTTGACATCTCTGTTAAAATAATGGCAAATGGAATTTTGCACAAGCAGTGTAAGTGTTCATATGCTGCGATTATCTCCTATCTTTGTATTTTATATGAGAATATTCCCTTCAATTGAATTAAATAGCATAATTAATATGACAAGGAAACCATTTTTGGGGTGGAAATTGACTTCTTATTAACAATAACAAATGTATTCCTGTGAAATTTCTTTGTCGGTTATTTTACTAAACGCCGTGACCTGTTTATAACATCACATTCTCTGGTTTTCTATCTAAGTAAAACTGCTCATTTGCTTAGGGCCTAGGCAACTGAAGGCACGGCAACCAATGGTTGAGCGATTAGAATCAGGGATGCTCAAGAGGCCAGAATTAGAGGAGCGCGGATATCTCGGAGGGTTGTGAGGCCATGGAGGGAATTGAAAACAAAGATGAGAATTTTAAAATTGAGGCGCTGCTTAACTGGGAGCCAGTGTAGGTCAGTGAGCACAAGGGTGATGGGTGAACGGGACTTTGTGCGAGTTAGGACATGGGCGATCAAGTTTTGGATGACCTCAAGTTTTCATAGCGTAGAACTGGGAGGCCAGCCAGGAGTGCATTGGAATAGTCAAGTCTAGAGGTAACAAAGGCATGGATGAGGGTTTCAGCCGCAGATGAGCTGGGGCAGGGGTGGAGACAGGCGATGTTACAGCGGTGGAAATAGGCGGTCTTAGTTATGGCGCGGATATGTGGTCGGAAGCTCGTTTCGGGGTCAGATATGACACCAAGGTTGCGAACAGTCTGGTTCAGCCTCAGACAGATGTTAGGGAGAGGGATGGAGTTTGTGGCGGAGACCGAAGACGATGGCTTCGGTCTTCCCAATATTTAATTAGAGGACATTTTTGCTCATCAGCACTGGAGATCAGACAAGCAGTCTGACAATTTAGAGACTGTGGCGGGGTCGAGAGAAGTGGTGGTGAGATAGAGCTGGGTGTCATCCGTGTACATGTGGAAACTGACGCGTTGGGCTGGATTTGAAGGAAGAGGGTGGGCGAGGGGCTCCGAGGCGGTAGAGAAACCCGGGAGGCCGGGTTTGCCGCAGGCCCTGCCGACTTTAACGGCAGGGCCTGATTTGCATGCGAAGCCTCTGTTTCCCACCTGCAGCCAGCCAGATTGAAAGGCTGGCTGCGGGAGGGTAGCCCTGCGTCACTGGGTGGGGATTGGGCCGGGCCAGGCCATTAAAAAGATCAGTGGGGGGGTGGTGGGGAGGTCAGTCGGGGATTGGGCCGGACCGTTAAAAGGATTGGGGGTTGGGGGGGAGTCAGGGAAGGTGGACGGAGGCCTCGTAGTGGGGTCCCTGATCGCGGGGGTTTAGTTAGGTAAGGACCCTGGATCCAGGAGGTAGGTATAAAGGCACTTACCTCATGGATCCAGCAGTCCCCACCTTGCTGTAACTGTTGAGTTTTACAAATTGTGTAAAACCTGTCCACATGCAGTTAAAAACAAAATGGAGGTTAAAAAAGAGGCTTCGGGTCGCACCTCCTGGCAGCGGGTTGACTGCCCTCCCTCCTCCGAATTTTAACAGTTTTAACTATCCCCACGCCCCCAACCCACTCTTTTTTCTGTTAAAATTCCCCTCTGTGTTTTCGGATGATGTCGCCGAGGGGCAGCATGTGGTTGAGAAATCAGAGGGGGCCAAGGACTAGACCCTTGGGGGACACCAGAGGTAACGAGCCGGAAGAGAAGCCATTGCCGGTGATTCTCTGGCTACGATTAGATAGAGAAGAATGGAACCAGGCGCATGCAGTCCTGCCCAGCTGGACGACGGTGGAGAGGCATTGGAGGAGGATGAGTGGTCAACCTCTTAAACATTATTATTTATTGAACGGATTAACTTTCGGATATTGGTCTTGACAATGCTATTGCTAATTGCTTGTCCCAGGTGTAGAAGAATTTATTGTATAACAATTACAATTTTCAGTACAGACCCGCTTTTGCTGCCTCTGATGTGCTACATTATTGCTTTCAAACAATGCTTTGCTTTTAGTGATCTTAGGAGCTGTGCCCTTTAAAAAAGACTTTATCTAATTTTACCCAGTTATTCAGCTTTTCCTCCATAAATTCTATTATTTTATTCTCCATGCCAATTTTGACATATATGATCTCCATGAGTGTCAGCTGTGGCTCAGTGGGCAGCACCCTCGCCTCTGAGTCAGAAGGTTGTGGGTTCAAGTCCCACTGCAGAGACCTGAGCACAAAATTCTAGGCTGACACTCCAGTGCAGTGCTGAGGGAGTGCTGCACTGTCTGAGGTGCCGTCTTTTGGATGAGACGTTAAACCTGCTCTCTCAGGTGGACATATAAGATCCCATGGCACTATTTCGAAGAAGAGCAGGGGAGTTCTCCCCGGCGTCCTGGCCAATTTATCCCTCAATCAATATAACAAAAATAGATTATCTGGTCATTATCACATTGCTGTTTGTGGGGCCTTGCTGTCCCATTTCCTACATTACAACAGTGACTACACTTCAAATAGTACTTCATTGGCTGTCGAGCGCTTTGGGACATCCGGTGGTCGTGCAAGGTGCTATAGAAATGCAAGTTTTTCCTCCATTACAAAAAGATAAAAACTGATTAAATGGTTTCTATTGAAATAATCAGAAAGAGTAAGTCTGGTAAATGAATGGAAGTAAAAACTGAATATGCTTGTTTTTAAGACCATTGAATCTTGGGTAGACAACATCATCATTCCATTCATAGTTTGTGAGTTTGTGATTTGCTGTCATGCTGCCAAAGGCATAGATCAGGTGGGTGCAGATGCAGGGGTCAATGTTTTCTGGCAAGTATTTACCACCTGCTGGTCTGTACTGGGCCCAGTTTGTGTAGTAACAAATCAATTTGAAGGAGAAGGCTAAAATGAGAAAAGTGTCAAAATAATTATTTGAACATTTTTTTAAGAATGAAAAGTTCCGGTAATCTCAATACATTATAGATCTTGAGATGGTGAGGCTTCTCTTAAAATGTTCGACTGAATGAAACAACATTTTATTATCTATGAATTAAATTCTGCTTTTACATAGTTTTTGATTGTGCTGTATACTAAGAGCTATACAATCAGCTCAAAGATGCATCAACAAATTGCCAAATGGGTTTAGGATGGAGATCAGCTGGTTTGTAATCTGAGTTTCTGTACATTAAATCAAACTGCAGGATCTGTTTAAAATTGATAATTTAGCACACAGTTTTTGAATTTTGTATGATTTAAGTGTGCTTGAAATAAGGTGTAAATACACAATGACCTAACTTACCCAACTGTAGTTGGAGCAAAGGAGCCAATCCCACTATGAAAATTAAATAACAATTAACATCAAATGCATTAACAGCGCCAAAATATATACACTTAATATTAAAACACACATTATGCGCTACTGAAAAATATATAGTAAAATCTCATTTAACATATATATATTTAGATGGATCTTAACATAAGTCATCTTTTCCTTAAGGAATCAGTTTAAAAACCAACAGATCAGTCCAGAGAACAACCTTTCCCATCTTGGCATGGCAGGAGCTAGATTAATGCTGTAGCACAAATTTTATACAGAATGGCTGGTTCTGCTGATCCAATCATCACTGGAGAAACTGCACCAAAGACACAAAGAAATACTTAGCCCATGATGCATAATATCAAGCGAGACATTTCCTTGATCTATTGATGCACTTTATGATGTGTTTACATGTGAATAGTGTTTAAAAATTAACAAATTTGGTCACTTATTGTAGAAATACAGAATGATGTGGTCAGAAAAAAAATTACATTTTGTAGGTTTAAATATGTTACGAGGTTAGAGAGTGAACTAATGAAGATAATAAGACTTGGAAAAACTTGAATATAGTGTTTTACTGTCATTTGAAAAAATGGAGACCAGAAACTGAATATGTAACATGTTTTTAATTTCTTGGAGTTCTTAGAAATAGAATCTATAGCCTGGAAATTCCTTTTGGCATTACATTTATCACCTGTGCTAATTGGGTAGGAGAGAGCAGCAATATTGGGCGTGCAGTATTGCACCCATTTAACACCGTTTTTGCATGCAGACAAATTTGTGAATCGGAGTTAAGGCAGAAAGTTATAGGGGATTAAATTGGGCGCTACTCGGCCACATAAGGATCAAAAATTGATCCCAATGGGAAGTGCACAGGATGCCATCTTGGTAAAGGACAAACAGGAGGAGTCCTTTACCCACGTCTGAAGCAGACATTAGTCTATTTGCATATGCAAATAAGGGGCCTAACATCTGCTTCTGGTCCCTGCTACATCTTTGGTTTGCCCCAAGGCAGCTGGTGCCAGTACTGGTTGCCTCCAGGAAAACCAACTCTAAACACCATGTAAGTAAAAAAAAAAAGTACTTACCATAATCACCACCACTCCTGGTCCCGAGATCTCTGGTCTCCAACCTCCCCCTGCCCCCCCCGCCGGCTCCGACCTCCTAGACCACCCCCCCCCACCGATAGCACTCCTGAACCCCCAACAGTACTCCCGAGGCCTGCGATCTCCCTACCTGATCCCCCACCAAACGCGGATCACTGACTTCGAGGCCCACCCATTCCTCCTCCCAGACCCCCATGATCCAACCCAGTCACTCACCTGGAAATTGGACCACCAACCTGCGTGGCCTCCTACTGCAGCACCATCTACAGTATGATGAGTTCCGAGGCCCAAAATCCAGGGCTCCTCCGACCTCCTCATTTGAACGCAGGCTGTTAACGCCGTGCGGGTGAGGTGGCCAAAAATGGGTGCTCTCCAGAATTTATTCCCAGTAGATGGTTGTGCTGCACTGACAAAGTACTGCGTAGCTCAGCTACAAACTACAGAACTCTGAATACAATAGGTATTGGATTCAGTGCTTGACTAGTAATGTAACTGGCTGATGATAACGAGCAAGCACAGGGAAGGGTTGCCCGTGCTATAAAGTGGTATGCAAGGCTCACCGTGAGGGACTGACAGATCGAATCTCCTGTCCCAGGCACAGCCAGCTGGAAATGACTGGAAAACAAAGCCTTAGGAGTGTAAGGTTCGCAAAATTCTACAGATTCCCCCCCCAAACCAAGAAAAGAAGAGATTTCGGACTGTTTGAAAGAATATTGGGCCAGAAGGGGCTTAAAATCAAAACCCCAGGATTTTGGCTATTTTTAAAAGGGCATGTATGGGCTTGTGAAAAAGGCTGAGACAGGAATGTGGGATCGACCTCTGCAAAGGAACAGTTTTGGATATTCGAGGTAGCCAGACTGTCTGGGAGAAACAGTGAATGAAACTCAGCCCCTATCGAAGAATTTACATTCAAACAATAAATCAATGAAGAACCAGCCTTACCTAAGATCCAAGACCCATTAAAAACATGCATAAAACAAATCATTAAGCCAACCTGCACAGAATTTCAAGGCCTTACAGGAAATCTAAGATTAGAAGACAATCGAGCAACAGTTTAACCATTCAGAGAGACAGCCAAAACTGCTTCACACACTTAAACCTATTTCGAAGCAATCCCGAACCAATCAATGTTAACGAGCCTGCCCAAAATTTAACAATGAACCGAGATTGATTTGGCGGGCAGATAAGCAGGCCTCAATTAGTATAAACAAAAGACCTATCTCCACAAGAAATTAGTTCGATGAGTTCGATCAGTGCAGAAGCAGTCAGTGAATTGAAACAGCAGTCAGTGAATTGAAATCAGCAGTACAGTTCGGACAGACACAGAAAGAGGCACAGCTCATTCGAAAGACATCAGCCTCGGGACAATCAATCGACAAAAGGACAACAGAAGGAGAACGGAAGGAATCGCAGCAACCAACGGCCCCAAGAAACAAACAACCAACAATATTACCAACAACTAGGTAATACTGGGCCACCGCGACCAACAAGAAACCAACTCGGAAGAAACCAAAGATCTGCAAGTTTTTCCCACTCTACAAACTATTCCTGCATTTGGTGAGCATTTCCCTGGTCCTCTGGAATCCAAATTAGTTAGTGTAGTGGGATTGGGAGGGGTGAAGTATTTTGTCTATTGTCATTCTCCCTCATATATTCCGAAGTGTTCCCCTTTTAGAGTGATAAGATTATTGTGTTGTGTATATTTTCTTGTTTCAAATAAAAACCAAAGTTCTTGTATCAAATTCAGTTGTTTGCTGCAATTTCATTGCAACCCCCAAATAAGTCCAGGTCTAGAACCAAGGGAGTGGGAGCGATTCGAACCACTCAGGGAGTCAGAGGTGAAGCTGACCACACACACCACCCCTTACAGGAGGTTGAGGCAATCATCTGTGCCACCCTTACTTGAAGGGGAAAGAAGAGCGGAAGGATGGCTGCTGGGAGATTAAGGTTGCCCTATACAGCCATGGCTCATGACATCCTTATGCCAATTGAATGCTCAGAAGGGGTCAGGGCTTTGAAGTGCTTAGGGTCCTCACCAATATGGCATTGCTCCTGCTGGTTACAAGCCCTCTTGACCTGCAAGCAGAGGAATAGTATGGAGATATTGTTAGTACATGACAATGTACATGGACAATGCCAATGTCAAGGACATACTGGATGGTAAAAATTGAACAGATGCCATTTTGCTAGGTTGATGTGCAAGCATTCCTTGTGTTACCCCCCTTTAAGAGTTGAAGCTGAGCACACAAGTTGACATGCTAACATTATAAGTTCCCTCATTTGTGCTAAGCATACATCGTTTTCTCATAGATTAATGTGTGTTTGCCTTCTTATTGATTGGCACAGTTCAACAGACAAGGGTTTAAAGTTTGTTAAGACAGGTTTTCTTGTATGTCTACTTGTGGGAGATGCTAACTGTGTATAGACTTGCCGTATCATATTTCTACATGTATCACATCACCTTTGTATATCTCTCCAGGTCCTGTGGGTTTGGTAGACAGCATTGACCACATCTGATTTTTTTCTCCCGTGCCTATTACACCAGGCACATTTGGTATTGGCAGTGGCGGGGGATTTCTGTCTCATCTATTATGCCCCTTCTTGTATTCTTGCTTGTAGTACTTCTTAGCATCTGCCAATGAAATCTGGTTATCCTGGCATCAAAAATCTTGAGCCCAGGGGTGGAAAAGTCATGCAATCTGAGTAGTGTAATGCTGGTCTCTGCCACTTTTTTTTGATTGTGCAAAATTCTGCTGGAGGTGGGGGTGGTATGTTTTGCGATGGCCCTCTTCTGTGTGGGTGTCACAGAAAGAGGCAGGGCTATTATTGTTTTCTCTCTCTTAGGCAGTTCTTCGGAACCAAAGATGACTTGCTTCCACACTAAAAATGAGTTCTCAGGTGACTGATGAGCCCAATGCGGGACCTACAGTCTCTGTCACAGGTGGGGCAGATGGTGGTTGAAGGGGGTGGGTGGGTGGGGTGCTTGGGTTGATGTGCGCTCCTTCCGCTGTTTGCGCTTGGCTGCTGCTTGCTCCCGGCAAAGAGACTCGAGGTGTTCGGCGCCTTCCTGGATGCTTCTCCTCCACATTGTGCGGTCTTGGGCCAGGGATTCCCAGGTGTCGGTGGGTATGTTGCACTTTTTCAAGGAGGCTTTGAGGGTGTCCTGGAAGCGTTTCCTCTGCCCATCTGGGGCTCTCTTGCCGTGCCGGAGCTCTGAGTAGAGCGCTTGCTTTGGGAGTCTCGTATCGGGCATGTGGAGGACGTGGCCTGTCCATCGGAGCTGATCGAATGTGGTCAAAGCTTTTTTTGTATTTTTGTATCCAATTTAAAACATGGAATGGATTCTGCACAAAGCATGGAATGGATTAATCACAGAACATGAAATATGGAGTGGGTCTATCACATCACAGGGGGTGTGGAATGGATCTAACATGGAGCATGAAATGTATGTATATAACTACAAGAGTTACCAAGGCGTTCGCTGCTGGCCCTGAAGGACGCTTCGCACAAGCATCTTGCGACCTCTGTGTCGAGAACTTCGAGTTTTCCGACATTCAATTCAAATCAGCGATGTATAGTGGGGATCCCCTTGTGCGAGCTGCTGTGATGTCGACGAGCTGTCTAAGTAGCCAATCAAAACGCAGAATTCTCACAGACCGCGAACAAGGAAGTGAGTAAGCTCTTAAAATTATAACTTTTAAAAATATTTAGAGAGAGCAAAACAAAGATTGGAGCTCTCACATGGGGGGGGAAAGGCAAACCTGAAATAAAGATGGACAAACCTAAAAAAAAAACATTTTTTTGAAAAGTTTCTTAAAATTTTTAAATTTTAATTAAAATGGACAAATTTCACACTGCACAAAATTAAAATTAGTTTTTCAGGCCCTTAACATTTGTATAGCAGTAATAACGCTGTCAAAACCCCAGTTACACCTAATCTCTTTGGGTCTAACTTTCAGTGGGGAATTTAACAGCGTACTTACTGCGGGAGAGCTAAAGTTTGTGTCTGTTTCAATGATTTGGCTGATTACACAGATTGCCGGCTCGGTGGGGTGGGGGGGTGGTGGGGACGTGGGGGGCACAGAGCAGCCTGTTTCAGAGCTGTCATTGACAGACCGCAACTTCGGGATGTCCGCCTGCGCCACATCCCGAAGTTGCGGTCAGTTTCAAAGGCGGAATGCGTCATCCCGATCACAAATTCCCGGCCCTTATCTTTGCCAGTTGAGGCCCAACCACTGATTTATAAAGGTTTAGCATAACTTCATTGATTTTGTACTCTATACCTCCATTTATAAAGCCAAAGATCCTGTCTGCTTTTTTAACAGCCTTATCGACTTGCACTGCCACCTTCAAAGATTTGTACATCCCCAGGTGTCTCTGTTCCTGCACCACCTTTAAAATTGTACCATTTAGTTTATACTGTCTCTCCTCATTGTTTCAAATGTATCACTTCACACTTTTCTGCATTGTATTTCATCTGCCATGTGTCTGCCCATTTCATCAGTCTGTCTATGTCTTCCTGAAGACTGCTGTTATCCTCTTTGATGTAAGAAAAAGGAGTCTTACACATCAAGTAACTTTAAGGTAAGCTTTAAGTAACTTATAAACACACTATATACAAGCGAGGTCTTTATCATGCCTCTGATAGAAGCCTCTTACAATACTGAACAGTCCAGTATTTATACCAGTCCAACAGGAAGTGACATATGACAGGAAGTGAGGTATGTACACAGTTCATAGTTCATAGTTCACAGTTCACAGGAAGTGATGACATAACTTCCCGGAAGTTATTATTATTATCACACTCTTCACTGTTAACTACATTTCCAAGTTTTGTGTCATCTGCATACTTTAACATGTTGCTTCCTTATACCCAAGTCCAGGTCATTAATATATATCTATCTATCTATCTATATATATAAACCGGTATGTCTCTCTGTCTGTCTCTCTGTCTGTCTGTCCGGCTATACAATCAAAAGTTATAGAGCGTACCTACACATATGTTATATCAAAAGAAAGCTTATCATTAGGGGACTCTCAAAAGCATATTTACTTTTTGGTTGGACAAAAATTGTGCCAACGGTATACAAAAAACGTTCAAAATTCCACTCATTATCCGCTCATTAGCATCGAGTGACGTGAAGGTTGACCAATCGTACAGTCGAGCGACCCGACGGTCGACCAATCGCTGCGTCACGGGGGCGGGTTCATTGCGTGTGCGGGCGGGCCATCCTAGAGTTGAGTGACGTGACAATTGAGCAATCCTACAGTTCAGTGACCTGATGGTTGACCAATCGGTGCGTGTGTGGGCGGGCCTAATCATTCTGAACTGAGGTGAGTGTCAGCCATCTTGATTCTTAACTATTCATTTCTTTTTCCCATCGGGGTTTTATCTTTTTTTTAAAAAATACAAACATTTCGGCCATTTCCTCCACACTTGCATTGGAAATCAACATTTTTTTATTTTTTTAAAAACCCAGGGAGCGTTTTCCGACAAAGACGTCGCGGTTTTCATTCGGAGGCAGACGGGGTGGGTGGGGGGGGGGTGGAGAACGTTTAATGGATTTTTTCCCGCTTTAATTACCGACTTTTAAAAATTTTACTTCAGTTTTTTCCTAAAAATATAAATAAACTCTCTGTTCATAGCTCCTTATTTCTCTCGGGGTTTTATCTTTTAAAAAAAAAACATTTCGGCTCCTTCTCCTCACGTCACCTAGCAACAGTAACCAGGGAAGCCTCAGTCCAACGTGACAAGGAACGACTACAACTACCAGCATGCTGTGTGCGTGCTGCACATGCGCATTCAGGGTGTAACTGGGTGTGCTCCGACTCACTCGCTCCCTCCCTCCAGTCCCGGGCGGCGTCTCAAGCCCGAGACACAGAGCGCGGTAGCGCAGGCCCAGCCGCAATTGGCGGTCTTCAAGCCGGCTCGGGGAGGGGGTCCAGTGCTCGGGAGGGCGGGGAGGTGCTCGGGAGGGCGGGGGTGGGGTGCTCGGGAGGGCGGGGGTGGTGTGCTCGGGAGGGAGGAGGGGGGGCGCCGGGGCGAGGGAGGGAGGAGGGGGGGGCGCCGGGGCAAGGGAGGGAGGAGGGGGGGCGCCAGGGCAAGGGAGGGAGGAGGGGGGCGCCGGGGCAAGGGAGGGAGGATGGGGGGGGGGCGCCGGGGCTCGGGAGGGCGGGGGAGGGGGACGCCGGGGCTCGGGAGGGGCCGGGAGGGGCCAGAGGGCGGGGGCGGGGCTCAGGAGGGGGGGAAGGGTTACCCCGGCAACCGGGCCCGGCCGTCTCTCACAGCCTCAAGCCGGCTCAAACCCGTTCCCGGGGCTTGGCTCCATTTGCGGCCGTGGGCCACTCGCCCTCTCTCTCTCCTTTCCTCTGTCTCTCTCTCCTCCCCCCCTTCCCTCTCCCTCCTCCCCCCCTTCCCTCTCCCTCCTCCCCCCTTCCCTCTCCCTCCTCCCCCCTTCCCTCTCCCCCCTCCCCCCCTCCCCTCTCCCCCCTTCCCCTCCCCCCTCCCTCTCCAGAGCGGCTTTACAGGAATGCACCTACTCTTCAAGCAGCTAATTATTTATTCACAAATTCAGGGAGGTGGCGTTAGTCAACCCTATTATCTTAAGGTTAAACATAATGAAATCCAATAATTAACACCTGAAACGCTAATTCCAAAATTAGGGTAAAACCCAATTTAAAGATTGGAAACATCAACGTCGGCATATTCCAGGCCTTGTGTTAACACACGCATCTGTAAAGCCACTCTTTTAAGCACACACACGCGAGTTGCAACGGTATCCCAAAGCATGGGATGCCGTTCTAAAGGCACTTTTACACTTCCCTTGGGTTAAGGGAAAACAATGTCAAACCAAAACTCAGTGTTATAGAATCACAGTAATTCCAGCATTGAAGCAGGCCATTCAGTTTATTGCACCTTGGCCAGTGCTAGCTCCTCAACAGGAACTATCTAATCACGTCCCCAAGCCTTTTCCCTGTATATTTTCATATTCTTATAGTTGGTGACACTTAACTGCTGCTTACGTTGTGCCTCTGATTTCCTATAGACCCAATTTGGTATAATCTTCATACGTGACCCCTTCCAATAGGCCAATAGAAAAGGGAGGCACAGGACAGTATAGTCCTCTTCCTTTATGTTAAAAATGAAATTACCGTATGGGTCCAAAACAAGTCCTGAATCAGCCCAGCATGTTATATATACTTGTGTTATGATGCAATTGTACATCATGACACATGCACGCTGCTGTGCTGACCTGACTCGGTGGCCGCGATTTTGCTGGTGCTCAGAGGGCGGGTTCGGAGGCGGGTCGCTGTCAAAATCGAAATGATTGACAGCGGGTTGGGAGCTCGCTCCGAACCTACTTCCATGTAAGTTTCCAAAGTGTTGGGTCTGTAATTTCAGAACAGACCCGACACCAAGCGGCGGGGGAGGCATTTAAGAAAATTAACTGCTTGTTAAGTGCTTGTTTACTACTATTTTGCCAGCATTTTTCTATTTTCCACAGTTTTAACAAGGTTCATGTAGTTCGGAGATCACGTCAGGTAAGTAGGTCGGGTTCTCCGTCTCCCCAAAGCTGTGAATAGGTGACCGCTGCAAAAGTGGTATAAAAGCTACCATTTCACAGCTGGTCACTTTCCAATGTCAGAAGCTTGAACCTTCAGGACTTGGAAGACACTTTTGAGCTTTATGCAGTTTGGAAGTGTTTGGAGTAAATTCTCTATCCACTGTCACCTCCTTGGAGCAAGCTATCTCACCATTGACAGATCGCTTCTGTTATCTCAACTTCAGCTGCCATCTATTATAGCAACATCGGTGCCCTCAAAAAAAATCTCACCTTGGTCCTCTGAATCCCTCCAAATTTACTTCACTTGACGCTGTACACACTGGCTGCCACATGATGTGCTAGGTTGGCACCAGCCCACACCAACACCATTAAGAATCCCTACAATGTCCAACCCATTCCTTTCACACTCATCATAATTGGGGGGTGGGGGCAGAAATGTTAGGTCTCAACATTCACTGGAACTCACTAAGACACTTCCAAAGGTGAGCACAGATCTGTCCAATAAGGTAAAGTGTTGAAAATATAGATTTCAATGTTTGACAACACATTAACAGAAACTTCACATGAACATTGGCTAAACCACCCAAGTGCCTACCCTTGTGTGTTAATTTGTATGCTTGCAGTAGGTTCAGGGTGAGTGTGCGGGGTGGCTAGTGAGATGGGGAAGTGATAATGTAGATAGAGAGGGATGGGTGGAGGTGCAAGTTAAGTTGATGTGATAAGGATGTGCAGGAGTAGGGTAGGGAAGACAGAGTGATGTGGATGTGATGAGTGGCACAGCAGGATGAGATTGAGTGTGGCTTGGCAGTAACATTTCGTGATCTACTCAGATCATTGAAAGGCTTGTGCCACTGCAGCCTGGTCCTCCTGATGACATCCCTGCTTGTACCCTCCTGTGCAATGTGCAACCAGGCTGTGTTGGTGTCCTGGGGAGGTCTCTTCCGCCCATGGGAAGGGAAGAGAACCTCCCTGGGTGCTGTGACTCCCTCCATAAACATATGGAGGAAGTCATGGGAGAGCTGGGTGCAGCCGTACGCCTTTTATGCAGTGCTTGTCAGTGTTTGCAGCACCTCAATGCTGTAGAACACTGACAGCACAAATGTCAAAATCAATTTGGACATGGCCCCCTTAAGGAAACAGGCTGATGATGCGTCATCAGACCCGCTTCCTATTAATTGGCCGGGAACCTCGCAGGGCGTGCTTAGCAAGCCCTATTAACATAAAATCGCTTGGAGAGTGCGGGCTGCAGTAGGCAGTGGGCTGGGAACGTGACACGAACCTTGGCCGCCTCGGTCGGCGAAATCACGCCGGTGTGCTTAGAAGGCCAGGTCAGAATGCCTTCAGCCAACGACCCAAATAAAAGTAAGTTTCCACTCCCATTGGTTGAACAGATGCCAAGAGGTCGATGCTTTGCAGTGCCAACAACTGTGCAAGAGAACAGTGCAGTAATGTAAATATACCTTAACACACACAGTAGCTTTAACATAAACACATACAGATTTCCTTGTTAATGCCAAGTGTGTGGTAAAATGTTAATTGGAAAATAATAGCACACTTTGGCCTAGAAATTGGGTTGGGGCGCCAGAAATTCAGTTTCAGTGCCCCTCGAGGGACACGGGGTGAGGCTCGAGGCGCTCCACGTCCCTCTTAGGGCGCTGAAACTGATTATCGCAGCGCAACGTGCTGCAGCGCCACACGCTGCGGCATGGCACGCTGCGGTACTGCAGGCCTTCCTCCCACTGTTAAGGGGGAGGTGCCTGCAACAGCGCGATCCCCGCTCGCGAGTGCCGGCAAATGAGCCCGGCACCAAGGAGAAGTGCCGGGCTCTCGGGAAACAGCCGGCAATGCTGTGGGGGGGGGCGGTTAGGAGGCCGGGGACAGAGGAGCTGGTAGGTAGCCGCCGAAAAAGCGGCCGCCCCGCACCTCCACCTTAACTTGCGCCGCTGCCAGCACAGTAAGGCCCCGTGAACCGGGCGCGGGTAGCGAACGGCGCAACTGCGGTGTTCGCTACCAAATATCGCGAACGGGGCGCGAATGGGGCGCTGCGCACACCGATGACGTCATCGGTGGTGGCGCAGCGCAACAGGCTAACGCCACCATTAGCGCCCCTCCTGAATATCGCGGGAGGCGCAGCCAGTGGCGCTACAGCCACTGACTGCCTCTTTAGGCGCTAACAGGTGGCGCTACTCACCCAATTTCTCTCCCTTTATTTTTTGCTAAATGGTCTTTAGCCAACACAATGAAGCTGAAACTGGTTTTCTGTTTAATCACTGATACGTGTAAACACCTCCATGAAGTGAATCTGCTGGGTCTAAGAATTTGTCTCGTCTATAAAGAAATAATTGTGGTTGAAAAAGCAAAATAATAAATGGAGAGCTATGTTTACTTTGTGTTTTTTTTTAACTATTGCTGTCTTACTGATGATAGACACAGTTTACATGTGGCCAGAGTGATCAATCAAATCCATCTAATCCAGTGTGTTATGTGTACTTGAGTCACAATGATCTCATATCTACCATAATTAATGTATTTTATAGGAAAGATACACGCAGGAGGGGGTGCAGGAAAAGTGAGACCTTGGGGTGTACGTTCACAAGTCTTTGAAGGTGGCAGGACAAGTCAATAAGGCTGTTAAAAAGGCATATGGGATCCTTGCTTTATTAATGGAGACACAAGAGTACAAAAGCAAGGAAGTTATGTAATGCCCTTATAAAATAATGGTTGGGCCCCAGCTGGAGTATTGTGTCCAGTTCTGCACAAAACACTTTAGGAAGAATATCAAGGCCTTGGAGAGGGTGCAGAGGAGATTTACTGGAATGGTACCAAGGATGAAAGACTTCAGTTACGTGGAGAGACTGGAGAAATTGGGGTAGGTCTACTTGGAGCAGAGAAGGTTAAGAGGAGGTTTGATAGAGGTGTTCAAATTCATGATGGGTTTTGACGGATTAATAAGGAGAAACTGATTTAAGGTAATAGACGAAGGAACCAGAGGCGACATGAGGAAATATGTTTTTATGCAGCCAGTTGTTATGATCAGGAATGCACTGTCTGAACGGGTGGTGGAAGCAGATTCAATAATAACTTTCAAAAGGGAATTGGATAAATACTTGAGGTGGAAAAATTGCAGGGCTATGGGGAAAGAGAGGGGGTGGGTGCGGGCGGGGTGTGGGACTAATTGGATAGCCCTTTCAAAGAGCCGGCACAGGCACGATGGGGCAAATCGCCTCTTTCTGTGCTGTATCATTCTACGAGTCAATGATTCTATGCAAATTAGACACAAGGACAATAAAGGAGAGAACTGCGGACTCACCTGCCCTTGGGAATTCTGTTTATTTGCTTAATTCGACCATAATATTTCCACCATTGACTTAAATAATATCAAATATGATGTCTTGTATTATACTGGATAATATAATAAATATTTAATCATATCTCTACTTATAATTGTACGAGGAACGTGAAAATGAAACTTTCAGCAGATTACTTAGTTGAAACTGTGATTGTAGTATTAGGACAAGTACAAAATTACCACACCACAGCCAAGAGTACAGATTAGGGATTCGTTTTTCCACTCATTGATAGGCCAGCGTGAACGGTGGACAATAAATGTGGACTTGCTAGTGTTTCTCACATCTTAAGATCAAATAAAACAATCCCCCTCATATCTTACCTCCCTGATTTTAGTGTCTAACTGCATTTTGGACATCGCTAATATTTGTTTCTCCAGCACTTTACCTGACAAATTATTCCCAAACATTTATCACTGTTTAAATAAGGCACTTTAATAATCTTAATTCACAAATTTATAATAAATGTATGTCCACTTGGTTTCATTGGTTCAGGTGATGTCACACTGGGTCAGAGGATTGTGGGTTAAAGCCACACGCCAGGACGAGTGAGTAAACTAGGCTGACACTCCAGTGCAGCGCTGAGGGGGTGCTGTATTGTCATAGGTTAAGTTAAGGGCTTCTCATTCCCATTAAGTTTTTGTTGCATCTCGAAACAGCAGGAGACAGTAACAAAGACAAGTGGCCGGAATTTTCCAGGGAGGTAGTGGGCATAATCGGTGGCGGGTTGGTGGGAAAGTTGTTTTTTTTGACAGTGGGTCGTGAGCCCGCTGTCATCCCGCCCCCACGCGCCTTTCCCCCAGGCGCGTCCGTCATCGTGGAGCCAACCCAACTGGCAGCGGCAGGCGACCTAATTGAAATCATTATCACGTAGTTTACAGGCACGTAACAGCCTTTACCCCCCCTACATTTTACATTTCCTTGCATGGCCACGGGATTCATGTAGCTTGGGAACCACGTCTGTGAACCTAAGGCGGGAGTTCTGACAGATGATCATTTTCCTCAGGCAGAAGCTGTTGTTCAGTCCATTTCCAGCACAGATTCTGCAGGCTGCAAGTCTTTCCAGCAAAGACTCCATCCAGTCTCACCTCATTGGAAGAACTCCCTCACCATTGACATCTGTACTTTACCTGCCATCTATTCCAGCAACATGTTTGCCGTTTATACTGTCTCATCTTGGTCCTCAGAATCTGACCACGATGAGCCCCAACACCAGCAGCACCAGGCATAAAAGCAGCACCAACAACAACACCAACCTTCTCCGCAATCACCTGATGCTGCACAGGACACGGTCTCAGCACCCCACCACGTTGCTGCCCGGGAGGCCAGGGATGGCCTCATCTTGGCCAGATTTACTTCACTTGACACTGTACACCCCAGCTGCCACATGATGCACCAGGTTGGCACCACCCCACACCAACACCATAAAGCATCCCTACCAATCCCAAGCCATTCCTTTCACACTCACCACCATTGCAGGGGGCAGCGGGGGTGCAAAATGCGGCTACATCATGTTGATGCTGCTTCCTCTTGTCTGTGTCGGACATGGGCACAAGGTACAGAGTGTTGTGCTTGTGTATTCATCCACCCCTCCACCTGAAAGTTTCTGTGTGGGTGCAAGTAAATATGAGAAAGGGAATTAAAAATCCAAAACAGAATAGCAGAAAATGTTCAATCCAAGATCTCTTCTCATTTTATATTGTTTTGTGCTGAACGAAAAAGAAATGTTATAGAGAGAGCAAAGGAATACAGGGAAAATAAGACAGCGTTAACAAATCAAGCAGGGTCATTGTTTACTGTGTCCAGAGGCTGATTATAAAATCACACAAATATCATGCTCAGGTTCTTTGTTGACGCCATTGCGCCTGTTTCCATTGACAAATAGTCAAACTATTCACTTCTCTGTGATTCTCTGCTATTTACTTTTTAGAACATCTTTCCTCATAAACAAGTCATTTATCACAACAATCAGTTTAATAAAATGAAAATACAGCTGTGGTTACTCACAGCACAATCTTACACTACCACATTGAAATCTGGTAAATACAATGACGGACTAATACATTATCAAATTCATTTTCATTTTACTTGCTTTAAATTGTCATTTATATTTTGAGGCAATATGTTGCAATCAAGTCTACTTAATACCGTTAAAGTAATTAAGGCCAATTGCAACAGTGACAATTTTCATCAAAGATCAAAGCTTCAGGACAAATCTGATGGTAGGATTGTCCACCATTACACTGGTAATATTTACTACGATCATTTGGGTCAGCATATAACCCATCAGGCTTGTCTTGGCACACTTCGTCCAAACTGGCATCAGTAATAGTAGTTGTAGTAATGGTGATTGGAGTAGAGGTAGTGATAATGGTTTCAGGTGATGCTGCTGTATCTGATGATGGCTCACATTCTGTAAAACAAAACATGAATAGTATTTTAATGATTTGGATCCGATTATGTTGATTAAGATTTTCATTCACTTGTCATACTCAGTTGCCTCGACACATAAAATTACATTCTGACGACAGGACCAGTGGGCACAAAGTATGAGAATGCAAATTTCAGGAAGTTCTCCTTCACAAGAACTTGCAATTACATAGCACCTTGAACGCAAAAAGCGCTGCACAGAGGCGGAAAAGGACACTGAGCAGCAGTAGGAGAGAAATTGGGGAGATGACTGAAGCCATGACCGAAGAGGAAGGATTTGAGGAGGTTCTGTAGGGGGACGAGGTGAAGAAGGTTATAGGAACAGAGCTCCAGAGTGTAAGGCCAAAACAGTTGAAGACTCTGGCATTGTAGGTGGAGTGGAGGAAGGGATAAAACAAAGACTAGAGCTGGAAGATTACAGCAAGCATGTTAGCACGTAGGCCTGAAGGAAGTTGCAGAGGAAGAATGGGTTGAGGTCGTGGAAGGAATTGTAAATCAGGTTGAGAACTTTGCTGCACCTTCTCCCAAGGTAACTTAAACCATCATTTGTAATTTTAAATTTTACATATTTAGAGAACTTGACATTGCCATTATTTGAGTCACAATTAGCTGTTTATAATAATACTACTCAATATCCCATGGCATTGCACATGGGCAGTCAAGACCAAGTGTAGTCTTTAGGCAGGAGCTGGGTTAGCGGGTGGGGGACAATTGGACCAGGGGCTGCTGATGTAATGCAGTCCTCATTGAAAGTCAAAAAATGATGTCATTATTTTCATAAAATACTTTTGTTTTAAATTATTAATTATAGTAAAATAGCAAAACGTATGGCAATTTGGGAAGCAGCGAAGTAGAGTTTGTTGGTGCACAGGAGTTTCTCCACAGTGTAGGCCAGGCACTGAGAGACGCAGAACTGAGGCGTGACAGCGCCACCACTGATGGGAGTGTGTAATTACAGCCCGAGAAGTTTATCGAGGCAGTTTCCATCAGACATGTGGACAGAGGAATTTAGAATGGAAAATGTAGGCACAAGCATGACAACAGGATTTGTACACAGGAAGTGCATGCAGACAGAACGTTTGTTTATAGATTGTAGCAATAGGATGCAGTTTAATTTTAGTTGGATTACATATAATAATTCATCCAAACCATTATTCTGAAGGAGGGACTTCAATGTGTTGATCAAAGGGTAAACTCCTTCGTTGCATTTACTTCCACTGAAATCATCCAGATCCAAAGCCCACACCATGGCACCTCCAAAGCTGTTATCCTTTAGCCACTGAGCCTACAGTGAAAAAATACAAAAAAAACTAATAAGTGCATTTTGTTAAATGAAATTGACATTTTAGTGAAGACCTAATGCTTTTCCTGCTAAAAAATGTTCTACTAGATATAGTGTCTCTGATATCCCTCTCCTACACCTCTGAGGAATACTCAATTCCCAAACATACAGGAGAGGTAAAAGGAAGGAGGCCCATGAGACTTTTACATTGCTTTGAGCTTTCTGGGGCTTTGCCTGGGGAAGAGGAACAACAGGTGCAGGCATCGTAATGCCATGGAAATGAGGTGGTGGGGACAAGCAATGCCTCTAAACACAGCATCTTTAGTGGGATGCCTGTAGAAACTGTCACGAGCCCTCACATCTGGTCCCCCTCAGATTGGAGGGTCTGAGAGGGCAGGCAGTGAGGCGAGGAAAGCTTAAGAAGGTACGATGCCTTTCTTTCTAACACGGGCCCATTGAACTGTTGATTCAGGTCAGGTGGGGCACAGTGCACTTTGGGTGTGTTGTGGTCAGGATTGCAGCGAGGAGAGGACTATCGCTGCCATTGTTTCCAGACTTATTCTTTTACATCCGCATGTTTTTCCAAGATTATTGCAGCCTGATTGTATTGTACTATGTTTTTTTTCTATCAGAACTCGTAGAATACCTTGAAATAAGGTTTTTCCCACTTGACTATATTTATTGTTACTCCAGTGAATAATGGCATAGGGCATTCTTCTGTTCAAAACAAATCCATTACATTGTGCTTAATCTCAGTTACATAGTCTTCTTTACACATGTGCTCCAGCTCTTACATCCTCAGTGTTTCTGTCAATCATCCAGTATGATATCATGTTGCTCACAGCCTATCACAATGATGGTCTGCAAAACCTGTATTTGTATCCAATTCAAAATATGGAATGGATTCATCTGAGAACATGGATTGTGGAAAAGGTCTATCACATCACCTGGGGTGTGGAATGGATCTATCATGGAGCATGAAATGAATGTGTATAACTACAAGAGTTACCAACTCCTGGATGTTCCTTGTAGTGTTGATGCTACAGTGACCCCTCGTATGTGCCTATCTGCTGGTGTTGCAACTTTAATTTGAATTTACTTTTCTTGCCGTGATCAGAAGTGATCGTCAGCTATAAGTTACACTGACTAAGCTAAAGACAACTGTTACGTTTTCATATTTAGATCATGTTTAAAATATGTGAGCACATCCTATGTTAGGAGAAATACTATCATAATGTAATGTGGCTGTACCTGTCAGAATTGGACAACATTCAGAGTTGTGTGAGTAATCACTGGATAATCCCTTTCACCATACCAGACCTACTTTCTTCAACTTCTACTATAACCTAGGAATATTGGGCTAAAGATTTGGGTGTTTTATGCAAGCGATTACCGGCATAATTTTGCGATAACCGGCATAATTTTGCGATAACACGGCAGCCGCTGCTCTTTTGCCAACTGGTGGTGGGTCCGGTGGCAGCCGCCATTTTCCAAGGGCTGGCAGCGCTGCCGGTAAAAGCGATGGCCCTGCAATTGTAAATGAGGGTAAGGCGACGTCACCTCGGTGAACATGGACCATTGCACTGAGTTCAACGCTGGGTCCTAAGCTCACCACGTAAACCCAGAGTTCAGCAGACTGATAGATGCGCTGTCAGCGCCTCTTAAAGGGACACACACATCTTTTAGGTAAGTTTGTATTTTTGGATTGGATTTTTTAAAATTTTATTCAAGTAGTGGCTTGCTGCAATACATGATAAAAAATTTTTTAAGTGTGTGCTACTGGACGCTTGCAAGGCCTCGGATGGTAAAGGAAGACCTCTGAGAAGACTGAAAATGCTGCAAATACTCAGAAGGTCAGGCAACATCTGTCAAGAGAGAAACAAGGTTCACATCTCAGGTCGAGATGCTGCCTGACCTGCTGAGTATTTCCAGCATTTTATGCTTTAATTTCAGATTTACAGTATCCGCTCGCAGAGGGAAGAGGAAGACGCAGAAGAGGAGGACGCAGAAGAGGAGGAAGGAAGCAACCCAGACAGCCCCTTTGTGGCTGAGATATCCAGGATGGAATTCAACATTAGTCCCACACCTTACCTTCCCTCTGTTACTGACCATCACAGTGTCCTCTTGGCCACAATGCTGAAATAAAAGCCATCACAAAAGCAAACTTTCCAATCCAACTTTATACATCTATCCATCCAATATGGCAGCAAGAAATCAAGTGATCACCCTTATGCATTCCCTTAGGGGCTGTCTTACGTGCGCCTTTGCCTAGCTTACTGATGTGATGCAGCGCTACCCCAGTAGCTGCAGCGTGGCTGGTGGAAGGCTGCTGACTTTCAGTGGGGAACACTGCAAATGGCCTTGCTGGTCGACCTTGAAGAGCTGGTGGCTGGGTGTGTCAAATCAAGTGATGAGCTTCTTGATCTTTTTTTCTCTCGCCTCTCCCTCTTCTTGGCCAACTAGTGGCTGGGCAGGCTGCATTTCTTAGGTGTGTGAAATGAGGAAGGAACAGGTTGGAGCTGTGGTGAGGGGAAGGTGGGAAAGAAAGATGTAAATGGGAGAAGGAGGATAGCAGCATCTTGTATACTTTCTGCATTGCTGCTGGCCAAGGGCTCAGCCATGCCCCTGCCAAGAATGGTCAGCACCGTCTCCTCGAAGGAGGTGAGGTGAAGCTAGGGATGGGAGGTGTGCCTCGTGACTGGTACATATTGTTGGTAGGTGAGCGATTGGGCTGGGGGTAGGGGGTGTTGAGTCTGTGTGTCCCAGTTATGCTTATTATAAATCACTGGACACAGACAACAAGAATAACTTTAACAGGTCTTTACTATTCGGAGGTCAGGGCTGAATTGCCCAGCAAATCACTACACAACGTTTATATACCGGTGTGGTCACCACCGGTATTACAGTATACAGCAGGCAAGAGAAAGTAGTACATCTCTTAAGGTAGTTCTCTTAAGGTGGAACAGGTTACATACACCACAATCCTCCCTTTTTAGCTTAACAGTGTATATCCCCATTTAACATAACATAATAACATATATATATACAACTTCATGCAAAACAGTTCAAAGATTTAGTCTCTGAGGAGGCCTCCTGATCCGAGTTGGATAACACCTTTCAGGGGTCTCTGATTCTCGTTGCTGGGGTGACTCATCTAGTTGATCTCTTATGGATTGGACATCATCATCAGGTACATTCACTTCTGAGGTAGATGCTTCAGGTTCACTAACTTCTTCCACGGTTGTCTCTGCCATAACCATGGGTTCGACCCTTGTTCTCGATTCTACCAGTTGGTCAGCATGACGTCGTATTACATTTTCACCAATATCTACCGTGTACATCAGGGGTCCTTGTCTGGCCCGAATTGTTCCAGATTGCCATTTCTCATTCTTATAGTCCCGGGCTAACACTGGTTGTCCTATTTCGAAACTCCGAGTGGTCTTGTTATTTATATGCTGGAACTGTTTGTTTTCGACTTCCCTCCGCACATTTGGTTTTAACAAGTCCAACCTGGACCGCAACCTTCTGTTATAGAACATCATGGCAGGACTTTGGTTTGTCACTGCATGAGTGGCGTTTCGATATGCCAGTAGGAAATTGTCCACCTTGTGTTGTAGTGGAATCTGATCTTTGCTCATGGCCTTTATTGCTTTTTTGAACGTTTGTACAAATCTCTCGGCCAACCCGTTTGTAGCTGGATGATATGGGGCAGAGGTATAATGTTTCACCCCATTCTTCTTCATGAATTTCTGGAATTCTTCTGACATGAACTGCAGTCCGTTGTCTGAAAATATTTGTTCTGGCAATCCATTTCTTGCAAATATCGTTCTTAGCACCGCGATCATCTTTTCCGAGGTAGTGGTAGTCATCTTAATCACTTCTGGCCATTTAGAATGTGCGTCCACCGCAATTAAAAACATGGAGTCCATGAATGGACCAGCAAAGTCAATATGTACATGTTGCCATGGGGTTGAAGGCCATTCCCATGGATGCAGCGGTGCAATCGGAGGTGCATTTTGAACTTTTTGGCACCCTGAGCAGCTTTTCGTCAGATCCTCTATCTGTTGGTCGATACCCGGCCACCACACATAAGCCCTAGCAAGGCTTTTCATCTTGACTCCCCCCAGATGACCTTCATGCAGTTCCTTTAGAACTCTCTCCCTTAATTTAGGAGGAATAATCACCCGTGTTCCATACATCAATGTTCCTTGACAGACGGACAGCTGTTCTCGTCTGGCTGAGAATGCCGGTAACAGTGGTTCACCATGAGCTGGCCATCCTTTCACTGTCAATTCGTAGACCCGAGACAGTGTCGGGTCATTCCTGGTTTCTCTCTCAATACTTGCATTGGTGACTGGTAAACATTCGATGATGGTCGAGTGAAATAGCTCAACAGGGTTAACTGTCGGTGCCTCTTCCGCTGTAGGTAGTGGCAGGCGCGACAGCCCATCAGCATTACCATGTTGCTTTGTACCTTTGAATTCGATCTGATATTGATGTGCCCCTAGGAAAAGGGACCATCTCTGGAGCCTCTGCGCTGTCATCACCGAAACACCCTTCTTAGGGTTAAAAATGGTAACCAACGGCTGGTGGTCTGTCAGCAGCATAAACTTTTGCCCTTGCAGGTAATGATTAAAGTTTTTTACTCCCCACACAAGGCTGAGAGCCTCCCTATCTATCTGAGCATAGTTGCGCTCAGCGGAGGTCAATGATCTGGATGCGAATGCGACTGGTCTTTCCAAGCCATTTGGCAACTTATGTGAGAGCACTGCCCCAATACCATATGGAGAAGCATCACAAGCTAACCGAATAGGCAGCGTTGGGTTAAAGTGAGCCAACACTTCCTTAGAGGTGATCAATGCCTTGCCTTTGTGAAAGGCCCGCTTACAGTCCTCGCTCCACTTCCATGGCACTCCCTTCTGCAAAAGAGCATTCAGCGGGTGTAGCACCGTGGATAAATTTGGCAGAAACTTATGGTAATAGTTAACCCTAGGAACGACCTCAACTGGGATACATTCTCCGGAGCGGGAGCCTTCACAACAGCTTCGATCTTGTCAGGTGACTTGTGAAGCCCCTCCTGGTCAATGACGTGACCACAGTACGAGATTTGCTTCTGAAAGAACTCACATTTCTGGTGATTAACTCGAAGTCCACATTCTTTCAATCTGTTGAGCACCTGTTCCAAATTTGCAAGGTGTTCCTCATCATCATTTCCTGTAATCAGAATGTCGTCCAGGTAACATTGTGTGCCTGGAATTCCCTGTAATACCTGCTCCATGGCCCTTTGCCAAATCGCTGGAGCCGATGCCACTCCATAAACCAGTCTATTATACCGATATAAGCCCTTATGCGTGTTGATCGTGAGATACTGGCGTGACGCTTCATCAACTTCCATCTGTAAATATGCCTGCGCCAGGTCTATCTTGGTGAAGTGTTTCCCACCAGCCAACGAAGCGAAGATATTCTCAATCCGTGGAAGCGGATATTGCACCGTGTGAAGCACCGGATTAACAGTGATCTTGAAATCGCCACAGATGCGAACCTTCCCCGGTTCCCCCGGTTTGTTACTCGATGAACGCTTCATGACGGGAACAATGGGCGTGGCCCATTCACTCCAGTCCACCTTTGACAGTACTCCGGACCGTTCTAGTCCTTCCAGCTCAGCTTCCACAGCAGGTCGTATCGCTGGCTTTGAAAAATTTCGGGTTTGCATGTTCTTCAACTTTGATGTTTGCCGTAATTCCTTTCAGTGTTCCCAGTCCCTGCTGGAACACCTCTTTAGCATCGTCCAATATTCTGGACAGTCGTTTAGGTTTGACATCTTCCTTTTTGCCGGAATCTACAGTTAGTGCTTTTAAGGAGTGCCAGTCCATATTTATTCTCCTGATCCATTCCCGTCCCAGTAATGGTGGACCTCCCTCAGGTAACACATATAAGTCCATTCCTCGGCTTTCTTTATCCTTGTGGACCACCTTTACCTTTATCTTTCCAATGGGGTATACTCTTTGCCCCGTGTATGTTTTCAAAACAATCTCCGTATCCCTTAAGGGAATGTATGGAAATAACCTTTTGTAATCTTGCTTATTCATGACCGTCAATGCCGATCCAGTGTCCAATTCCATCTTCACTTGGACTCCTGCTATCTGAAGTGTGACCCAGATAGTTTGGTGGTCTGCTGTGTTACCCACATTATGTATTTTTAGACAACCCAGTTCCTTACTGCTGGAGTCTGAATCTGTTTTCTGTTCATCCGAACTGTTCTCTGTCACCTTGTGTACCTTTTTGCACTTTTCCTGCGGTGACTTTTTGCTGCTGGTCGTCTTACCTGACCGGCATACTTTAGCTATGTGACCGAGCTTGCCACATTTTCTGCATTCCTGATTTTTGAACCAGCACTGATTCTGATCGTGCGTTGTCCTTCCGCAACGATAACACTTTACTGCACCCAATGCCATTTGATTGGTGCTGAGTTCCGATGACCTTAGTTGCATTTCCGCGGTGCCTCTTGCTGCGGCCTCGTGCGATGCTGCAATGGTGACAGCTTTCTCAAGCGTAAGGTCCTTTTCTTCTAGCAGACGCTTTTGTGTTCCTTCTTTTAATAATCCACACACGAATTTATCTCTCAGAGCATCTGCTAGTCCTGTACCAAACTGACAGTACTTTGATAGCTTACGCAGTTCAATTAAGAATTCAGCGTTGCTTTCCTCTTTCAGCTGCGTTCTGCTGTAAAATTTAAATCGTTCGGCTATCATCAGCGGCGTGGGGTTTAAATGTTCTTGCAGGATCGTAACAATTTTCGCGAAAGTCTGATCCGCCGGTTTATCTGGTGTTATCAGATGCTTCAATAACCCGTACGTCTTCGCCCCCATTGAGTTTAATAATGTTATTGCTTTCTTATCATCTGGTACTTCATTTGCTGTACAATAAACTCCAATGCGTTCTACATACGTGGCCCAATCTTCGACATCGCTATCAAAAGCATTGATGTTACCATGTTTAGGCATCCTTGCAAGTTTCTTTAAATTTTCTTTTTTTTCCAAAATGGCGGCTTCCCGCGTTGTCTTCTTCCCCCGCCTACTAAAATGGCAGCTTCCCGCGCTTGGCGGTTTTTTCCCGCGCTCGTCTTCTTCCCCCGCCGACTACAATGGCGGCTTCCTGCGTTTGCCTTCTTCCCCATCTGGCTGCAATGGCGATTGCCGTGCTGCTGCCGTTCTCGCCTCCCCAGCGGTTCTCAATTCCCCGACGCTGCTTTTTGCTCCCCCGCGGTTCCCGTGGGCATTCACACTTCCCCTGCTGTTGCGCCTCTCAGCCCCGCTTGCACGCCGGTCCTTTACACCGGCTGCGGTTGAGTTCTCCGTGGTTCTCGTGGCCTTAACGCTGCCCCAGTCGCTACGCCTCTCGGCCCCAATTGCAGCCCGGCCCTTTTCACCGGCCGCGGTCGAGTTCTCCGCCCTTTTTCCTCCATTTTCCCTCCCCTACTCCACAGCCAATGTGGCCGACTTTCTGCTCGTGTCGCTGATCGGCTTACCCACCACCATGGTAGAAGGGATGATCACTGCCTGTCGCTGATGGAGGGCTTCGTGGTCAGAATTTTTCTTTTTAACCCGGGTTCTCGATGCCTCCCGTGCGATGTGGTGCTCAGCAGGATGATGAGGGCGGATGCCTCTTCTCGACGCCCGTTCTGAGGACGAAGCTGCCTTGGATGTAAAACTGCCGCAGGGTAAGATCGGACTCGTCGCCACTGTTGAGTCTGTGTGTCCCAGTTATGCTTATTATAAATCACTGGACACAGACAACAAGAATAACTTTAACAGGTCTTTACTATTCGGAGGTCAGGGCTGAACTGCCCAGCAAATCACTACACAACGTTTATATACCGGTGTGGTCACCACCGGTATTACAGTATACAGCAGCCAAGAGAAAGTAGTACATCTCTTAAGGTAGTTCTCTTAAGGTGGAACAGGTTACATACACCACAGGGGGGTCGTCGTGCATTGAGCAGCGTGTGAGGCTAGTGATGCAGTTGGTAGGAGACGACTTTTGAAGATGCACTGACCTTGACCACTGCTCCGAGGTCATGAAGCCTCTTTGGGCACTGGAGCCAGGTGATGGGGGTGACGTTGCTGGCAGTGATGGCCTCAGTGACCTGGCCCCACATCATTCTTTCTGGAGGGCCTCCTGGCCCCTGTGGGTAGAGGACCCCTCTTGCAATGTTGACCCCCTGCACAAAGCTGGAGTGCTGCGTGTGAGACCCTGGGCACCCCTTCCCTGGCTCGCTAAGCCATTTGTGATAGCGCTGAAGAACTTTTCCCTTTTTTTAGGTGTGGAAGGGAATTCAGCTTTAAGAGCTGAAGACTCCCATTTGTGATTTTTTTTTCCAAATGTTAATATTGTTTTCAGAAGGCAGTTGAGCTGTAAGGCTGAAAGCTGCATATTTTTATCATTTCAGAAGGCATTACCATTTTAAGAAAACAACAATGCATTGCCCTTTTAACATCCCACAATGCTTTGTGAAATCACAGCCTCGCTTTCAGAGGCTGTGCGAAGCTGCAACGCCACATTGGGGCCTGATGCTGGGACGAACGCCACCAGGAAGGCGTTACACGGTCAGTTTAGCGCGGGGCTACTAATCATTTGTCCTCAGCGAGGATTATTCTCTCCTACCAGTGCCACCATTATTGGCGGCCATTAATCCACAGCTGTGGTGGCACTGGCAGCTTCCGTGTCGCACTCGAATTTTTAGGTCATTACCTTTGCTCCCTATTTTTGCAGTGCCTGAATGATATAACAATCATTGATTTTTTTTAAAAAGTGAACAATATTACTTAACTAGTTTCTAAGTTGATGGTTGAAAAAAAACCTCCATTGATTTACCTGTATTAATAAAATTATCTTACTGCGACCTGTGTAGATCTGTGCTGTTATTGAACTTATGGCATACCGGAATGGTAGCATAGTGGTTATGTTACTGAACTAATCCAGAGGCCTGGACTAATGATCTAGAGGCATGAATTAAAATCCCACCATGGCAGCTGGGGAATTTAAATTCAGTTAATTAAATAAATCTGGAATTAATAAAGCTAGTATCAGTAATGATGACCATGAAACTACTGGATTGTTGTAAAAACCCATCTAGTCCACTAATTTTTTAGGGAAAGAAATCTGCCGTTGGCTAGAAAAAGCAATAATCCTGAGGATTGGGAGCAGTTTAGGAGTCAACAAAGGAGGACAAAGGGATTAATTAAGAAAGGGAAAATAGAATATGAGAGTAAGCTAGCGGGGAACATAAAAACTGACTGTAAAAGCTTTTATAGATTTGTGAAGAGAAAAAGACTGGTGAAGTCAAGCGCAGGGCCCTTACAGTCAGAATCAGGGGAATTTATAATGGGAAACAAGGAAATGGCAGACCAACTAAATTCATACTTTGGTTCTGTCTTCACAAAGGAGGACACAAATAACCTCCCAGAGATGCTGGGGAACATAGGGTCTGATGAAAGGGAGGAACTGAAAGAAATCAGTATTTGTAGGGAAATGGTGTTAGGAAAATTGATGGGACTGAAGGCCGATAAATCCCCAGGGCCTGATGGTCTACATCCCAGGGTACTTAAGGAAGTGGCCCTAGAGATAGTAGATGCATTGCTGGTCATCTTCCAGAACTCGATAGACTCTGGAACAGTACTCATGGATTGGAGGGTAGCTAATGTTACCCCACTATTCAAAAAAGGTGGTAGAGAAAGAGTGGGGAGTTATAGACCGGTAAGCCTGACATCGGTAGTGGGGAAAATGCTAGAGTCTATTATAAAAGATGTAATAGCAGAGCACTTGGAAAGCAGTGACAGGATCAAAGTCAACATGGATTTACAAAAGGTAAATCATGCTTGACTAATCTACTGGAATTTTTTGAGGATGTAACTGGTAAAATAGATAAGGGGGAACCAGTGGATGTGGTGTATTTGGACTTTCAGAAGGCTTTCGATAAGGTCCCACATAAGAGATTAGCGTGCAAAATTAAGGCACATGGGATTGGGGGCAAGGTATTGACTTGGATAGAGAACTGGTTGGCGAACAGAAAGCAAAGAGTTGGAATAAACGGGTCATTTTCCGAGTGGCAGGCAGTCACTAGTGGGGTACCGCAAGGATCGGTCCTAGGACCCCAGCTGTTCACAATATATATTAATGATCTGGATGAGGGAATTGGATGTAATATCTCCAAATTTGCAGACGACACAAAGCTGGGTGGGAGGGTAGGCTGTGAGGAGGATGTCGTGAAACTCCAGTACGATTTGGACAGGTTGGGTGATTGGGCAGAAACATGGCAAATGCACTATAATGTGGATAAATGTGAGGTTATCCACTTTGGTGGCAAAAACAGGAAGGCAGATTATTATTTGAATGGCAATAGATTGGGAGAAGGGGAAGTGCAAAGAGACCTGGGTGTCCTTGTGCACCAGTCGCTGAAGGTAAGCATGCAGGTGCAGCAGGCGGTTAAGAAGGCAAATGGTATGTTGGCCTTCGTAGCAAGAGGGTTCGAGTACAGGAACAAGGATGTCTTGCTACAGTTGTACAGGGCCTTGGTGAGACCACACCTTGAGTATTGTGAGCAGTTTTGGTCACCTTACCTGAGAAAGGACGTTCTTGCCATGGAGGGAGTGCAGCAAAGATTCACCAGGCTGATACCTGGGATGGCAGGAATGACGTATGAGGAGAGATTGTGTCGATTGGGCTTATACTCACTGGAGTTTAGAAGATTGAGAGGGGATCGCACCAAAACCTATAAAATTCTGTCAGGTCTGGACAGACTAGATGCAGGAAGGATGTTTCTGATGGCCGGGGAGTCCAGAACCAGGGGTCATAGTCTAAGGATAAGGGGTAAGCCATTTAGGACTGAAATGAGGAGGAATTTCTTCACCCAGAGAGTGGTGAACCTGTGGAATTCTCTGCCACAGAGGGCGGTGGAGGCCAGTTCATTAAATATATTCAAGAAAGAGTTGGATATATTTCTTAAGGCTAAAGGGATCAAGGGATATGGGGAGAAGGCAGGGACAGGGTACTGAATTTGAATGATCAGCCATGATCTCATTGAATGGCGGAGCAGGCTCGAAGGGCCGAATGGCCTACTCCTGCTCCTACCTTCTATGTTTCTATGTTACCCGGTCTGGCCTCTGTGATTCCAGACCCATAGGAATATGGTTGACTCTTAACTGCCCTGTGAAATAGCCTAGCAAGCCACTCAGTTGTACCAAACCGCTACAAAGAAGTATGCTAAGAATAAAACCGGACGGACCACCCGGCATCAAACTAGGACAGGACAAAGACAAACTAAGCCCAGTCGACCCTGCAAAGTCCTCCTCACTAACATCTGGGAACTTGTTGTACAGAATCAAACCTTTCAGCCAACCTCCCAGACTCCTCCATCATCATCCCTGGGTATGTCCAGTCCCACGGGCAGGACAGACCCACCAGAGGTGGTGGCGCAATGGTATACAGTCGGGAGGGGTGGCCCTGGGAGTTCTCAACATTGACTCCGGACCCCATGAAATCTCATGGCTTCAGGTCAAACATGGGCAAGGAAACCTCCTGCTGATTACCACCTACCGCCTTCCCTCAGCCGATGAATCAGTATTCCTCCATGTTGAACACCACTTGGAAGAAGCACTGAGGGTAGCAAGAGCACAAAATGTACTCTGGGTGGGGGAATTCAATGTCCATCACCAAGAGTGACTCGGTAGCACCACTACTGGCCGAGTCATGAAGGACATAGCTGCTAGACTGGGGTTGCGGCAGCTGGTGAGAGAACCAACACGAGGCAAAAACCTACTTAACCTCGTCCTCACCAATCTACCTGTCGCAGATGCTCCTGTCCATGACAACATTGGTAGGAGTGACCACTGCACAGTGGCGATGAAGTCCCGTTTTCACACTGAGGACACCCTCCATCATGCTAAATGGGATAGATTCAGAACAGAGCTAGCAGCTCAAAACTGGGCATCCATGAGGCGCTGTGAGCCATCAGCAGCAGCAGAATTGTATTCCATCACAATCTCTAATCTCATGGCCTGGCATATCCCTCACTCTACCATTACCATCAAGCCAGGGAACCAAGCCTAGTTCAATGAGGAGTGTAGAAGAGCATGCCAGGAGCAGCACCAGGCATACCTAAAAATGAAGTGCCAACCTGGTGAAGCTGCAACACAGGACTACATACATGTTAAACAGTAGAAGCAGCATGCTATAGACAGGGCTAAGCGATCCCACAATCAACGGATCAGATCAAAGCTCTGCAGTCCTGCCACATCCAGGCGTGAATGGTGGTGGACCATTAAACAGGAGGAGGAGGCTCCATGAATATCCCCATCCTCAATGATGGCGGAGCCCAGCACATGAGTGCAGAAGACAAGGCTGAAGCGTTCTCAACCACCTTCAGCCAGAAGTGCTGAGTGGATGATCTATCTCGGCCTCCTCCTGAGGTCCCCACCATCACAGAAGCCAGTGTTCAACCAATTCAATTCACTCCATGAGATATCAAGAAATGGTTGAGTGCACTGGATACAGCAAATGCTATGGGCCCCGACAACATCCTGGCTGTCGTGCTGAAGACTTGTGCTCCAGAACTAGCCGCGCCTCTAGCCAAGCTGTTCCAGTACAGCTACAACACTGGCATCTACCAGACAATGTGGAAAATTGCCAGGTATGTTGTGTCCACAAAAAGCAGGACAAGTCCAATCTGGTGTGGAAATTAACATTATACTTAGCATGCTGGGTAGAATAAAATGGCCAAGTAAAAGAACAAACTTGCTTAGGTTGTAACTAAAGCAAAAAAGCAAATGTGTCATAACGTGTATAAGACCAAGAGATCTTTCATAATACCCACGCACATTGAGGATGTGATAACAGCTATAATTGACTCACTAGCACAAGGGAGGCATAAGGCTATAGAATAGATAAACTATTAATGATTGTCGCTAGACAAAGAAGCAAAACTATTGAGTAAGCTAATCATCTTGGTAACAAGATGATCAGACATGAGTAAGTAAATCATCTTGGTAACAAGATTCAGACAGAACCTCCTGACAGAATATATGATTAACTAACCTTGTCTGGAGATATTTCTGTCCTGCTGACCTTTTGATTGTCCTTGTAAAAACTCTTAATTTGTTTAAAATGATACAATACCATTACACGTGATTTATGGAACGCTTGCTTGTTTGAGTGTATAAATATGCTGCATTCGCTGATGTCCTTTAGAGATGTTGGCCTAGCCTTTGTCCAGGCAGCTCTCTCCTTGTGCAAGTAAAAATTAAACTAACAATCTGACGGTACTGCTTGTGTTTTAGAGTCTTACTCGGAGTCGAGATTTCGACACTGGCCAATTACCGCCTCATCAGTCTACTCTCAATCATCAGCAAAGTGATGGAAGGTGTCATCAACAGTGCTATCAAGCGGCACTTACTCACCAATAGCCTGCTCACTGATGCTCAGTTTGTGTTCCGCTAGGACCACTCTGCTCCAGACCTCATTACAGCCTTGGTCCAAACATGGACAAAAGAGCTCAATTGCAGAGGTAATGTTAGAGTGACTGGCCTTGGCATCAAGACAGTATTTGACCGAATGTGGCATCAAGGAGCCCTAGACCTAGTAAAATTGAACTCAATGGGAATCGGGGGGAAATCTCTCCGCTGGCTGGAGCCATACCTAGCACAAAGGAAGATGGTTGTAGTTGTTGGAGGTCAATCATCTCAACCCCAGGACATCGCTGCAGGAGTTCCTCAGGGCAGTGTCCTAGGCCCAACCATCTTCAGCTGCTTCATCAATGACCTTCCCTCCATCATAGGTTCAGAAGTGGGGATGTTTGCTGATGATTGCACAGTGTTCCATTCACAACTCCTCAGATAATGAAGCAGTCCATGTCCGCATGCAACAAGACCTGGACAGCATTCAGGTTGGGGCTGATAAGTGCCACACAAATGCCAGGCAATGACTTCTTCAACAAGAGAGAGTCTAACCACCACCCCTTGACATTCAATGGGATTACCATCACCGCATACCCCAACATAAACATCCTGGGAGTCACCATTGACCAGAAACTTAACTGAACCAGTCACATAAATACTGTGGTTACAAGAGCAGGTCAGAGGCTGGGTATTCTGCGGCAAGTGTCTCACCTCCTGAGATGCCAACGCCTTTCCACCATCTACAAGGCACAGGTCTGGAGTGTCAGGAGTCTCCACTTGCCTGGATGAGTGCAGCTCCAACAACACTCAAGAAGCTCGACACCATCCAGGCCAAAGCAGCCTACTTGAATGGCAACCCATCCCCCAGCTTAAACATTCACTACCTCCATCACCGGCCTACCGTTGCTGCAGTGTGTACCATCTACAAGATGCACTGAGCAACTCACCAAGGTTTCTTCGGCAGCACCTCCCAAACCCGCCACATCTACCACCTAGAAGGTCAAGGGCAGCAGGCGCATGGGAACACCACGACCTGCAAGTTCCCCTCCAAGTCACACACCATCCTGACTTGGAAATATATCACTGTTCCTTCATCGTCGCTGGGTCAAAATCCTGGAAGCCTTATCTAACAGCCCTGTGGGAGTACCTTCACCTCATGGACTGCAGCGGTTCAAGAAGGCGGCTCACCACTACCTTCTCAAGTAACAATTAGGGATGGGCAATAAATGCTGGCCTTGCCAGCAACGCCCGCATCCCATGAACGAATAAAAAAAAATTATGCAAATAAACTTATAGCACATACTTTGCGCGTAAAGCTCTGCTGATCGTCATAGCCAACCCATTGATTATCCTTGAATGCATAAGGAACCTGCTGGTCTTCAATCAATTGTGTGGTAGCAGTTTTCACAAATGTACAGATCTGTCAATCAAAATCAGTAAGTATTGTTAACATTTCAGACAAATTAATCTCGTTGTCCCATAGTTGCAGTCCCATTTATAAACAGTATTAAGTCAACTCCCATTGTTAATTAATAAAAGATATTTAACTGTAACAGAAGAAGAATGTTGAAATTTTATCGGAATGAGAGATTCCTTCGAAAAAAAGATTACATTTTACATTAAAGTGATATGAATATTTAATGGGTGTGGGATTATCTTTTTAATGTTAACAGTGAGGATCAATCACAAAGGGATGGGGGATTTATCACCTCAGCAAGTTTATTTCAAGGGGAAATAGTGCAGGCTTTTTGAATGATCGTATGATACAAAAAAAAATCAATTTTCTGATTGCACACATCTGTCGGAGACCATCACCAGATGGGGAAACCGCGGCCTTGCTCCTCATCATGATCTGTCAATTCATTTTGGAAAATCGGCAGTATACTGTAGTTAAGGAATTTTTAAAAATTTCATGCATATCTCTTCATAACATCTATAGCCCTTTGGGTGTCAGCTTGTCTCCGTTGGTGACACTCTCAGCCCAGAGTCAGCAGGCTGTGGGTTCCATGTCAGGACTTAAGCACATAATGAAGGCTGAAACTCTCGGGCATTCCTGAGAGAGTGCCCTGTTGTTGGAAATGCTGCCCTTTAATGAGATGTTAAACTAAATTCCCAGCTGACTGTTCTGCTGGTAAAGATTATATGGCAAAGTTTGAAAAACAGCAGGGAGTTACTGTTATGTCATGGCCCAACATTCCTAGGAACAACATCACTGAAACTGATACCTGGGCATTCACGTCATTGCTCTTTGTGGGATCCTGCTGTATGCTAAATGACTGCTGTGATTGTTCACTGTATATGAAGCACATTGAGATGTCTCTGAACGCTGTTAGAAGGTGCTATAAAAGCCTGGAATTTCCCTGAACGTTCTTCTGATCTCTGACCATAGTTTTGGTGGAAGATTTACAGAAATCCTGGAGAAACAGGATAAATGGCCGTTTATGCCATTTCACTGGGGTTTCCATGGAAGGTACGGTGGGAGGTCGGGGAACCACCAAGGAAATTGTACCCCTATGTTTTTAAAGAATTTAATCCTGATCACTTTCTATTTAAGATAAACTTCAGTGAATTTATCATGTAATAAATTAATAACATTTTCAGCATAATCACTTCATAGTAGGCCCAGAATCCAGGCTCCCTGGTTAATTGGCCATCTTCGCCAGGACCAGAGATTGGAGCACCAACACCTGTTGCGGAGGTGCTGAGGGTGAAGCTACGTCCATATGTTGGGAATCCAACAATGAGTTTCTCTGCTGGGATTCCATTGTCTTTCCAGTATTTTACAGCAGAGTCCTGCAAGATAATTTAGCTTGATATCTTTATTGAGCTTTTACAAATGAAAAACCTTTTGTTAAAACATATTGGTAAAATATTACAGTGGTAATGAAAAAGATAAGATATAGATGTTACTTTTTACAAACATACTTACTATATTAAAGTAAATAAATACGCCTTGGTCGTTAGAGCCACGATGCAGAGGGCTATTGTGTCCAGTGACATTCTCCCAGGACCCATGAAAATCATATGTCATCACACAGACAAAGTCTAGATATCTATTAAAAAAAGTTACTACATGAAGCATTACAATTCAAAGTTCTTTTTAATAGTTAATTATAATAGTCGGTGTAAGTATTACTGGTAGGCCAGTGGTTCTAGTAGTAGGTAATACTGATTCCCAGCTCCAGGTTTGCATCCTATCTTTGACTGTTATGACGGGGGCAACTCCTGGTGACTGAGTTTCTTTATTTCTCAGCCAAGCCACTAGATGGCAGTGCTCACTAGTTTGGAGAATAGTATCTCGGACAATGGGAAAGGTCAAGCGGCCTCATGCTCCACAAAGTCAACTCCATGCTGCTTAATGCAGAGTGTGGTGTATGTAACCTGTTCCACCTTAAGAGAACTTAAGCCTGTTCCACCTTAAGAGATGTACTACTTTCTCTGGCTGCTGTATACGTAATACCGGTGGTGACCACACACTGTGTAGTAATATTGTATTCAGTATAGTCCCGACCCCCAACCAGTAAAGACCTGTTGAATTTACTCTTGTAGTCTGTGTAGTAATTATCACTATAACACACAGACTTAACAGTGGCGACGAGTCCGATTCTTACCCTGCGGCAGTTATTTCCACGGCGGCTTTGTCCACAGACAGGACGTCGAAGAGAGGTTTCCACCCTCATCACCCTACTGGAAGACACGTCGAGCGGCAGGCATCGAGAAACCGGAGTGCAGAAGACATCCTGACCTCGAAGCCTCCATCAGCGACTGTCAGCTTTCTTCTTTCTACCTCGGTGGTGGGTAAGCCGGGCAGCGACGCGACAGAAAGTCAACCGCGTTGGCTGTACAGACGGGGCTGGGAAGACGGAAAAATAAGGGTGGTGAGATCGATCGCGGCCGGAGATAAGGGCCGGCCCGCTTTCGAGCGAGAGGCGCAGCGCGGGGACATCGATCGCGACCGGAGATAGGGGCCGCATTCGGGCTAAGGGGCGCGGCGTCTGGGGAAACTGAAGGCGCGAGGGCCGCGGTGAAGCGGAGACAGCGTCGGGGGACGGTTGAAGACCGCCAAGCGCGGGAAAACCACCATTTTGTGGGCGGAGGACGACGACAAGAGCGGGAAGCCGCCATCTTGGATAACATAAAAATACAATAAATTGCAACGATGCCTAAACATGGGAACATTAATACCTTTGATAGTGACATCGAAGATTGGGCCATGTATGTAGAACGCATACAAAATTATTGTAAGGCAAATAAAATTCCTGATGCAGATAAAGCACTAACATTATTAAATTTAATGGGTGCGAAGACATACAGGCAATTGAAACACCTGTTATCACCAGATGAACCGACGGATAAGACGTTCGATGAGATTGTTACTGTCCTGAAAAATCATCTAAACCCCACGCCGCTGATGCTAGCGGAACGATTTAAATTTTACGACAGAAGGCAGCTGCAGAATGAAAGCAATGCTGAATATTTGATGGAATTACGTAAGCTAGCAAAATATTGTCAGTTTGGAACGGGACTGACAGAGGCACTACGAGATAAATTTGTGTGTGGTTTATTTAAACAGGATACACAAAAGCGACTGCTCGAGGAGAATGAGCTGACGCTTGAGAAGGCGGTCACTATGGCAGCAGCACACGAAGCCGCAGCGAGAGGCACGGCAGTAATGCAGCTATGGTCACCGGAACTCGGTACAAACAAATTGGGTTTGAGTTCTGTCAAATGTTATCGTTGTGGAAAGACAACGCACGATCAGAACCAGTGTTGGTTTAAAAACCAAGAATGCAGAACGTGTGGCAGGCTTGGCCACATAGCTAAAGTATGCCGGTCAGGAAAGAAGACCAGCAACAAAAAGTCACCGCAAGGAAAATACGCAAAGGTACACAAGGTGACAAAGAACAGTTTGACCGAACAGAAGTCAGATTCAGATGCTAGCAGTAATGAACTGGATAGCTTAAGAGTACACAACGTTGGTAAGGATGCAGATCTCCAGACAATTTGGGTCACTCTTCAGATAGCAGGAGTCCAAGTAAAAATGGAATTGGACACTGGATCGGCATTGACGGTCATGAATAAGAAAGATTACAGAAGGTTATTCCAACATATTCCCCTACAGGATACGGAGATTATATTGAAAACATACACGGGGCAAAGAGTGTACCCCATCGGAAAAATAGAGGTAGAAGTGGTCCACAAGGGCGAAGAAAGCCAAGTAATGGACTTATATGTGCTACCTGAAGGAGGTCCACCACTACTAGGATGGGAGTGGATTAGGAAAATGAATATGGACTGGCACTCCTTGAAGGCACTAACGGTAGATTCCGGGGAAACAGATGTCAAACCTAAACGATTGTCCAGAATATTGGATGATGCTAAAGAGGTGTTCCAGCAGGGACTGGGAACACTGAGAGGAATTACGGCAAACATCAAGATTGATGAACATGCACAACCAAAATTTTTTAAAGCCAGACCGGTACCCTATGCAATACGACCTACTGTTGAAGCGGAACTGGAAGCACTAGAACGTTCAGGTGTACTGTCTAAGGTAGATTGGAGTGAGTGGGCTACGCCCATTGTTCCCATTATGAAACGTCCTGCGAGCAACAAGCCAGGAGATCCAGGGAAGGTTCGCATCTGTGGAGATTTCAAAATCACCGTTAATCCGGTGCTTCACACGGTGCAGTATCCGCTTCCACGGATTGAGGATATTTTCGCTTCATTGTCTGGCGGGAAACACTTCACCAAGATAGACCTGGCGCAGGCGTACTTGCAGATGGAGGTTGAGGAAGAGTCACGCCAATACCTCACGATCAAAACGCATCGAGGGTTGTACCGATACAATAGACTGGTTTTTGGAGTGGCATCGGCTCCAGCAATTTGGCAGAGGGCCATGGAGCAGGTATTACAGGGAAGTCCAGGCACACAATGTTACCTGGACGATATTCTGATCACAGGTGATGATGATGAACAACATCTCGCAAACTTGGAACTGGTGCTCAACAGACTGAAAGAGTATGGACTTAGAGTAAATCGGCAGAAATGTGAGTTCTTCCAGAAGCGGATCTCGTACTGTGGCCATGTCATTGACCGGGAGGGGCTTCATAAGTCTCCTGACAAGATTGAGGCAGTTGTAAAGGCTCCCGCTCCGGAGAATGTCTCTCAGTTGAGGTCGTTTCTAGGATTAATTAACTATTACCATAAATTTCTGCCAAATCTATCCACGGTACTGCACCCGTTAAACGCTCTTTTACAGAAAGGGGTACCATGGGAATGGGGCGAAAACTGTAAGAAGGCATTTCGCAAAAGCAAAGAATTGATCACCTCAGAGGAAGTGTTGGCTCACTTCAACCCGACACTGCCTATTCGGTTGGCTTGTGATGCTTCTCCATATGGTATTGGGGCAGTACTCTCACACAAGTTGCCAAATGGCATGGAAAGGCCAGTCGCGTTTGCATCCAGATCATTGACCTCCGCTGAGCGCAACTATGCGCAGATCGATAGGGAGGCTCTTAGCCTTGTATGGGGAGTGAAGAAGTTTAATCATTACCTGCAGGGCCAAAAATTCACACTTCTGACAGACCATCAACCGTTGGTATCCATTTTTAACCCTAAGAAGGGTGTTTCGGTGATGACAGCGCAGCGTCTCCAGGGATGGTCTCTTTTCCTAGGGGCACATCAATATCAAATAGAATTCAAAGGTACGAAACAGCATGGCAATGCTGATGGGCTGTCGCGCCTGCCACTACCTGAAGAAGAAGACACGACGAAAGTTGACCCTGTTGAGTTATTTCATTCGACCATCATCGAGTGTTTACCAGTCACCAATGCAAGTATTGAAAGAGAAACCAGGAACGACCCGACACTGTCCAGAGTCTACGGGGTGACAGTGAAAGGATGGCCAACACGGGGTGATCCTCTGTTACCGGCATTTTCGGCAAGGCGAGACCAGCTGTCCGTCTGCCATGGTACCTTGATGTACGGGACAAGAGTGATTATTCCTCCCAAGTTAAGGGAAAGAGTTTTAAACGAACTGCATGAAGGTCATCTGGGGGGAGTTAAAATGAAAAGTCTTGCTAGGGCTTATGTATGGTGGCCGGGTATTGACCAACAGATTGAGGAGTTAACGAAAAGCTGCGCTGGGTGCCAAAAAGTGCAAAATGCACCTCCGATAGCACCGCTACACCCATGGGAATGGCCTTCAGCCCCATGGCAACGCGTACACATTGACTTTGCTGGTCCATTCATGGACTCCATGTTCCTAATCGCGGTGGATGCACATTCCAAATGGCCAGAAGTCATCAAGATGAATACCACTACTTCAGAAAAGACAATTGCGGTGTTAAGAACAATATTCGCAAGGAACGGATTGCCAGAACAGATCTGTTCGGACAACGGACCACAGTTTGTATCGGAAGAATTCCGACAATTCTTAAAGAAGAATGGAGTAAAACATTATACCTCTGCCCCATATCATCCGGCGACAAACGGGTTGGCTGAAAGATTTGTCCAGACATTCAAAAAGGCAATTAAGGCCATGAACGATGATCAGATTCCGCTGCAACACAAGGTCGACAAGTTCCTGATGTCATATCGAAACGCCGATCATGCAGTGACTAACCAAAGTCCTGCCATGATGTTTTATAACAGGAGGTTGCGGTCCAAGTTGGACTTGTTAAAACCAAATGTGCGGAGGGAAGTGGAAAACAAACAGTTTCGGCATATTAACAACAAGACCACTCGAACTTTCGACGTAGGACAACCAGTGTTGGCAAGGGGCTATGGAAACGAAAAATGGCAGTCCGGAACAATTCGGGCCAGACAAGGACCTCTGATGTACACAGTAGATATTGGTCATAATGTGATAAGGCGTCATGTGGATCAACTGGTAGAGTCGAGAGCAAGGGTCGAACCCATGGTTGTGACAGAGACAACTGTGGAAGACGTTAATGAACCTGAAGCATCTACCTCGGCAGGGAATGTACTTGATGATGATGACACCCAATACATTGGAAACCAAATAGAGGAGGCACCTCAACAACAAGAATCAGAGACTACTGAGAGGCGTTATCCAAGCCGCATCAGAAAGCCTCCTGAGAGACTGAACCTTTGAACTGTTATACCTGAAGTTATATATGTATATATGTTATGTTATGTTAAATGGGGATATGACTGTTAAGCTAAAAAGGGAGGATTGTGGTGTATGTAACCTGTTCCACCTTAAGAGAACTTAAGCCTGTTCCACCTTAAGAGATGTGCTACTTTCTCTGGCTGCTGTATACGTAATACCGGTGGTGACCACACCGGTATATAAGCACTGTATAGTAATATTGTATTCAGTATAGTCCCGACCCCCAACCAGTAAAGACCTGTTGAATTTACTCTTGTAGTCTGTGTAGTAATTATCACTATAACACACAGACTTAACACAGAGCAGCACTGGAAAACTGCCCAGCAGTTACAGCTGCAGCAGAGGGCCGTGAAATTAGGAAGTTGAACAGAAAGAATAAAACAGAACCAAAATAAAAATAGCAAATATTATTCCTTGTAGTAGACAGAATGTTGTGTTATTTCTATTACTGCTTTGTGTTAAACTTCATTTAGGGATGTATCTCTGGTGCTGCTTGTTGCCAGCTAGCCAGTAGTAATGGAATTATCATTGAAACAGGTCACTTGCTTGAACCTTCGATCATAAAAATGGTGTACGGTGAGGAGCATTAAAGGAGGAAGAAAGTGAGTTAAAAAGGCTGTTTGCACCTTGATTGGGAGTAAGGAAGGATTCTATCCCACAAGTGGCGGAAAAGTGGCAAATGGAATTTAACCCTGAAAAGTGCGAGGTGATGCATTTTGGACGGACAAATAAGGCAAGGGAATACACAATGAGTGGTAGGACCCTAGGAAGTACAAAGGGTCAGAGGGACCTTGGTGTACATGTACATAGATCCCTGAAGGCAGCGGAGCAGGTAGATAAGGTGGTTAAAAAGGCATATGGGATACTTGCCTTCATTAGCCGAGGCATAGAATATAAGAGCAGGGAGGTTATGATGGAGCTGTACAAAACGCTGGTGAGGCCACAGCTGGAGTACTGTGTGCAGTTCTGGTCGCCTCACTATAGGAAGGATGTGATTGCTTTGGAGAGGGTGCAGAGAAGATTCACCAGGATGTTACCTGGGATGGAGCGCCTCAGCTATGAAGAGAGGCTGGACAGGCTGGAGTTGTTTTCCTTGGAGCAGAGAAGGCTGAGGGGGGACCTGATTGAAGTGTACAAAATAATGAGGGGCATAGATAGGGTAGATAAAGAGGAACTTTTCCCCTTAGTGGGGGGGTCAATAACAAGGGGGCATAGATTCAGGGTAAGGGGCAGGAGATTTAGAGGGGATTTGAGGAGGAACTTTTTCACCCAGAGGGTGGTTGGAATGTGGAACTCAATGCCTAAAAGGGTGGTAGAGGCAGGAACCCTCACAACATTCAAGAAGCATTTGGATGAGCACTTGAAATGCCATTGCATACAAGGCTATGGACCAAATGCTGGAAAATGGGATTAGACTGGACAGGGATGGATGGGCGGCGCAGACACGATGGGCCGAAGGGCCTCTTTCTGTGCTGTAAAACTCTATGACTCTATGACTCTAATATTCAAAATTAACATCAATCAAAATCTACAGCTGTTCTTCACAAGGCTAATAAAACTCCTTAAATTTGTTTATTTATAATATTTTACATGATCCACAATGAAAGCTTTTTCCCAAAGGTTGTAAGTTTCAATCTTTCTATAAGTCGTACTTACTTTGAAATCTCCGGTATCTCATATCCAGCTTCAATGGTCTCTTTCCCAGCAGAAACCGCAGCTGTAAGCAGGAGTCTGCTTTTCCCAGTAGACTGTGTCTCTTTATCAAAGGCCTCTAGCAATTCCTTGAAAAATGAGTACATTTTGATTTTTAATAATGATCAACATTCTTCAGAACCTAATTACTGTAGTCACAGCTCCTGTTGATAGTGTACCATTCACGGGCATTCTGTCTCTCTTAAAATGCTATTATTGGATAGGCATGGGTCTTATTTTATAAGATACTGTGTGTACTACCCTGAGATACTGGGTAAACTAAATATGTTGGGGTCATTTTCAGTGCTTCCTTTTCAGCCATTTTCATGAAGACGTGGCCTTCACGGGTATTGTGGTTGCATTATTGGTTTATAGTGTCTCTAAAGCTCATTTGCACTTGTTTTGTTGTTCCATACTGTCTAAAGCTTTTAGCAGAACTAAAATCATTTCTAAAAGGAATGAGATGTAAGAGATTTTGGGGGAAAAATTCAGTTGGTTGCACCACCGGTTAGCTCCTTAAAAGGGTGATAAGTGGGGTGCAAACCAACTGGCGCCCGGGCGCAGTACTGCCCACGCCTCCCGCCAAATTCAGCGGGAGGTTAGTGGTGGCGCTAACCGGTAGCGCTGCGCCGCTGGCGATGATGTCATTGGTGTGCGCAGCGCCCCGCTCACGCCCCGGCCGCGATCTTCGGGAGCGCCCCCTGATTTACCACCGGACGCTATGTCCGACGGGGTCAGGGTGGCGTACCTGCGGCTGGGGAGGCGCAATTTAAAGGCGAGGTGCGGGTCGGCCATTTTTGTTGCTGGCCGCCTGCCAGCACCTGCCTGCGCTCCCGTCCCCGGCCTCCTGAACTCCACCCCCGCGGAGTGCCGGCTCCACGCCAAGAGCCCGGCACTTCTCTTGGGTGCCGGGCTCTTTTGCCTGCACTCCCGATCCCCAGGGGCCCAGCTGGACCCCAGGTCGTGCTGCACAAGGCCCCTTCCCTTTAAGAAGGGGAGGAAGGCCTGCAATACCGTGGCGCGACGTGTCAAGATATTCACTCACAGCGCCCCAAGAGGGATGCGGGGCACTTCCAGTAGCGCCCCGCTTCCCTCTTGGGGCGCAACCACTCAATTTCCAGCACGGGGGGCGCTAATTTTTCCGGGGTGCTACTTTTAGCGCCCCGGCGAAGTTAGCGCCTCAATTGGGGCGCTACTCAATTTTTAGCCCTTTGTTACTGAAGTAGGCACAATGCTGTTTTTCTGTAATGCTCCTACAAGATGTTACATTAAAGATTAGCCCTAGACCTTTCACCTTGACCAAGACTGTGAAACGTTGTTTATCTTCAGCTGGACTGTCTCGAGAGCCAGGGTACTCCCAGTCCAGGTCTAAACCATCAAATCCGTGCTTCCGCAGAAAGGTGACTACGGAACTGATGAATGTTGCTCGATTTTGTGGTGTAGCGACCATGTTGGTAAATCTAATCATGGGAACAGATTGGAAATCGAGAAAGCATTAAATTCATCAATCTCCTTTTGAGAACCGATCGAGTTTTTTTCTGACCAGTACTGTTCCTTTGAACACTTAACATCCTCATACTAAACTGCACTGTTTAACAGTTTAATGCCTGCATTTTTAAAAAAAGAGCACGGAGAAATTTAGTATGAGTATGTTAAAGCTTCACGCAGGAACAGTGTCCCTATATACTGACATTTCCGTCATTGTCCCAAAAATTCTTCCTGGATAATTTTCTTCTTAAATATAGTCATTTGTTTGCTGCTCGTGAATGTTGCAGAAGGGAGAAGGGGAACTTATAGCTATGGGGTGATTTGTACAGAAGGGGTTTTTTGATGCAAAATTCAAAGCGGTGACAATGTCATGTTGACTGCACTCTCTGGGATTGCAGTAAGATACATCTGCATTTCAGGAAAAAAGGACTCGCTGTTCTGGACCAATGAACATTTTATGTGTGCAGATAGCACCCTCTGGTGGTGGTTATTGTTTTAACAGTTTGTATGCTGGAAAGGTCATCTGATCTTTCTTCCTGTGTGAGGTCATTTGACCTTTGTTCCTTTCTTCCTGTTGACCCCAGGAAGCAGTTTTGCTAGGAAGAACCTGACTTGAGTAATGGAGAATCTGCCATGAGAGGTTCCATTCACAATCCAATGTAATCTGATTTCATATGTTAGGCCAAGCGCAATATCTGTGAGTATCTTTGTTCCTTAGCATAATAGCAACGTTGTCAGAGTAATATTTTGATAATACTATGTTTATAAAAGGTTAATATTTGATAGTTATAGAAGTTAGTCCAAATGTTAGTTAGTTATACAATTAGTCCATTCTACTGTTGTAAATATGTTTATATCTTATGTAATATCGAATGTATAGTACTCAGTTTATGTACAAAACATACTTTGTCTTTGTTTACAGTTTCACAAATTTGTTCAAGTAAAGCTTCAAAACAGCAACCGGCTTCAGAAGAATTATTTTTGAATAAGTGTTTAACTTGCTGGATAAATAGATAGGAGCACGTCTAGCGCGGCCAGTACACTCGCCTTTAAGTCAGAAGGTTGTGGGTTCAAGTCCCACTCTAGAGACTTGAGCACATAATCTAGGCTGACACTCCAGTGCAGTGCTGAGGGAGTGCTGCACTGTCGGAGGTGCCGTCTTTCGAGAAGACATTAAACCAAGGTCACGTCTGACCTCTCAGCTGGACGTAAAAGATCCAATGTCACTATTGCGAAGAATAGCAGGGGAGTTCACCCCAGTCTCCTGGCCATTATTTATCCCTCAACCAACATCACTAAAACAGATTATCTGGTCAATCCGCTGTACTCAATTGGCTGCTGCATTTCCTACATTACAGCAGTGACTACACTTCAAAAATGCTTCATTGGCTGTAAAGAGTTTGGGACGTCCAGTGGTCGTGAAAGCCTTTCTTTCTTTATATAAATGCAAGTTCTGTCATGGAGAACTTTTTGCTCCTGTTATTCTTGTTTCATGTAATACTAAAGTCAGTTATTGTACATTTTCAGATCAGTACATGTTCTGTAAATGTCACGCAGGCACAGAGGACTATTAAGGAACAGAAACCCCATCCATTCATGCTGGTCACGAGCAGCTAGGAACAGTTTTTCTGTATGTGTGAGGCTGTGCAAATACTGAGAATTCCCTCGGAGCCCGGTCCTAACTTCTGAAAGACAGTCGCAGTTCCCCAAAGTAAAACTGAAAGACAGGAATTACAATCACCGAAAAGGCCTTTTTAATTGGTCGTGGCAATAGAAATAAATGTTAGTAAGGTAATAAAGACACAGGTTCCAACTAGTAAAGGGCAAATTTTGGACTGATATGAGGAAAATCTTCTTCAGACAAAGAGTAATCAAGGTATGGAACAGGCTTCCAGGAAGAGTAAAAAAAGAAATTGTATTTATATAGTGCCTTTCACATTCTCAGGATGTCCCAAAGTATTTTTTTTAAATGGAGTTACTGTTGTTGAGTAAGGCATGGTGGACATGAAACATTAAAATCATTTAAGAAGCAATCGGATGTTGCAATGGGGGAGACTTGAAGGCCTTTCTGTATGAATGTACCAAGGATGACCTTCCTCATCTTTAATGGTCTTGTGCAGTTGTGAAATACAAAGAAGGTATGGGGGAAATAATCTCTATTGACTAACTGAATATCAATCAGGACAGGTGGTTCTCCCCCTCCCAGCCACATGGTCAGTGGCACACTCTACACACACAATCCTCGATGATAGAAAATTTGTAATTTTTCATAATGCCCCTTCAGAGCAAACCCACAAACCTCCCGGTCCTGCAGACGCTGGTTAGAAAACCAATGGCTTAGAGTTAAATTCCTGCTAAAATGGCCACATTCTTTGGGTTGTCTGTCTGACTGGGCAATCTACATTTCTCAGCAACTAAATGAGAAATCTAATAGGAAGCCTGGAAGCCTAGGTGCGTGTTGCCATGGTTCTGTTTCATAATTGAAAATTGCCAATTTCATTTTAATTAGATAATCGGAGTAATGCTTGGCTCACTGAACTTTGAGACTTCCTCTATTGTGTGAAATTGAAAATGTTTTCAATTTTACCTGGTGGTACCAAAATTCCAACCTCCAATGGCTAAAAGTGTTTTCAGATTATTATTTCTGTTAAGAGAAAGAACAGAAACCATGAATGTCAATATTGCAGTAGGTTAGGAACATATTCCATCAACATTTACTTTCTCTATCCATGTAAAGAATACACACCAATTATGTCAGTGATCATTCAGTTACAGAATTTTTAAGTAATTAAACGTGAGAATATTTGTAAATTGTAAAATGGATCTGCAGTTTGTAACTAATGCAACTCAGAGGGATGTTATGACTTACTTATTTTTCAGATCATTAAATTTCTCGTAGGTAGCTTCATCATTCCATTCAAAGGTGGTGAGCTCATTGTTGTTGGCCATGCTGGCAAAGGCATAAATCAGGTGGGTGCACAGGCAGGGGTCGACGTTTTCTGGGAGGAATTTACCACCTTCTGGTCTGTACTGAGCCCAGTTTGTGTAGTAACAAACCAGTTTGTAGGAGGAGACTAAAGTGTGAAGAAAATGTTGCAGTTATCTCAAATATTAAAGACAATAAGGTGGCAAAACTGAAAAAGGACAACACGTGACACACTTTGTTGAATCCTTGACCCTGATGGCAATAAACCTTTGATGGGGTTCGAAAGGTACTTTCACTCTTGTTCACAGGGAAACTTTTGCATTGATCATCGAAGTAAATTGTTAGCCTTCAGAGCTCCTGCCGCAGAGCTCTGCACATTAAAGGGAATTTGGGTTCACACCTCACAATTCTTTGCCAACTACTATTAATTTGCACATTTTAATTTGCACCGAAGATAAAAATTTACCCCCAACCATGTTGAGAGGAACCCGAGCAACGGGCAGAAACAGGAAAAGCTATTAACATTTTGCAGGATGCGGGAGGAAATCCCAGGAGCTGATGGCTACCAATGCCAATATGTTAGGGCGCTGGAAAGGTGGATAAGCCTGTCCCTTTTATATAGATCAACCCCAGCTTCGCACCTTCTCACCATATCACTCAATCTCGTCTCTCCATACACACATTTAATCGTCCCTTGAGTCCACTTACTGCATCCATTTCAATGGATTTCCTCCATCATTTATTTCACAATTCTATTGTGCTTTGGGTGAGAAAGTTCTGTCAGACTTCTCTTCTTAATGCAAACCTCCTTAATTAAAATTTGTGTCTCCTAGTGTTTGAGTCTTTCATCATAATGAACAAATTGTTTGGTTAATTTAAGCTGGAGAAGCTAATGCTCCATCTCGGGGCTAAATACTGATTGCATGAAGCTGGGGACAAAAATCTTAGAAACCTATTTTGGAACTACACTGAGACAATATCAAACATGAGCAGGTGAGGTTTGCAAAGAGCGGAGGAATCTCATACGCTGAGGAAGATTATTGACCTGATCACAGCCCACAGTAGTTCCAGTGTGGCCAGTCACAGGGTGGGCTGAGATAACTACAGGGTGGAGTTTCTGCTTTGGAGGCAATTGGTGATCCGGGCGCAAACTCTTCCCAAAATTGCACCTGTTTTGAGAAGCGTTTCTTTTCTCGAATTTCCGCTCAAACTCATTTGCATGTCGCTGAATGCAAAATTTTCCATGAACCCGTGCAACCGAGCAGTGTTTTAAAATGTTATTTTTTTCTGAAGAAAATTTTGGTTTAAAAAATATTCCTTGATATATTTAAGAGCGGTAACTAGGTGCAGTTTGATTAATACAGCTGGAAATGGGTTTATCACAAAATAAATAACCATTTTTAATCACAGTGACAATCCATCACCTGTGAGTAACTGGATTTTAAACGACTGAAAATGACTTTTAAAAAATATACAGGATCATTTGCTAGTTATATTGGGCTACAGTAGTCAGTTTCTTAGTAAATTAAAAAAAAATTACTTTTAAAGTGTCCTTGCACCCCAAAAATAAGCTTCATTTTTAGAGCCTCCTCGAAGGCCTGCAAATGAGTGCAATTAGCAGAAACTCCCAACGGTGCTTAATTCAACCTGGGGGGCGTGGCCAGTTTTGTGGGTGGGGTTGAAATCTTGCACAATGTTTTTTTAAACTAGCGCAAAAGATCGCGAAAACTGTAGTTGCGCTGAACATAATTTGCGCTTAAAATTACGCGATCCTTTGCGCTGGTCACACGCTGATTTCGGCGGAATTCCACCGAAGAAACCGGTGCAACCAAGCGGAAACTCCAGGTTATCAAGAAGTCCGAGTCAGCCAAGGTCTTAAAGTTAACACTGAGTCTACTGGTTTTAATGCTGCTTAGGAGACCTAAAGGGGGTAACTTTGACTTTGGGGGTTAGTATAAAACGAGTGCTATCGATTCAGCTGCCTGTTGTATATCTCTCCCAATTTTCATTATCTTCAGTGTTTAAACCAAATTCCAATTCTCAAGCTGCCATGGTGGGATTTGAACTCGCGTTCTGTTGGGTTACTACTCCAGTAAAATAACCACTACATAGAAACATAGAAGATAGGAGCAGGAGTAGGCCATTCGGCCCCTCGAGCCTGCTCCGCCATTCAATGTGATCATGGCTGATCATCCAAATTCAGTACCCTGTTCCTGCCTTCTCCCCATACCCCTTGATCCCTTTAGCTTTAAGAAATATATCTAACTCCTTCTTGAATATATTTAATGAATTGGCCTCCACTGCCTTCTGTGGTAGAGAATTCCACAGGTTCACCACTCTCTGGGTGAAGAAATTCCTCCTCATTTCTGTCCTAAATGGCTTACCCCTTATCCTTAGACTGTGACCCCTGGTTCTGGACTCCCCCGACCATCGGGAACATCCTTCCTGCATCTAGTCTGTCCAGTCCTGTCAGAATTTTATAAGTTTCAATGCGATCCCCTCTCATTCTTCTAAACTCCAGCGAGTACAAGCCCACTACATTACCATACCTTGGACCAATGAACTTTATATAAACTATAAATGTGCAATGACTTACCCAATGATACATGGAGTAAGAAGACCAAAGTCACTAAAATAAAAATAAACACAAATTTTTATTTCATATCACATTTATAAAAATTGTATAATACCTTCAGAGCTTTAGTGTTAAAAAGATATATTACCAACTAATTTAAATTAATATCTTGATTATTCTGTGATATAAATATATATTCTAACATCTATGTCTTGAGCCAATTGCTATACTGTATAATCTACTTTCTATGGCCTGAATTTTCCTTACTTTGGTGGGTTCGGTGTAGCCAGTGTCCATGGCAGGTCCCGACCCCGCTGCTGGCTCCATCCCACTGTACTGAATGAACTTACCTTAATGGGGCCTATTAAGCCCACCCAGCGCATTACCTGGCCCAATTAGATGGAACGGGTCTGGTGACATCATTCATGACGCGTTATAAGCTGGGATCCTCAAAGGGACCATGGCCACATTAAATTTTAAGTTCAGTCTAACATAGTGGGCACTGAATCTTTACTGTACAATCATATAATAAAAGTTATATATGAGTGACAAAGAAATATTTAAATAAAATTAGTATTAAGTAATATGACTCCATCTACAAATACGATCAGGAACATAATTAAAGAAGTACATTAATTGGCAAGTTATTGGTGCTTTAATCACAAATCTATAGACTTTTGTATCAGTAATTGGTACATATAAAAGATGTGTGTGTATAGGTGATATATAAAATTAAGCAGATTTTAAATATAATTGTTAAGGGGTGGATTTACAATCTTATGCAAGTTCAGCGGAACAGCTGTGGAATCCCTGACAAACAGTGCACGTGGTGCTTACAATCTGTTTCTGGGATTTCTGCAACTCTTCCGTTGAAGTTAACAATGGACAAGCGAGAGAACCTCATCCTAAATTCATCCTAAAGTCTCAGACTGAAAAATTAAATGAGTCATATTCAGAGACTAAAAGCAAATTGAACCAGAGGAATGAGTGATGAGAATGAAATTGTTACAGTTGATGACTTGATTTAATGTGTAACTGGACAATCCACAATATACTGTGAGAAAAACCTGACCAGAAATAACACAAAAATAGATTTAAATGATATATGTCATTTTTTATAGTGCAGATCAATTCACTGCAATTAGTGTTGAGTTGGAAGGCAACAACCGAGAATGGCCAGTGAAAAATTAATATTTACCATTAGCTTTTCAAGTAGAATAGAATCTCCATCAATCTGTAAGCTGATGTAATCAACATGTTTTTATTTTGGTTTGTTTTCCATGCTGTCGAGTCATCAGCTGGAGCAATGGCCACGGAACTCGCACCTTAGGTTGACAGATGTGGTTCCCGAGCTGTGTGAATCCTGTGGCCATGCAGGGAAATTTAAAAAGTAGGGGGGAAAAGGCTCTTAAGTGGCTGTAAAGTACCTCATAATGATTTCAGCTGGGTCCCCCGCTGCTGCAGGGCAGCTCAGCGCCACGCTGACAGATGCGCCTGATGGAAAGGCGCGGGGGAGCAAGTTGACAGCGGGTTCCCACCGCTACCACCCCGGAAAATTCAGCCCGATGTCTTTGATGTTGACTTTCTTTTAAGATAAAGCGACTCCAAGACTTGAGCACTTTATGTAGGCTGACAGTTTGTGAAAAATCTAATTGATCTAGACATATGAGGATAATTTCCTGAGTACGTGCTGGGATTGAGAAGACCCGCCCTCTCCCAGCACACACTGGACAATCGCAGGGATGATGCCACATCGACGGTGGTGCCTCCTGTTGGATGAGATGTTAAACTGTGCCGTCGTCTGTCTGTTCACGTGAGTGTAAAGGATCCCATGGCTCTATGTGAACAACATCCACACGAACAGACAGATGGCGAGAAACAGATGGCCTGCCGATGAAAACTACTGGCTGGTTATGTGGCCGCATTTGCCGTTTCAGTGAGTTTGAAATAAAGAAAATTTGATACAAGATATACAATGCTTACCAGTCAAGAGAAGTGCCTTCCCCATCCTAGTGCTTTGAAGCAGTTCTGTCACTGGTTTTGCATGCAGTGGTGTCTGTGATAGTGCGTGTACGACACTTAAAAAAAGACCTGTAGAATAAATCATCGGTAAATGAGTAATTCTCAAAGAAATAATATCTTAGATCAATGAAATCTATTTAATTCAGATGAATGCTTTTCAGAATGATTCTGCATTATACGCAAGACTAAATGTAAAATAACAAGTTCTAAACATACAGCAGCTTAGGACTGCTCTGTACACCCTTTTATAGTTTGATCCACATATCCTAATAGTTTATTTTTGCATTTTATGGAAATGCGCATTAAGCCAGAGTTGTGTTGAAAGACTAATGCATCTGACTTCTGTGTTACAATGTGTTTTGACTGGTTAGAACAAACGTAACTGTTTAGGACAGAAAATGCTGGAAAAACTCAGCAGGCCAGGCAACATCCGTGGAGAGAAATTAGAGTCGACGTTTCGGGTCGAAACCCTTTTTCAAAACTGGAAAGGAAATAAAATAGATCGAAGGCAGGGCTGCGATAGAACAAAAGAAGTAACAGAGACATAAGAGGTATTCAAAACCAGACGAGATGGTAATAGGACAAGTGGAGACAAAAGACGGCTAGGATTAGTTGTGAAGTGTACTGGCAGGATGAGACACAGCTGCCATGTGGGAGAGAGAAAAAAAAGGAAAGGGGGGGAAAGGGAAGACCCAAAACAAAGGGGTAGAAAAAAATATAAGTAAAATTGTAATAGGGGCCGAGGTTATGATCTGAATTGTTGAAATCGATATTGAGTCCGGAAGGCTGCAAAGTGCCTAATCAGAAGATGAGGTGCTGTTCCTCGAGTTTACATTGAGCTTCCGTGGAACAATGCAAGAGGCCAAGGACGGTGAGGTCCGAGTGGGAATGGAGTGGTGAATTAAAATGACAGGCGACCGGAAGCTCGGGGTCACCCTTACAGACTGAATGGAGGTGTTCCGCAAAGCGGTCACCCAATCTGCGTTTGGTCTCCCCAATGTAGAGGAGACCGCATCGTGAGCTGTGTGGGCCATTCATAGTTCTGCGCATGCGCGGTTTTTCTATTCAAAAGCCGGCTCACCAACTGCGTGGGACCGGTAGAGAGCTGAGCGGCCACTAATAGGGAACATTGGTGTGACACGTATCTCTTAACATATCAGCTGACAACCAAAGTTGAAGGACACAGCTCCTGCTTCCTGAGGAATCCCAGTCCAAATTGCTGAGCACACATTCTGCCAACTGGTTCATTGTAGGAACAGTCCCTAACTTTGCTTCCTGGCCCTCGTGCAAGCTGACATTGTAAATGGTTCCATCTCCTCAGGTACTGTCCCCTTCCCTTCAAAACCGCCATCATCGCCCTCGATCCCTATGCCCTTGCAAGCTACCAATCTCCCTTTCCTCTCCCAAATCCTTGAAAGCGTTGTCGCCTCCCAAATCCATGCCCATCTTTCCCACTCGAGTGTCTAATTTACCACCTTCCAAAATTAAGGAGATCATGTGAGGACACATGATAAATTAAGTGAGCTGAATCCAAGTATCAAGTCTTTCTGTTTGACTCATGGACTCACCACAATTATCCAACTATTGGGCATGTAAAGACACACTCCTATTTGTAAGGAGCAAGATTGCTTATAGGAGTGATCTTTGACTAGTGAACATGAGGAAAGTATCTGAGGTAAAAGTCCAAAATTGTAACAGCAGCAGTGCAGTGAACTGGGTAAGTGTGTCATGGTCTTGTTGTTATACAGTGGGAAAGGAGATTTCCGAGAATGATTCCAGGGATGAGGAACTTCAGTTATGTGGATAGACTGGAGAAGCTGGGGTTGCTCTCCTTAGAGCAGAGAAGATTGAGAGGGGATTTGATAGAGGTGTTCAAAATCATGAGGGGTCTGGACAGAGTAGATAGAGAGAAACTGTTCCCATTGGCAGAAGGGTCGAGAACCAGAAGACACAGATTTAAGGTGATTGGCAGAAGAACCAAAGGCGACACGAGGAAAAACTTTTTTACGCAGCGAGTGATTAGGATCCGGAATGCACTGCCTGAAAGGATGGTGGAGGCAGACTTAATCGTGGCTTTCAAAAGGGAATTGGATAAGTACCTGAAGGAAAGAAATGTGCGGGGCTACGGGGAAAGGGCGGGGGAGTGGGACTAGCTGAAGTGCTTTTGCAGAGAGCCGGCACGGGCGGAAGTCAATTTCGGGTCCGGGATGCTACCAGGGCGATGCGCACAGTGATGACGTCACGATCTCCGGGCAAAGGAGATCGGGGCGCAATACTGTAGCGCCGCCGCAAAACTCCCTCCTTCTGTGCTGTAACCATTCTATGATTCTATGGGGGCGAAATTGGGTGGCTTTGCGCCTCCCGTTAGCACCCTGGGGGTGCTAATAGGATGCAAATTGCTTTGCTACCGGGCGTGGCACTGACATCGGCTCCCGCCATATTCGGCAGGAGTTTTGCGGCAGCGCTATGGCATTGCGCCCCGATCTCCTTCGCCCGGAGAATGTGATGTCATAGCCCCGGTAGAGTCCCGGACCCGAAATTGACTTCCGCCCCTTGCAGCAGCACCAGGCGAAAACACCGACAGCTGCAGGAAGCGTGCATTGGGTGGCCGGCCGCTTCGGGGGTGATGATTAAAGGCAAGGTGGCCGAGGTAATTAAAAAAAACTTACCTTGTTGCAGTTTTTTTCGCGGGTCCCTGCCCGCGATCGATCAGCTTGGCACTCTGCTTGAGTGCCGGGCTGGTCACGCGGGATCGCAGCTGCCTTGGTGGTCCAGGTAGGTACTTTTTCTATTGCAGAGCCTGCAGTGATGGCCCTTCCCTTTAAGGGGGGGAAGGAGCTTTGAGCGCAGCAGCGTGGCACAGCCCAGTGAGCAGCACTCCTGAAGTCTCCGCCCCGTCTGCTGCTGATTGCGCTCCAAGAGGGAGTTGACTTATGCTCCACTTCCTTCCTGGAGCGCAAAACTGAATTTTTTTAAAGTTTAGAAACATTAGCGGCGCAAATTTTCTCAACTTTTAAAAGTTAGCTCCCCAATTGGGGCTGTAAAAAATTTCTCTCTCTTAGATTTTAAAGTGTTGACCAGTACATCAGTCATCCATTTGATACACATGTGGACAGCGCATTGGCTAATACTGTAGATGGCTCAATGTTAGCCTGGAAAGAAGCAGAGGAAGAAAGGTTGAGGGCGGTGGTGACCACACCTGTCACAGGCATTGTCGTTCCTATGTTGTAAGTTAGCTGTCGGTGTTCTTTCAACAGACAACGCATCTCTGCATCTGCCTCCTTGCTGACCCTGAGTCTATGGGCACTGTTGTTCCATGTGTGCCAACCATCAGCATCTCATGTTGACATCAGTACTTTGGGGGCCCGGTCAGTGACACATAACAGCGCAAGTGGCTCTGCCCCCAAGTCCAGTGACCAATGCACCAGACAGGCTTTGCTCCACCACTTCATGCTGCTCGTAGCAGTAATGGCCCAGATTGCCGCATATTTATACTGTAGCATCGGAATTCCTGCTTGTGTCATACAGAAGTGGAAATGATTGCCATTGGCACTGGGCGTGGCGTGAAGAGGAGGTCATATGCAGTGCTTTATCCACTGGACTCTGTCGGAGTAGTTTGGGGAAGTGAATGCCAAGGGATGGAGAGAGAACACATGTCATTGGGAAGGGGAGGAGTGGGAGTGGTGCCATGATCTCTGTGAAAGGCCGAGGAGCGGGAAGGGGCACACTGTCTCCATTTACTGGGTGCTTAGGGGATAGAGTGCATCTGCAAACTAGAGCTCAGTGAAGGGGATGGGCTGGATGTGAGAGCATGAGTTTTGAGGTAGCTTTAGTTAAAAATTCATTAATTACTAAGTATATAAGTGCGGAATATTAACTGGAATGCATTATGTTTAATGCAGGAATGCTCACCAAAACAGGAGTTCCTACCTCCAGTGTTTAGCGGCTGTAATCCACCCCTTTCAGCACTCGGAGTGGCGTTGAGGCCAGAGTGGTCCTTTCTGGCCCGTTAATGCAGCATCAGGTAGGAGTGAGACTGAGGGGCAAGTGGAAGAACTGCAATGGAATTTCAGGGCCTTAGTCCCTTATCCCCTGACTGAGGTTTCGCGCCGACAGGCTCCCCCCGCCCCGCAGCTGGGAGTCGTATTTTGATACACAGGCCGGGGGACACCTCGGAACATGTTTCCGCAGCACTTCCGGCAATGTTACGATGTTGGAGCGGGAGCAGCTTTGAGGGAAATCGAGGGCATAGTGTGTGGACTTGGTGTGCGGTGTTACAGGCAGAGAGGCCTCTCCTACAATACGGTATGTGATAGAGGCCATGGTGTGACAGACACCATGATAGACACCATCCTCCGCCTGCTTCACGACGACATGCAAGCCGTGATCCTGAACAACGGTTCCACCACAGACCCAATTTACGTACAAACCGGGGTCAAACAAGGCTGTGTCATCGCACCAACGCTCTTCTCGATCTTCCTTGCTACAATGCTCCATCTCACCCTCAGTAAGGTCCCCACTGGAGTGGAGCTAATTTACAGAACAAACGGGAAACTGTTCAACCTCCGTCGCCTCCAGTCCAGATCCAAGGTCATCCCATCCACTGTCGTCGAATTACAGTATGCAGACGACGCTTGCGTCTGCGCTCACTCGGAGATCGAACTCCAAACCATCGTCAACACCTTCACCGAAGCGAACGAGAGCATGGGCCTTACACTAAACATCCATCAGACAAAGGTCCTCGACCAACCTGCCCCCGCCACACAGTACTGCCCCCCCGATTATCAAAATCCACGACGAGGCCTTGGACAACGTGGACCACTTTCCATATCTCGGGACCCTACTGTCAACAAGGGCAGACGTCGATGACGAAGTCTAACACCGCCTTCAGTGTGCCAGTGCAGCCTTTGGTTGCCTGAGGAAGAGAGTGTTTGAAGACCAGGACCTCAAACCCGGCACTAAGCTTATGGTCTACAGAGCAGCAGTGATACCCACCCTTCTGTATGCCTCAGAGACATGGACCATGTACAGCAGGCACCTCAAAGCACTGGAGAGGTGTAACGTCAGTGTGTAATTGAGACATGGACTGCAGAAGTTGGTTATAACAGGTGTTTACTGAATGGAGACAAAACTGGAACTACTATACAAAGTTACTACACAGGCTTATATACAGGGGCGGTCACTACTGGTACTGCAGTATACAGGGGCTGCAGAATATAGTTCCTTCTTCAAGGTACATACACTACAATTCCTCCCCTTTTAGCTAAACAGTACATAACATTCGATTAATAATTAAATAACATATTTACAATCACAGTTGCTATATACATTAGCTGAAGTTAATCAATTATAAATTCAGTCTTTGAGGAGGCTTCCTGATTCTGTCCGGATAACGCCTCTTTGGGGTATCAGGTTCTTCTGGCAAAGTTGATTCGGGATCAACGTCGTTGTTTGGTTCGTCTGCTTCCAATATCACCGATTCTGAGGTAGATGCAATTGGTACTTCGGTTTCATCACCAGGTGTATAGGATCGTGGTGTAGATTTGACGTTTTCCAGTGACTCTAGAATCTGGTCAGCATGGCGTCTTACAATGCTCTCTCCAACGTCCACGGTATACATTAGAGGTCCTTGCCGTGTGCAGATCGTTCCTGGCTGCCATTTCTCTGGGCGGTAGTCCCGGGCCAAAACTGGTTGACCTATCTTGAAACTCCTGGTTGGCCTTTCATTCATATTCTGAAACTGCCTGCTCTCCACATCTCTTCTGATGTTTGGCTTAACCAAATCCAAGCGGCATCTTAGTCTTCGATTGAAGAACATCATTGCTGGAGTTTGGTTGGTAACCGCATGTGTCGCATTCCGGTAGGCAAACAAGAAGTTATCCACCTTGCGTTGTAGGGGTATGTCTTCATTACACATTGCCTTGATAGCCTTCTTGAATGTTTGAACGAACCTCTCAGCCAATCCATTGGTGGCTGGATGATATGGGGCGGATGTGTAATGCTTAACACCATTGTTCTTTAAGAACCTCCGGAACTCTTCAGACACAAACTGTGGTCCATTGTCAGAGCAAATCTGTTCAGACAGCCCATTTCTGGCGAATATGGTTCGTAAGACTGTGATAGTTTTTTCTGTGGTGGTTAAGGACATTTTTATTACCTCTGGCCACTTTGAACGTGCATCCACCGCAATTAAAAACATCGAGTCCATAAATGGACCAGCAAAATCAATGTGTACCCTTTGCCATGGAGATGAGGGCCACTCCCATGGATGTAGAGGGGCTTGTGGTGGGGCGTTTTGGACCTTCTGGCATTCTGTACAGCTCTTGGTCATCTCTTCGATTTCTCTATCGATTCCCGGCCACCACACAAACGCTCTGGCTAAGTTCTTCATTTTTACCCCTCCCAGATGACCCTCATGAAGCTCATTGAGCACTCTATCCTTCAATTTGGGTGGAATTACTACTCTGGATCCACACATCAAGGTTCCTCGGCACACTGACAGCTGTTCTCTTCTTGGCGAGAATGCTGGCAACAGTGGTTCGCCATGTGCTGGCCATCCCTTCACCGTTAAATCATAGACCCTGGAGAGTGTCGGGTCATTTCGTGTTTCCTTTTCTATGTTTGCATTCATCACAGGTAGACATTCGACTATGGTCGAGTGGAATATCTCCACAGGATCCACTGCAGGTGCTTCTTCCACCGTCGGCAACGGTAGGCGCGACAATCCATCAGCATTCCCATGCTGTTTAGTTCCTTTGTACTCGATGTCATATTGGTGTGCCCCTAGGAAAAGGGACCACCTCTGTAGCCGTTGTGCTGCCATTATCGGGACGCCCTTCTTAGGGTTGAAAATGGAGACAAGAGGTTGATGATCAGTTAGTAGAGTAAATTTCTGTCCGTGCAGGTAGTGATTGAACTTCTTCAGCCCCCACACCAGGCTGAGGGCCTCTCTGTCAATCTGGGCATAGTTATGCTCGGCTGCAGTTAACGAGCGTGACGCAAAAGCTATCGGCCTCTCTGAACCATCAAGGGATTTATGTGACAGTACCGCCCCAATGCCGTAGGGAGACGCATCGCACGCCAGTCTTATCGGTAGTGATGGGTTGTAGTGAGCCAATACTTCTCTTGAAGTGATCAGGCCTTTACACTTCTGAAAGGCCCGCTTACATTCATCGCTCCATTTCCATGCTACTCCACTTTGTAGCAGGGCGTTCAGCGGGTGCAGAATTGTGGACAGATTCAGCAAAAACTTATGGTAGTAATTCACCAATCCAAGGAATGACCTCAGTTGCGACACATTTTCAGGCGCTGGAGCCTTAACTACTGCTTCAATTTTGTCAGGGGACTTATGTAACCCCTCTTCATCAATCACGTGGCCACAATACGATATTTGTTTCTTAAAAAACTCACACTTGGGGCGATTGGCTCGTAGCCCATGTTCCCTTAGTCTAGTGAGCACCTGCTCTAGGTTGGCAAGGTGTTCACTGTCATCTTCACCTGTCACTAGGATGTCATCCAAGTAACACTGAGTCCCCGGAATCCCTTGCAGGACTTGTTCCATCGCTCTTAGCCATATAGCCGGAGTTGATGCAACTCCGAATACCAGTCGATTATACTGGTAAAGACCTTTGTGAGTGTTTATCGTGAGATATTTCCTAGAGGATTCTTCAACCTTCATCTGCAAATATGCTTGCGCCAGGTCAATTTTTGTAAAACGTTTCCCTCCAGATAGTGAGGCGAAAATATCTTCTATCCTTGGAAGAGGATACTGTGCTGTGTGAAGGACTGGGTTCACCGTCACCTTGAAGTCCCCACAGATGCGAACCTTCCTTGGCTCCTCAGACTTATTGTTTAATGTTTTCTTCATGACAGGAATGATGGGTGTCGCCTACTCACTCCAGTCTACCTTAGTTAACACGCCTGCATTCTCCAGATTCTTCAGCTCTGCCTCGACGGCTGGGCGAATTGCATACGGTACTGGTCTTGCTTTGAAAAACTTGGGAATTGCCTTCTCTTCTATTTTTATCGAGGCGGTTACGCCTTTAGGAGTTCCCAGTTCTTGTTGAAATACCTCTTTAGCGTTAGCCAACATTTTTGACAATCGTCCAGGTGTGACGTCGTCATCCTTTTTACCAGCCACAGTCAGTGCCTGAATGGAATGCCAGTCTAAACTGATCTTTCTGATCCATTCACATCCCAATAACGGTGCTCCACCATCTTGCAGTATGTACAGATACAATTTCTGTATTTCCTTGCCGTTGTATTCGACAGGCACCCTTATTTTCCCTCTGGGTTATACTTTCTGCCCCGTATACGTCTTCAAGACAATGGATGTGTCTTTCAAGGGTATGTGTGAGAATAGCCGCTCGCAGTCTCGTCGATTCATGACAGTCAGGGCTGATCCTGTATCCAATTCCATTTTGACTTGGGACTCTGCTATCGTGAGAGTGACCCAAATGGTTCGGTGATCCTCTTTTTTGATTACGTTGTATAGTTTGAGACAGCTTAGTCTCTTGTTCCTGGATTCACTATCGCTCTTCTGGTCTTCGGAACTACTGTCCGTCATCTTTTGTACTTTCCTGTACTTTTCCTTAGTAGTCTTTTTGTTGTCGTTAGTCTTGCCCGAACCTGCAAACTCGTGCAATGTGTCCCATCTTTCCGCATTGCCTGCATGTTTTGTCCTTGGACCAACAGTCCTTCTGGTCATGGGTTGTTCTGCTGCAGCGATAACATTTTTCAAATCCCCGTGTCATTTCATGGGTGCCGTATTCCTGTGGCTTTTGCTGTATTTCCGCAGCTCCCCTTGCTGCTGCTTCGTACGATACTGCCACGCTGAAAGCCTTATCTAGCGTCAGCTCTTTCTCTGAGAGTAACCTCTTCTGGGTTCCTTCACTCAGGAGTCCACAGACAAATTTGTCCCGTAGGGTATCTGCCAGTCCTGCTCTGAACTGGCAGTGCTTTGATAGCTTGCGTAGTTCCGTAAGGTAATCAGCATTGCTCTCATCTTTATGCTGATTTCTCTTGTGGAATTTAAATCTATCTGCTATCAGCAGCGGTGTAGGATTTAGGTGTTCCTGTAGGATATCAACAATTTCGTTAAAACTCTTCTCCATCGGTTTGACTGAAGTGATCAGGTTCCGCAATAGGCCGTACGTTCTTGCACCCATTAAGTTTAGTAGTACCGATGCCTTTTTCTCATCGGCTACTTCATTTGCCTTGCAATATACTTCGACTCTTTCCACATACGTGGTCTAGTCTTCTATTGCATTATCGAAGGCAGTGATATTGCCAGTCTTCGGCATCTTGGAGATCTAAGATGGCGCCTCCCGCGCTTTGCCTTCCTCCCTGATTGAACAAAATGGCGCCTCCCGCGCTTTGCCTTCTTCCCCGCTGGATTAAGATGGCGCCTCCCGCGCTTTCTGTCTTTTCCGCTGCTGCCAGCGCTGTTGCTGGCGTTTTTATGTCTTGATGGCGACGCCCTATGGTCTTGGCGCACTTCCCCCCGCGCTGCTGCCAACGCTGCTCTCCGCGGTCCCCGTGGCAAACTGCAGCTCCTCGCGGCTTTCTGCGCTTCTAATTTCTTTTATTTTAATTACTGTTCCCGTCGTCAGAACAGACCCTATGGGACACTTTCCTCCCTCTTCTCGGGTCTGTACGCTGCCTGGCTTTGTAGCACCGGCCGCGCCCTGTGTGCTCCACCCTCTCTCTCTCTCTTCTTCCCGACAACGCTGCTCGGCCCCATTGAAAAGCCACCCGATCGAGCTCTAGCCCGCCGCAGCCCAGGAAGGATCAGTGTACTGCCTGCCACCAGCCCGATTAGCTGGAGAACCAAGCCCAGCTCTCGACAGCCTCTCATGCAAATCTTCGAATTCGATGAATCAGAGGGCGGTTGCCCACGGTTGACGCCCGTTTCTTCTGTTTGTTTTTGGATTTCTTCCTTCTGGACTCGACCTCTAACAACTTCGCTTCAGGGATGGATCCCCGTGAGGTGGTGCAGAACTGTAGGTAAGTTCAGATCTGTTCGTCGCCAATGTAACGTCCGTGTGTAATTGAGACACGGACTGCAGAAGTTGGTTATAACAGGTGTTTACTGAATGGAGACAAAACTGGAACTACTGTACAAAGTGACTACACAGGCTTATATACAGGGGTGGTCACTACTGGTACTGCAGTATACAGGGGCTGCAGAATATAGTTCCTTCTTCAAGGTACATACACTACAAGAGGTACCACCAACACTGCCTCCACAAGATCCTGCAAATCCATTGGCAGGATAGGTGCACCAACGTCAGTGTTCTTGCTCAGGCCAACATCCCCAGCATCGAAGCTTTGACCACGCTCAATCAACTCCGATGGACGGGTCACATTGTCCGCATGCCCGATACAAGACTCCCAAAACAAGCGCTCTACTCGGAGCTCCGACACGGCAAGAGAGCCCCAGGTGGGCAGAGGAAACGCTTCAAGGACACCCTCAAAGCCTCCTTGAAAAAGTGCAACATCCCCACCGACACCTGGGAATCCCTGGCCCAGGACCGCACAAAGTGGAGGAGAAGCATCCGGGAAGGCGCCAAACACCTCGAGTCTCTTCGCTGGGAGCAAGTGGAAGCCAAGCGCAGGCAGCGCAAGGACCGCACGTCAACCCAAGCACCCCACCCACCCGCCCCTTCAACCACCGTCTGCTCCACCTGTGACAGAGACTGTAGGCCCCGCGTTGGATTCATCAGTCACCCGAGAACTCATTTTTAATGTGGAAGCAAGTCATCCTCGGTTCCGAGGGACTGCCTAAGAAGAAGAAGAGGTGTTGCAGAGATTAAAAGTGCATGTAGTTGCTTCATCTTGACTGCATGGTGACTCTTGCCTGAATTTGGTGACTTGTATTGGTTTTACATTGACATGAACAGTACATTAAGAGCTGCGGCTGCATCATGTTATTACATTTTTGCTATAATCTGGGTTATCTACTCCTGCTGTCACTCTGCAGGGTGACTTAGAGCAGGCTGTTCTGAACAGGTTTTAATTACTGTTCAACGGAGATACATCTGCATCTTCAGGAAGTTCAAAATTCTTGTTAGCAAACGGGGTTCCTCTAACAAGAAAAAAAGAAACTTTATTGTGATCTGAAAAGCAATAATAAAAATCACGAAATCCATTGTCATAAAAAAATAATGTAACTTATTCAGTCACCTTGAAGCAGTGGATGGCCTTCTTATTAGGCTTTTATTCAGGGTTTCTTTCCCCAGATACAAGTTGCTTTCTGAGTTGTCAGCTTTGTTAGGGCTGCGTCAACTATTTTGAAGTTGTTCGCCAGCTTTTCTGAGTTTTACAGGTTGGCAAGTAGGGCATTGTGAAAGATAAAAGTGGTTAAAATGAATCAGAGGCTTTGACAGTTTGTAAAAATTCAACCTTTTGTAGGGAGTTGGCCTATTGACCCGTTAGAACAACATTGTCAATTTTGTGCCTTTTAACATTTGGATTTTTCCTTCAAGTTTTCATGTACTTACGTTTTTTTTCTCCTTCCAATACTAGCAAACAGAGGTTGTGTATACTTACAGCTTAAGTTCCAAATGCCATGTAACAATTTGTTTAACATGTCATAATCAGGGCCATTATTGAGTCACCTGTTGGGGGCCATGCCAGATCTTTCGAAGCTGTTGGCCAGTAATTGGATCGTTTTGCACATTTTTAGAACTTTCACATTTCAAAGCCGTGCCTTTGCACAACTTTGTGAGCAAGTTGTGCAATGTATATACCTTTAAGGGGGGAACTATCTTTTACAGCTCATGTATACTGCAGTACCGGCAGTGACCACACCTGTATATAGCACTGAGTAGTAATCTGTACAGATCAGTTCCAGTGTGAGCCACGTTTAGTAAACACCTGTTATACCGTTCTCCTGCAGTCTGTGTCTTATTATACACGGACACAACATTGGCGACAAGGCAAGTTCGAACCTACCTGCAACTCTGCATCACCTCCCGGGGATTCGTTCCTGGAGATCAGTGGATTGGAGGTCAAGGCCAGAGACTCGGGCGTCGACCATGGGCAACCGCCCAGTCATCCAGCAGAGACTCGAGAATTGCGGGGGAGGCTGTCGAGAGCCAGGCTTGGCTTTGCAGTCGAGGTGGTCCAGCGAAACGAGCTGGCAACAGGTAGTGCGCAGACCCTTCCCGGACAGCGGCGGGCTAGAGCCTGACCGAGCGGCACAGCAAAGGGCCGAGCAGCGTCGACGGGGGAGAGAAAGAGAGGGCAGAGTGCACAGGGCGCAGCCGGTGTTCAGGGGCCGAGCAGCGTCGAAGAGAGGGAGAGAGAGACGCACAGAAACCCGCGAGGCGCCGCCATTGCCACGAGGACCGCCGAGAGCGGCGTTGGCAGCAGTGCAGGAGAAGCGTGCGAAACCTACAGGGTGCCGCCATTGCCACGAGAACCGCCGGGAGCGGCATTGGCAGCAGCGGGGGAGGAAGGAAAGTGCGGGAGACGCCATTTTAAGCCATTGGGAGAAGCCATTTTAAACCACACCCAAAATGCCGAAGAGTGGCAGTATCACCGCATTTGACAATGAAGTCAAAGATTGGACTACATATGTCGAACGAATAGAGGTATACTGCAAGGCAAATGAGGTGTCAGATGACAAGAAAGCGTCGGTATTGTTAAATTTAATGGGTGCAAAGACGTATGGTTTATTACGAAATCTAGTAACCCCAACGAAGCCAATGGAAAAGAGTTTTGAAGACATAGTAACGATACTACAGGAACATTTAAACCCCACACCGCTGCTGATAGCAGAAAGATTCAAGTTTCACAAACGGAACCAGCATAAGGATGAAAGCAATGCTGATTATTTAACAGAACTGCGCAAACTATCGAAACACTGCCAGTTTGGAGCGGGACTGGCAGATACCTTAAGGGACAAGTTTGTGTGTGGGCTTCAAAGTGAAGGAACCCAGAAACGGCTTTTATCTGAAAAGGACCTTACGCTGGAAAAGGCTTTCAGCATTGCGGTATCATATGAAGCAGCAGCACGGGGCACTGCAGAGATACAACAGACACCGCAAGAATATGGCACAAACGAAATGTCATATGGAACAGAGAAGTGCTATCGCTGCGGCAGAACAACACAGGACCAGAATGATTGCTGGTTCAAAGACAAAGTGTGCAGACAGTGTGGAAAAGTAGGACACAGAGCACGAGTCTGCAGGTCAGGAAAGAAAACCAGCAATAAGAAACCTACCAAAGGAAAGTACAAGAAGGTACATAAGATGACGGAGAATAGTTCAGACGAACAAAAGAGTGATAACGACTCCGAAAGCAGGGAACTGAGTTGTCTGAAATGACATAATGTGATCACAATGGAGGATCACCGAACCATTTGGGTCACTCTCAAGATAGCAGGAGTCCAGGTAAAGATGGAATTGGACACAGGATCAGCCCTAACAGTCATAAACTGATGGGACTACTGTGGTGTATGTAACCTGTTCCACCTTAAGAGAACTACCTTAAGAGATGTACTACTTTCTCTTGGCTGCTGTATACTGTAGTACCGGTGGTGACCACACCGGTATATAAGTGTTGTGTAGTGATTTACTGGGCAGTTCAGCCCTGACCTCCGAAGACCTGTTAAAGTTATTCTTGTTGTCTGTGTCCAGTGATTTATAATAAGCATAACTGGGACACACAGACTTAACAGTGGCGACGAGTCCGATCTTACCCTGCGGCAGTTTTACATCCAAGGCAGCTTCGTCCTCAGAACGGGCGTCGAGAAGAGGCATCCGCCCTCATCATCCTGCTGAGCACCATCGCACGGGAGGCATCGAGAACCCGGGTTAAAAAGAAAAATTCTGACCATGAAGCCCTCCATCAGCGACAGGCAGTGATCATCCCTTCTACCACGGTGGTGGGTAAGCCGATCAGCGACACGAGCAGAAAGTCGGCCGCGTTGACTGTGGAGTGGGGGAGGGAAAACGGAGGAAAAAGGGCGGAGAACTCGACCACGGCCGGTGAAAAGGGCCGGGCTGCAATCGAGGCCGAGAGGCGCAGCGACTGGGGCAGCTTAAGGCACGAGAGCCGCGGAGAACTCAAACGCAGCTGGTGTAAAGGACCGGGCTGCATGCGGGGCTGAGAGGCGCAACAGCAGGGGAAGCGTGAATGCCCACGGGAACCGCGGGGGAGTAAAAGCAGCGTCGGGGAATTGAGAACCGCTGGGGAGGCGAGAACGGCAGCAGCACGGCAATCGCCATTGCAGCCAGCGGGGGAAGAAGGCAAACGCGGGAATCCGCCATTGTAGTCGGCGGGGGAAGAAGACGAGCGCGGGAAAGACCGCCAAGCGCGGGAAGCCGCCATTTTAGTAGGTGGGGGAAGAAGACAAGCGCGGGAAGCCGCCATTTTGAGAAAAAGAAAAATTTAAAAACTTGCAAGGATGCCTAAACATGGGAACATTAATACCTTTGATAGCGATATCGAAGATTGGACCACGTATGTAGAACGCATGGAAGTTTATTGTAAAGCAAATAAGGTACCAGATGATGAGAAAGCACTAACCTTATTAAGCTCAATGGGTGCGAAGACATATGGGCTATTGAAGCACCTTCTATCACCAGATAAACCGGCGGATCAGACTTTCGCGAATATTGTTACTGTCCTGAAAAATCATTTAAACCCCACGCCGCTGATGATAGTGGAACGATTTAAATTTTACAGAAGAACGCAGCTGAAAGACGAAAGCAACGCTGAATTTTTAATTGAAGTGCGTAAGCTATCAAAGTACTGTCAGTTTGGAACAGGACTAGCAGATGCGCTGAGAGATAAATTTGTGTGTGGATTGTTAAAAGAAGGAACACAAAAGCGACTGCTTGAGGAGAATGATCTTACGCTTGATAAAGCTGTCACTATTGCAGCATCGCACGAAGCCGCAGCGAGAGGCACTGCGGAAATGCAGCTACGGTCACCGGAACTCAGCACCAATCAAATGGTCTTGGGTACAGTAAAATGTTATCGTTGTGGAAAGACAACGCCCGATCAGAACCAGTGCTGGTTCAAAAATCAGGCATGCAGAAAATGTGGCAGGCTTGGTCACATAGCTAAAGTATGCCGGTCAGGAAAGAAGACCAGCAACAAAAAGTCACCGCAGGAAAAGTACAGAAAGGTACACAAGGTGACAGAGAACACTTCGAACGAACAGAAGTCAAATTCAGACTCCAGCAGTAATGAACTGGGTAGTCTAAGAGTACACAATGTTGGTAATGAAGCAGACCTCCAAACAATCTGGGTCACACTTCAGATAGCAGGAGTCCAAGTGAAGATGGAATTGGACACTGGATCGGCATTGACGGTCATGAATAAGCAAGATTACAAAAGGTTATTCCCACATATTCCCCTACGGGATACGGAGATTGAATTGAAAACATACACGGGGCAAAGAGTATACCCCATCGGGAAGATAGAGGTAAAGGTGGTCCACAAGGGCAAAGAAAGCCGAGGAATGGACTTATATGTGCTACCTGAGGGAGGTCCACCACTACTGGGACGGGAGTGGATTAGGAAAATAAATATGGACTGGCATTCCTTAAAAGCACTAACGGTAGATTCCGGTAAAAAAGATGTCAAACCTAAACGATTGTCCAGAATATTGGACGATGCTAAAGAGGTGTTCCAACAGGGACTGGGAACACTGAGAGGAATTACAGCAAACATCAAGGTTAAAGAACATGCAAACCCGAAATTTTTCAAAGCCAGACCGGTACCTTATGCGATACGACCTGCTGTGGAAGCTGAGCTGGAAGGGCTAGAACATTCAGGAGTACTGTCTAAGGTAGACTGGAGTGAGTGGGCCACGCCCATTGTCCCCGTCATGAAGCGTTCATCGAGCAACAAGCCGGGGGAACCGGGGAAGGTTCACATCTGTGGAGATTTCAAGATCACTGTTAATCCGGTGCTTCACACGGTGCAGTATCCGCTTCCGCGGATTGAGGATATCTTCGCTTCGTTGTCTGGCGGGAAACACTTCATCAAGATAGACCTGGTGCAGGCGTACTTACAGATGGAAGTTGAGGAAGAGTCACGCCAGTATCTCACGATCAACACGCATAGAGGCTTGTACCGGTATAATAGACTGGTTTTTGGAGTGGCATCGGCTCCAGCAATTTGGCAGAGGGCCATGGAGCAGGTATTACAGGGAATTCCAGGCACACAATGTTACCTGGACGATATTCTGATTACAGGAGATGATGACGAGGAACACCTTGCAAATTTGGAACTGGTGCTCACCAGATTGAAAGAATATGGACTTCGAGTTAATCGCCAGAAATGTGAATTCTTTCAGAAGCGGATCTCGTACTGTGGTCATGTCATTGACCAGGAGGGGCTTCATAAGTCTCCTGACAAGATCGAAGCTGTTGTGAAGGCTCCCTCTCCGGATAATGTATCCCAGTTGAGGTCGTTCCTAGGGTTGATTAACTATTACCATAAGTTTCTGCCAAATTTATCCACGGTGCTGCACCCGCTGAACGCTCTTTTGCAGAAGGGAGTACCATGGAAGTGGAGTGAGGACTGTAAGAGGGCCTTTCGCAAAAGCAAGGCATTGATCACCTCAGAGGAAGTGTTAGCTCACTTCAACCCAACGCTGCCTATTCGTTTGGCTTGTGATGCTTCTCCATATGGTATTGGGGCAGTACTCTCACACAAGTTGCCAAATGGCCTGGAGAGGCCAGTTGCGTTCGCATCCAGATCATTGACCTCCGCTGAGCGCAACTATGCTCAGATAGATAGGGAGGCTCTCAGCCTTGTGTGGGGAGTAAAGAAGTTTAATCATTACCTGCGGGGCCAAAAGTTTATGCTTCTGACAGACCACCAGCCGTTGGTATCCATTTTTAACCCTAAGAAGGGTGTTTCGGGATGACAGCACAGAGACTCCAGAGATGGTCCCTTTTCCTAGGGGCACATCAATATCAGATCGAATTCAAAGGTACAAAGCAGCATGGTAATGCTGATGGGCTGTCGCGCCTGCCACTACCTACAGAGGAGGAGGCACCGACGGTTGACCCTGTTGAGTTATTTCACTCGACCGTCATCGAATGTTTACCAGTCACCAATGCAAGCATTGAAAGAGAAATCAGGAACGACCCGACACTGTCCCGGGTCTACGAAGTGACAGTGAAGGGATGGCCAGCACATGGTGATCCACTGTTACCGGCATTCTCAGCAAGACGAGAACAGCTGTCCGTCTGTCAAGGAACATTGATATATGGAACAAGGGTGATTATTCCTCCTAAGTTAAGAGAGAGAGTTCTAAAGGAACTGCATGAAGGTCATCTGGGGGGAGTCAAGATGAAAAGCCTTGCTAGGGCTTATGTGTGGTGGCCGGGTATCGACCAACAGATAGAGGATCTGACGAAAAGCTGCTCAGGGTGCCAAAAAGTGCAAAATGCACCTCCGATTGCACCGCTGCATCCATGGGAATGGCCTTCAACCCCATGGCAACGTGTACATATTGACTTTGCTGGTCCATTCATGGACTCCATGTTTTTAATTGCGGTGGACGCACATTCTAAATGGCCAGAAGTGATTAAGATGACTACCACTACCTCGGAAAAGACGATCGCGGTGCTAAGAACGATATTTGCAAGAAATGGATTGCCAGAACAAATATGTTCAGACAACGGACCGCAGTTCATGTCAGAAGAATTCCAGAAATTCATGAAGAAGAATGGGGTGAAACATTATACCTCTGCCCCATATCATCCGGCTACAAACGGCTTGGCCGAGAGATTTGTACAAACGTTCAAAAAAGCAATAAAGGCCATGAGCGAAGATCAGATTCCACTACAACACAAGGTGGACAAATTCCTACTGGCATATCGAAACGCCACTCATGAAGTGACAAACCAAAGTCCTGCCATGATGTTCTATAACAGGAGGTTGCGGTCCAGGTTGGACTTGTTAAAACCAAATGTGCGGAAGGAAGTTGAAAACAAACAGTTCCAGCATATAAATAACAAGACCACTCGGAGTTTCGAAATAGGACAACCAGTGTTAGCCCGGGACCATAAAAACGAGAAATGGCAATCTGGAACAATTCGGGCCAGACAAGGACCCATGATGTACACGGTAGATATTGGTGAAAATGTAATACGGCGTCATGCTGACCAACTGGTAGAATCGAGAACAAGGGTCGAACCCAGGGTTACGGCAGAGACAACCGTGGAAGAAGTTAGTGAACCTGAAGCAGCTACCTCAGAAGTGAATGTACCTGATGATGATGTCCAATCCATAAGAGATCAACTAGATGAGTCACCCCAGCAACGAGAATCAGAGACCCCTGAAAGGCGTTATCCAACTCGAATCAGGAGGCCTCCTCAGAGACTGAATCTTTGAACTGTTTTGCATGAAGTTGTATATATATATATATCTATATGTTATTATGTTATGTTAAATGGGGATATAACTGTTAAGCTAAAAAGGGAGGATTGTGGTGTATGTAACCTGTTCCACCTTAAGAGAACTACCTTAAGAGATGTACTACTTTCTCTTGGCTGCTGTATACTGTAGTACCGGTGGTGACCACACCGGTATATAAGCATTGTGTAGTGATTTACTGGGCAGTTCAGCCCTGACCTCCGAAGACCTGTTAAAGTTATTCTTGTGGTCTGTGTCCAGTGATTTATAATAAGCATAACTGGGACACACAGACTTAACAACTACGAGCGGCTATTCTCACACATACCCTTGAGAGACACAAAAATTATTTTGAAGACGTACACGGGGCAAAAGGTCTACCCCAAAGGAAAAATAAGGGTGACCGTTATATATAATGGTAAGGAAACACCAAAACTAGACCTGTATGTATTGCAAGATGGAGGACTACCATTACTGGGATGTGAATGGATCCGGAAAATACAACTGGATTGGCATTCCATACAGGCACTGACTGTGGCTGACAAAAAGGATGACGACGTCACACCTGGGCGACTGTCAAAGATCCTAACTGACGCGAAAGAAGTGTTCCAGCAAGGACTCGGAACACTAAAAGGCATGACAGCGACGATTAAAATTGAAGAAAACGCAAGCCCAATATTTTTTAAGGCCAGACCGGTACCTTATGCGATCTGCCCAGCCGTCGAAGCAGAGCTGGAGAGTCTGGAACATTCAGGTGTACTGTCCAAGGTAGACTGGAGCGAGTGGGCTACACCCATCGTCCCTGTGATGAAAAAGTCGTTGAGCAGCACGCCTGGGGAACCAAGGAAGGTTTGCATCCGTGGGGACTTTAAGGTAACAGTGAACCCGGTCCTTCACACCGTACAATATCCACTTCCGCGGATTGAAGGTATTTTCGCCTCGCTATCTGGAGGGAAACGCTTCACTAAGATTGATCCGGCCCAGGCATATCTGTAAATGGAGGTAGAAGAAGCATCAAAAAAATACCTCACAATCAACACCCATAAAGGTCTCTACCAATACAATCGGCTGGTATTCGGGGTAGCATCAGCTCCGGCTATTTGGCAGAGGGCAATGGAACAAGTCCTGCAAGGGATCCCAGGGACCCAGTGTTATTTGGACGACATCCTGGTCACGGGCGAAAATGACAGTGATCACCTTGCCAACCTGGAGCAGGTGCTCACTAGATTGCAGGAATATGGGCTCCGAGCTAACCGCCCCAAATGCGAGTTTTTTAGAAAACAGATCTCGTATTGTGGCCACGTTTTCGATAAAGAGGGGTTACATAAGTCCCCAGAGAAGATTGAGGCAGTAGTCAAGGCTCCAGCACCGGAAAATGTGTCACAACTGAGGTCGTTCCTCGGGCTGGTAAACTACTACCATAAGTTCTTGCCAAATTTGTCTACAATACTACACCCACTGAACACCCTACTGCAAACTGGGGTGCCATGGAAGTGGAGTGACGAATGTAGATGAGCTTTCCAGAAGAGCAAAACACTAATCACATCGAAAGAGGTATTGGCCCATTACAACCCAGCATTACCAATTCGGTTGGCATGTGATGCGTCACCCTACGGCATTGGAGCGGTGCTGTCGCACAAATTCTCGGACGGCTGAGAGAGGCCAATAGCCTTTGCGTCACGATCACTAACCTCAGCCGAGCATAACTATGCCCAGATTGACAGGGAGGCCCTCAGCCTAGTGTGGGGAGTGAAAAAGTTCAATCACTATCTGCACGGGCAGAAATTCACCTTGCTGACTGATCACCAGCCTCTTGTCTCCATTTTTAATCCGAAGAAGGGCGTTCCGGTGATGACTGCGCAACGACTACAAAGATGGTCACTTTTTCTAGGGGCGCACCACTATGAGATTGAATATAAGGGCACAAAACAGCATGGAAATGCTGATGGGCTATCACGCCTGCCACTGCCTACTGCGGAGGAAGCACCAGCAGTGGATCCTGTCGAAATATTCCATTCGACTATAGTTGAATACCTACCGGTAACTAACGCTTGTATCGAAAAGGAAACCCGAAATGACCCGACACTGTCTCGGGTATATGATTTGACGGTGAAGGGATGGCCAGCACATGGCGACTCACTGTTGCCAGCATTCTCGACAAGGAGAGAACAGCTGTCAGTGTGCCGGGAGACCTTGATGTGTGGATCCCGAGTGGTAATTCCACCCAAGTTAAGGGATAGAGTGCCCAATGAGCTTCATGAGGGTCATCTGGGAGGGGTAAAAATGAAAAGCCTAGCCAGGGCTTATGTGTGGTGGCCGGGAATCAATAAACAAATCGAGGACCTGACCAAGAGCTGCTCAGGATGCCAGAAAGTCCAAAATGCACCACCACAGGCCCCTCTACAACCATGGGAGTGGCCCTCATCTCCATGGCAACGGGTGCATATTGATTTTGCTGGTCCATTCATGGACTCAATGTTTTTAATAGCCGTGGATGCGCACTCGAAATGGCCTGAGGTCATCAAAATGTCCTCCACCACCACGGAGAAAACTATTGAAGTCCTACGGACCATTTTTGCCAGGAATGGCTTGCCAGAACAGATTTGCTCCGACAACGGACCACAGTTTGTGTCCGAAGAGTTCCGGAGGTTCTTGAAAAAGAATGGGGTAAGGCATTACACATCCGCCCCATATCATCCAGCCACAAATGGATTGGCTGAGAGGTTCGTACAAACCTTTAAGAAGGCAATAAAGGCTATGTACAATGACAACATTCCGCTGCAGCACAAGGTGGACAATTTTCTGTTCGCCTACCGGAATGCGACACATGTAGTCACCAACCAAGCCCCAGCCATGATGTTCTTTAACCGAAGGTTAAGATCTCGCCTGGATTTGCTCAGACCAAACGTACGAAGAGATGTTGAGAGTAAGCAATTCCAGCACATCCATGAGAAGTCAACAAGGAGCTTCAATGTAGGGCAACCAGTCTTGGCCCGCGACTACCGAACAGAAAAATGGCAGCCAGGAATGATATGCACACGGCAGGGCCCACTAATGTACACAGTGGACATTGGGGAGAGCATCGTGAGACGCCATGCTGACCAGATCCTAGAGTCACAGGAACAAGTCAACCCCATGCCTCGCCCATACGTACCTGGTGATGAACCCGACATACAGGTCGCATCTACCCCAGAAACAGTAGCATCGGAAGCTGATGAACCAACCGACGACAGGGGACCAGAATCGCCTCCGCACCAAGAGCAAGACACTCGGGAAAGGCACTATCCAGAAAGGATCAGGAAGCCTCCCCAAAGACTGAATATATAAATAGACTATTTTCAGCTAATGTTGCATGTTAAAAGTGTTAATTGTAATTAGTTTGATATTTAATTGTTAAATGAGTGTTATGGTACTGTTAATCTAAAAGGGGAGGAATTGTAATGTATATACCTTTAAGGGGGGAACTATCTTTTACAGCTCATGTATACTGCAGTACCGGCAGTGACTACACCTGTATATAGCACTGAGTAGTAATCTGTACAGATCAGTTCCAGTGTGAGCCACGTTTAGTAAACACCTGTTATACCGTTCTCCTGCAGTCTGTGTCTTATTATACACGGACACAACAAGTTGCTCTCCCGTGTTTAATGAAAAGAGGAATTGCACCCCATAAAACATTCAGATCAGCTGTTCTTTCCAGCTTTGGTGGGCTTCGGTGGTGCTGGCTTGGAGAGATTCATTGAACAAATAGTTAGAAGTGTTTGTCGAGACACATATGGCCTATCATCACAGCAGAGCTAACGTAGTTTATCAATACACTGTGGCTGAGACCGCACTGCCAACTATTCCCAGTGCTTTAGAATATTTATACATATAAGACGCGGATGAAGAAATTAAGTGATAACGGTGTGATTTTCACTCAGATTTTTAAAAAATTTATTGAAGGGATGTGGGCGTCGCTGGCAAGGCCAGGATTTATTACCCATCCCTAATTGCCCTTGAGAAGGTGATGGTGAGCTGCCTTCTTGAACCGCTGCAGTCCGTGAGGTGAAGGTACTCCCACAGTGATGTTAGGGAGGGAGTTCCAGGAATTTGATTCAGCGACGATGAAGGAACGGCGATATATTTTCAAGTCAGGATGGTGTGTAACTTGGAAGAGAACTTGGAAGTGGTGGTGTTTCCATGCGCCTGCTGTCCTTGTCCTTCTAGGTGGTAGAGGTCACGGGTTTGGGAGGTGCTGGCAGCACTAATTTGACGTACTGCCTGAACTCCTTTCAATGGGCGTGGGCAAATTGCACATACCGATCACTACGCCCATTTTTCAGCTTAAATCGAATTTCTAGGCCCTAGTGTTTGCTTAGCACCTTTCTGGTGCTCTTGTGTTACTATGTTTTGTGCAAGCATATGAATCTAGAACAGGAGGGAAAAAACACTTTCAGTCTTCATTGGGAGACTGCCCTTGTAATGTTTCATCAGGAGAGTCCCCTCTTTTAAGAACACGCTTTGAGTACAAAAAAAACTTATTGGTTTACACTGAAGGACAATTATTCAAGTTTGAATTGCAGAGAATTGTGTCTTAAGCAAAATGATAAGGCTTTATGTTAAGAACACAAGAAATAGGAGCAGGAGTCGGCCATTTGACCCTTCGAGCCTGCTCCACCATTCAATAGGATCATGGCTGATCTTCTACCTCAACTCCACTTCCCTGCACCATCCCCAGATCCCTTGATTCCCTTCATATCCAAAAATCAAATCGATCTCTGTCTTGAATATACTCAACGACTGAGCCTCTGAGGTAGAGAATTCCAAAGATTCATCACCCTCTGAGTGAAGAAATTTCTCCTCATCTCAGTCCTAAATGCATGACCCTTTATTTTGAGACTGTGACCCCTGGTTCTAGACTCCCCAGCCAGGGGAAACATCCTCCCAGCATCTACCCTGTTAAGCCCTGTAAGAATTATGTATGTTTCAATGAGATCACCTTTCATTCTTCTAAACTCTAGAAAATATAGGTCTAGTCTACTCAATCTCTCCTCATAGGACAATCCCTCCATCCCATGAATCAGTCTGGTGAACCTTTGTTGCACTCCCTCTTAGGTATTGAGACCAAAACTGTACACAATACTCCAGGTGTGGTCTCACCAGGGCCCTATATAATTGCAGTAAGACATCTTTACTCTTATACTCAAATCCTCTTGTAATAAAGGCCAACACACCATTTGCTTTCCTAATTGCTTGCTGTAACTGCATGTTAACTTTCAGTGATTCGTGTACAAGGACACCCAGGTCCCTCTGAACACCAACACTTCCCAATCTCTCACCATTTAAAAAATACTCTGCTTTTCTATTTTTCCTACCAAAGTGGATAACTTCACATTTCTCCACATTATATTCCATTTGCAATGTTTTTGCCCACTCACTTAGCTTGTCTATATCCCCTTGAAGCCTCTTTGCATCCCCTCACAGCTTACAAAGCTAGGTGGGAATGTATCATCAGCAAACTTGGATATATTAGATTTGGTCCCCTCATCCAAATCATTGATATAGATTGTGAACAGCTGAGGCCCAAGCACTGATCCTTGTGGTACCCCACTAGTTACAGCCGGTCAACCCGAAAATGACCCGTTTATTCCTACTCTCTGTTTTCTGTCCATTAACCAATCCTCAATCCATGCTAGTATATTACCCCCAATCCCATGAGCCCTAATTTTGTTTAATAACCTCATGTGTGGCACCTTATCGAATGCCTTCTGAAAATCCAATACAACACTGCCACTGGCTGCCCTTTATCTATTCTGCTAGTTACAACCTCAAAGAACTCTAACTGATTTGTCAAACACTATTTCCCTTTCATAGGTCCGTGTTGATTCTGCCCAATCCTATTATTATTTTCTAAGTGCCCTGTTACCACATCCTTAATAATAGATTCTAGCATTTTTACCACTACTGATGTCAGGCTAACTGGTCTGTAGTTTCCTGTTTTCTCTTTCCCTCTTTTCTTAAATAGTCAGGTTACATTTGCTACCTTCCAATCCACAGGAACTGTTCTATAATCTGTGGAATTTTGGATGATAACCAATGCATCCACTATCTCAATAGCTACCTCTTTCCAAACCTTAGGATGTTGGCCATCAGGCCCAGGAGATTTATTGGCTTTCAGTCCCCATCATTTCTCCAGCACTACTTTTTTCACTAATACTAATTTCTTTCAGTTCCCATTCTCGCTAGATCCTCAGTTCTCCACTATTTCCAGGAAGTTTTTTGCATCTTCTTCTGTGAAGATAGACACAAAGGCTGCGATTTTATTAATGGAGGCGGGTTGGGTGCAGGTCATGTGGTTTCCAGCTTCCAGTCCCGCCCCCAGCTGCATCCGGTCCACAGATGTGATTTTGCCTTAATTGACCTTGTTAAGCCTGCCCTGTGGGCTTGCCGGCCAATTAACAGGAAGCCGGTCAGATGACATCAATTGATGACGTACCATCTGCTGGTTTTCTTAAAGGGACCACGCACAATTTTATTTTGACAGTTGATTTCTCAGTGTTTGACAGCATTGAGGTGCTGCAAACATTGACAATCACTGAACAAAGGTGACCTCTTGCACCCAGTCTCGCCAATGACTCCCTCCATAGGCTGGAATAGATGGCAGCTGCAGGTGAGGTGACAGAAGTGATCTGTCACTGGTGAGAGAGGTTCTCCCAATGAGGTGGCACTGGACATGGATTTAAAAACTTGTAACCTAAAGAAATGCGTAAATGTATTAAAAATGCAATACCCAGCATTTTCCTTCTTCTGAGACTCACCATGTGCAACATTGGATCCTTCACATCACTTCTGCAGCTGTCATCAATCCAGAAACATTACAGCAGACTCATAACACGCCATACTTACCTGGCGTGGTGTCCGGACGTCGGGAAACCCGAGCCAGAAGCGGCACAATTCAAAAATAGGTTGTCAACTACTGGCAACTGCCTGTTAATAGGCAGGTAATTGCCTTTAATCCTCGTCCCGCTGCTAGGTGTCGGGTCCTTTAGCAAATCGGGGACCCGACACATGGGAAAGTTGTTTGGAGACGGGTTGACAGCGGGTTTCCTACCCGCTGTCAACCTTTGCTATTTTGACAGTGGACCCGCCTCCAAACTCGCCCACTGAGCGCTGGCAAAATCCAGCCCAAAGCATTTGTTTAATTTCTCTGTCATTTCCTTATTCCCCATTATAATTTCTCCTGTCTCAGCCTGTAAGGGACCCACATTTACTTTCACTAATCTTTTCGTTTTTACATACCTATAGAAGCTTTTACAGTCTGTTTTTATGTCTCTCGCTAGTTTACTCTCATTCTATTTCCCCTTTCTTTATCAATTTCTTGGTCCTCCTATGCTGAATTCTAAAATTCTCACAATTCTCAGGCTTACTAATCTTTTTGACAACATTATAAGCCTCTTCCTTTGATCTAATGCTATCTTTAACTTCTCTTGTTAGCCACGTTTGGACCACTTTTCCTGTGGGGTTTTTGTGCCTTAAAGGAATGTATATTTGTTGTAAATTATGTTTTAAACAAACCTATTTTTGTATCCAATTCAAAATATGGAATGGATTCATCTTAGAACATGAATTATGGAATGGGTCTGTCACATCATATGGGGTGTGGAATGGATCTATCATGGAGCATGAAATGAACGTGTATAACTACAAGAGTTACCAACTCCTTGATGTTCCTTGTAGTGTTGATGCTACAGTGACCCCTCTTATGTGCCTTTCTGCTGGTGTTGCAACTTTAATTTGAATTTACTTTTCTTGCCGTGATCAGAAGAGATCGTCAGCTATAAGTTACACTGACTAAGTTAAAGACAACTGTTTTCATATTTAAATCATGTTTAAAATATGTGAGCACGTCCTATGTTAGGAGAAATACTATCATAACATACTGTGGCACATGATCCCGTACAGAGTGAGACCTGTCAGAATTGGACAACATTCAGAGTTGTGTGGGTAATCACCGGATAATCCCTTTCACCAGACCAGACCGACTTTCTTCAACTATCAACTGTGGCTCAGTGGGTAGCACAATCGCCTCTGAGTCAGAAGGTTGTGGGTTCAAAGTCCCACTCCACAGACTTGAGCACTTAAATCCAAGCTGACACTTCCAGTGCAGTGCTGAGCGAGCTGCTGTCTTTCAGATGAGACGTTAAACTGAAGCCCCATCTGCTTTCTCAGGTGGATGTAAAAGATCCCATGGCATTATTTCGAGGAAGAGTAGAGGAGTTATCCCTGGCGTCCTGCCCAATATTTAGCCCTCAATCAAAAAAACAAAACAGATTATCTGGTCATTATCACATTGCTGTTTGTGGGAGCTTGCTGTGCACAAATTGGCTGCCGCGTTTCCCACATTACAACAGTGACTCCACTTCAAAAGTACTTCATTGGCTGTAAAGCACTTTGAGACGTCCGGTGGTCGTGAAAGGCTCTGTATAAATGCAAGTCTTTTTTCTTTTAACTTCTACTATAAAAAAATGAACAATATTACTTCACCAAGCTGATGATTGAAAAAGGTTCCATTGATTTACCTGTATTAATAAATTATCTTATTGTGACATGTGTAGATCTCTGCTGTTGTGGAACTGTAAACTGAATACTTATGGCATGTGTGTGAAATTATGGAAATAAATTTATAGCACATACTTTGCACGTAAAGCTCTGCCGATCGTCATATCCAACCCATTGATTACCCTTGAATGCATAAGGAACCTGCTGGTCTTCAATCAATTGTGTGGTCGCAGTTTTCACAAATGTACAGATCTGTCAATCAAAATCAATAAGTATTGTTAACATCCCAGACAAATTAATCTCGTCGTCCCATAGTTGCAGTCCCATTTATAATCAGTATTAAGTCAACTCCCATTGTTAATCAATAAAAGATATTTAACTGTAACAGAAGAAGAATGTTGACATTTTATCAGAATGAAAGATTCCGTCTCAAAAAAACAGGTATTACAAAAAACGTTTTAAAGGGATATTAATATTTAATGGGTGAGGGATTATCTTTTTAATGCTAACAGTGAGGATCAATCACAAAGGGATGGGGGATTTATCATCTCAGCAAGTCTATTTCAAGGGGAAATAGTGCAGAGTTTTTGAATGATCGTAGCTCTGTATGATACAAAAAATATGTTTTCTCCTTTTGTAATAAATATCATACACACAGATATGATATTTACTTTATTATCATGTGTGTGGCAGCACGGTGGCATAGTGGTTAGCACTGTTGCCTCACAGTGCCAGGGACCCGGGTTCAAATTCGGCCTCGGGTGACTGTCTGTGTGGAGTTTGCACATTCTCCCCGTGTTTGCGTGGGTTTTCTCCGGGTGCTCCGGTTCCCTCCCACAGTCCAAAGATGTGCGGGTTAGGTTGATTGGCCATGATAAAAATTGGCCCTTAGTGTTAGGGGGGATTAAATATGTGGGGTTACGGGGTTACTGGGATAGGGCTTGGGTGGGATGGCTGTCGGTGTAGGGACCGGGTGCTAGGGTTTGGATGATCAGCCATGATCTCGTTGAATGGCGGAGCAGGCTCGAAGGGCCGAATGGCCTACTCCTGCTCCTATCTTCTATGTTTCTATGTTTCTATGTTCTGTAGAGTATGAATAAATAAGTGGCATGAGATGGGAAGGACTGAAATGTGACGTGCTGTTTATTGGATTGTATGGAGATACGAGGGCTTCTTCTTCTTAGGCAGTCCCTCGGAACCGAGGATGACTTGCTTCCACATTAAAAATGAGTTTGCAGGTGACTGATGAGTCCAATGCGGACCTACAGTCTCTGTCACAGGTGGGGCAGACAGTGGTTGAAGGGGCGGGTGGGTGGGGTGCTTGGGTTGACGTGCGCTCCTTCTGCTGTTTGCACTTGGCTTCCACTTGCTCCTGGCGAAGAGACTCGAGGTGTTTGGCGCCTTCCCAGATGCTTCTCCTCCACTTTGTGCGGTCTTGGGCCAGGGATTCCCAGGTGTCGGTGGGGATGTTGCACTTTTTCAAGGAGGCTTTGAGGGCGTCCTTGAAGCGTTTCCTCTGCCCACCTGGAGCTCTCTTGCTGAGTGGAACGCTTGTTTTGGGAGTCTCGTATCGGGCATGCGGACGATGTGGCTCGTCCATCGGAGCTGATTGAGCATGGTCAAAGCTTTGATGCTGGAGATGTTGGCCTGAGCGAGAACACTGACGTTGATGCGCCTAACCTGCCAATGAATTTGCAGGATCTTGCGGCGGCAGCGTTGGTGGTACCTCTCCAGTGCTTTGAGGTGCCTGCTGTACATGGTCCATGTCTCTGAGGCATACAGGATGATTGCACACATCTGGCGGAGACCATCACCAGTTGGGGAAACCGTGGCCTTGCTCCCCTTAATGGTCTGTCAATTAATTTTGGAAAATCAGCCGTATAGTGTAGTTAAAGAATTTTTTTAATTTTCATGCATAGCTCTTCATAATATGCGTAACCCTTCGGGTGTCAGCTTGCCTCCATTGGTGACACTCTCAGCCCAGAGTCAGCAGGCTGTGGGTTCCATGTCAGGACTTAAGCACATAATGAAGGCTGAAACTCTCGGGCATTCCTGAGAGAATGCCCTGTTGTTGGAAATGCTGCCCTTTAATGAGATGTTAAATTAAATTCCCAGCTGCCTGTTCTGTTGGTAAAGATCATTTGGCAAAGTTTGAAAATGAGCAGGGAGTTACTGTCATGTCATGGCCCAACATTCCTGTGAACAACATCACTGAAAGTGATTAACTGGGCATTCACGTCATTGCTTTTTGTGGGATCTTTCTGTATGCTAAATGACTGTTGTGATTCTTCACTGTATATGAAGCACATTGAGATGTCTCTGAGCGCTGTTAGAAGGTGCTATAAAAGCCTGGAATTTCCCTGAAGGTTCTTCTGATCTCCGATCATAGTTTTGGTGGAAGATTTACAGAAATCCTGGAGAAACAGGATAAATGGCTGTTTATGCCATTTCACTGGGGTTTCCATGGAAGGTACGGTGGGAGGTCGGGGAACCACCAAGGAAATTCTATCCCTATGTTTTTAAAGAATTTAGCCCTGATCACTTTCTATTTAAGATAAACTTCAGCGAATTCATCATGTGATAAATTAATAACATTTTCAGAATCATTACCTCATAGTAGGCCCAGAATGCCGACTCCTTCATTAATGGGCCAGCTTGGCCAGGACCCGATACTGGAGCACCAACACCTGTTGCGGAGGTGCTGAGGGTGAAGCTACGTCCATATGTTGGGAATCCAACAATGAGTTTCTCTGCTGGGGTACCATTGTCTCTCCAGTATTTTACAGTAGAGTCCTGCAAGATAATTTTGCTTGATATCTTTATTGAGCTTTTACAAACTAAAAATGTTTTGTTAGAACATATTAGTAAAATATTACAGTGGTAATGAAAAAGATAAAATATAGATGTCACTTTTTACAAACATACTTATAACATTATAGTAAATAACTGTGCCTTTGTCCTGAGAGCCACGATGCAGAGGGCTATTGTGTCCAGTGACAGTCTCCCAGGACCCATGAAAATCATATGACATCACGCAAAGTCTAGATCTCTGTTAAAAAAAAGTTACTACATGAAGTATTACAATTCAAAGTTCTTTTTAATAGTTAATTATAATACTCATACATATTACTGGTAGGCCAGTGGTTCTAGTATTAGGTAATACTGATTCCCAGCTCCAGGTTTGCATCCTATCTTTGACTGTTATGACGGGGGCAACTCCTGGTGACTGAGTTTCTTTATTTCTTAGCCAAGCCACTAGATGGCAGTGCTCACTAGGTTGGAGAATAGTATCTCGGACAATGGGAAAGGTCAAGTGGCCTCATGCTCCACAAAGTCAATCCCATGCTGCTTAATACAGAGCAGCACTGGAAAACTGCCCAGCAGTTACAGCTGCAGCAGAGGGCCGTGAAATTAGGAAGCTGAACAGAAAGAATAAAACAGAACCAAAATAAAAATAGGAAATATTATTCCTCGTAGTGGACAGAATGTTGTGTTATTTCTATAGCTGCTTTGTGTTAAACTTCATTTAGGGATGTGTCTCTGGTGCTGCTTGTTACCAGCTAGCCAGTAGTAATGGAAGTATAATTGAAACAGGTCACTTGCTTGAACCTTCGATCATAAAAATGTTGTATGGTGACAATGTGGAAAACTGCCCAGGTATGTCCTGTCCACAAAAAGCAAGACAAATCCAATCCGGCAAATTACCGCCCCATCAGACTACTCTCAATCATCAGCAATGTGATGGAAGGTGTCATCGATAGTACTATAAAGCGGCACTTACTCACCAATAACCTGCTCACTGATGCCCAGTTTGGGTTCCATCAGGACCACTCGGCTCCTGACCTCATTACAGCCTTGGTCCAAACATGGACAAAGGAGCTGAATTCCAGAGGTGAGGTGAGAGTGACTGCCCTTGACATCAAGGCAGCATTTGACCGAGTGTGGCATCAAGGAGCCCTAGTAAAACTGAAGTCAATGGGAATTGGGGGGGAAACGCTCCACCAGCTGGAGTCATACCTGCAGGAGTTCCTCAGGGCCAACCATCTTCAGCTGCTTCATCAATGACCTTCCCTCCATCATAAGGTCAGAAATGGGGATGTTCGCTGATGACTGCACTGTGTTCAGCGCCAGTCGCAACTCCTCAGGTAACATTTGCGCCACACAAGTGCCAGGCAATAATTATCTCCAACAAGCGAGAGTCTAACCACTGCCACTGTCAGTTTCTTCATAAATTAAAAAAAAATTGCATTAACCAGCTTTTAATATGCTCCTATTAGTATCCTTGTGCCCAAATGAATGCTTAATTTTAAGAGCCTCCTCGAAAGCCCGCAAACGAGCACAATTAGCGTAAACTCCCAATGGTGATTAATTTATTCTGGGGACATGGCCAGTTTTGTGGGAGGAGCCTTTTCTAGCGCGATGTTTTTTAAACCAGCGCAAAAGACCGCGGATACTCGAGTTTCGCTGAACATAATTTGCGCTTAAAATTCTGCCATCTTTTCCGTTGGTTGTGTCCATTTCGGCTGAATTCCATTGAAAAAAAACCAGCACCACAAACAGAAACTCCAGGCTATCAGGAAATCCCGTTCATCCAAGGTCTTAAAGTTAACATTGAGTCTACCTGTTTTAATGCTGCTTAGGAGACCTAAGGTGGTAACTTTGACTTTGGGGGTTAGTATAAAGTGAGCGATATCGATTCAGCCCGCCCGGTATATATCTCTCCCGATTTTCATTATCTTCAATGTTTAAACCAAATTCAAATTCTTAAACAACAACAACAACTTGTATTTATATAGCACCTTTAACGTAGTAAAACTTCCCAAGGCGCTGCACAGGAGTATTTTAAGACACAAAATTTGACACCTGCCCTAATTTATCCTTATGTGGATCGGTGACCAAATGCTTGGTCAAAGAGGTAGGTTTTAAGGAGCGTCTTAAAGGAGGAAAGAGAGGTAGCGAGGTGGACAGGTTTCGGCAGGGAATTCCAGAGCTTAGGGCCTAGGCAACAGAAGGCACGGGCACCAAAGGTTGAGCGATTATAATCAGGGATCCTCAAGAGGGCAGAATTAGAGGAGCGCAGATATCTGGGGTGGGGGGGGGAGTTGTGGGGCTGAAGGAGATTACAGAGATAGGAAGGGGGATTTGAAAACAAGAATGAGAATTTTGAAATCGAGGCGCTGCGTGAATGTGGGAGGCCAGCCAGGAGTGTGTTGGAATAGTCAAGTCTAGAGGTAAAAAAGGCATGGATGAGGGTTTCAGCAGCGGATGAGCTGAGGAAAGGGCGGAGATGGGCAATGTTATGGAGGTGGAAGTAGGTGGTCTTAGTTATGCTGCGGATATGTGGTCGGAAGCTCCTTTCAGGGTCAAATATGACACCAAGGTTGCGAGCAGTGTGGTTCAGTCTCAGACAGATGTTAGGGAGAGGGATGGAGTCAGTGGCTATGGAACGGAGTTTGTGGCGGGAACCGAAAACAAAGGCTTCGGTTTTCCCACTATTTAATTGGAGAAAATTTTTGCTCATCCAGAACTGGATGTCGGATAAGCAGTCTGACAATTTAGGCACCGTGGAGGGGTCGAGAGAAGAGGTGGTGAGGTAGAGCTGGGTGTCGTCAGCGTACATGTGGAAACTGACACTGTGTTTTCAGATGATGTCGCCAAGGGTCAACATGTAGATGAGAAATAGGAGGGGGCCAAGGACTGATCCTTGGGGGACACCAGAGGTAACGATGCGGGAGTGGGAAGAGAAACTGTTGCAGGTGATTCTCTGCCATGGTGGGATTTGAACTGTCGTTCTGCTGGGTTACTACTCCAGTAAAATAAACACTACATTACCATACCCTGGGCCAATGAACTGTACCACTTTCTATAAACTATAAGTGTGCAATGACTTACCCAGTGATACCTGGAGTAAGAAAACCAAATTCACTAAAATAAAAAATATATTTTTATTTCATATCACATTTGTAAAAATTGTATTAAATAACTGCAGAACTTTAGTGTTAAAAGGATACATTACAAACTACTTTAAATTAATATTTTAATTTGATTATTCTGTGATGTAAAAATACATTCTACCATCAATTGCTATACTGTGTAATCTACTTTCTATGTCTTTGATGTTGACTTTCTTTTAAGATAAAGCGACTCCGGGACTTGAGCACTTTATGTAGGCTGACAGTTTGTGAAAAATCTAATCGCTCTAGACATATGAGGATAATTTCCTAAGTACGTGCTGGGATTGAGAAGACCCACCCTCTCCCAGCACACACTGGACAATCGCAGGGATGATGCCGCATCCACGGTGGTGCCGCCTGTTGGATGAGGAGGCTGAAGGGATGTAATCTGTCACCCCCGATCCTCTCTAACTTCTACCACTGCACTATAGAGAGCATCCTGACAAACTGTATCACGGTATGGTACGGCAGCTGTAGCTCCCATGACCGGAAAGCCCTGCAGCGGGTAGTCAAAACTGCCCAACGCATTACCGGCACCCGGCTACCGACCATAGAACATATATATCAGAAACGCTGCCTACGGAGGGCACGGTCCATCATCAAAGACCCTACCCACCCCAGCCACAGTCTGTTCGCCCTCCTACCATCTGGAAGACGCTACAGATGCATTCGCACCCGTACGACCAGATTTAGGAACAGCTTCTTTCCCAGGGCTGTCATCCTACTGAACTCCACAAATAAACACTAAAGCCTGCACATCTGCCGATGCACTTTATTATGGTCATATTTATGCTAATATATATGTACAAATGTATGTTGAAATGTTTAAGTGTCCTAATCCAAATTGTACACTCTCGGGAGCCGCAAGCCTACATTTCGTTGTACTGCACTTGTGCACTAACAATGACAATAAAAGTTGATTTGATTTGATTTGATTTGAGATGTTAAACTGTGCCGTCGTCTGTCTGTTCATGTGGATTTAAAGGACTGGATTTTGTCAGCCCCGAGGAGGCGGGTATGGAGGTGGGACTGCCGGTAAAGTTGCAGAATGGGGGGGCGGCTGGCAAACCCGCCCCCATCCTGCCTCCGTGCCCTTTTGCCAGGAGGCGGAAAGCCATCCTGCCCCGGGTCCCATCTCCTCGAGGCGGGAAAGGGATTAAACCCTATTAACTGCCTGTTAACAGGTAGTTAACAGGCGAAAAAAAGGATTAGTCCCATTTTACCTTTTCAAGTGCAGGCTTCCCGACCTCGGAGAACCCCGCCGAGGTGTAAGAGGTGAGTAGGAGGTCTGCGGGGGTCGGAGGTTTCTGAAAGTGCAATGTAGAGGTGAGTGATGGGTGCAAGTGTGGAGTGGTAAGTATGTGAGGTGAATGTAAAGTGTTATAAAATGTTCACTTACCTTTGCTTCTGCCTATAGCCTTCAGCCGCGGTGGTTCCGTAGTCCCGACATCTTCATTGTAGATTTCACAGACTGGCTGTTGGATCCTCCGAACCAACAGTCATCTGATTTCTACAAAGTAGAAAGGTTTGATGAGTCCTGAACACAAGGGCTCATCAAACTACACAGAATGTAATGTTTGACAGCTTCACAGAGCTGTCAAAAGCTGACATTTCTTCTTTCAAGAAGTCTTGACAGATGGCACGTCAGACATTGACGTGCTCTCTCAGTGACTTCCCCCTAATTGGCCTGCTGAGGCCGCAGGGCGGGCTTAACAAGGCCAATTAAGGAAAAATCCCGCTGGTTGGCCAGAGGGTGATGGAGGCAGGACTGAGACCTGACAAGCAGCAGTCCCGCCTCTAGTACGTCTTCATTCACAAAATCCAGCCCAAAGGACCCCATGGCTCTATGAGAACAACATCCACATGAACAGACAGATGGTGAGAAACAGATGGCCTGCTGATGAAAACTACCGTCTGGTTATGTGGCTGCATTTGCCATTTCAGTTAGTTTGAAATAAAGAAAATTTGATATAAGATATACAATGCTTACCAGTCAAAAGTAGTGTCTTCCCCATCCTAGTGGTTTAAAGCAGTTCTGTCACTGGTTTTGCATGCCACTGGTTTTGCATGCAGTGGTATCTGTGATTGTACATGTATGACACTTAAAAAAGGACCTGTAGAATAAATCATAGGTAAATAAGTAATTCTCAAGGAAATAGTATCTCAGATCAATGAAATCTACGTAATTCAGATGAATACTTTTCAGAATTATTATGCATTATACGCAAGACTAAATGTAAAGTAACTTAAGTTCACCTAAATGTGCAGCAGCTTATTTTGCACTTTATGGAAATATACATTAAGCAAGAAATTAAAACAGAAAATGCTGGTAATACTCAGCAATCAGGCAGCATCTGTGGAGAGAGTTAATGTTTCAGGTCAAGGTCAGTGAATGCATCTTCAAATGCCAAACCCTACCAACTGTACCATTAGCCTCAGCAAGTGCTCAAAGTACCACACCCCCATCACTCAACTACCAACCATCTTTATCAATCAGGACTCATACCTAATATTCATAGCATCACCTCACCTTCACACAATTAGCACTGCTGTGAGACTCACATCCACATCTCACAGCTTGCACACACTGCTAGCTATTCAATTATGACAGCCACATCACCCAAACAGATTTCACCACACTCACTGACGGACTTCTATCTCTCTTGCAGGACAAGGTGGCACATAACCGGATCCAGCAGGAGCTAACCGGCGGGGGGACAGGTGTGCCTGAAGGGATAATTACAAGTCCTAGCCCTTTTCGGGCTACCCCAGATCAGGCGTATTCCCCAGACGTTCACCTTCAACTGAAGTTAAAGATAGCCGAATTCTATAAGACGCTTAATTGGGTCTAAAGGTTCATGCTATCTCTCCCTAAAGGAAAGGAACGTCGTGAAGATGTTACCATCCTCCGCATAGCACTTTTAATAAGTTTAACTAGACTGTAACCTTCCGGATATTATGAGGGTCCGAAATACCCCCCAGAATTCTGCAACTCCTCACAAAAGAGTGTACAGAAATTGAGTTCGCGAGATTAATACAGAAATACTACTTGAGACAATTCTAAAAATATATAGATTTATTTAAGAGCCGACATACAGTTAACAGCTGTTGATTCAATTGCAACTTTTACAGTTCAAAATACAATTAGCTGACACAATCTTATTCTCAGTGATCATTATTCTCAAATCTTAACTTCGTTACATTTCCACTCTTCTACTTATTCTTAATTCAGAATATCCACCAAAATCAAATACCTTGATTACCCAAGACTCAAAGTTAAAAACTTACAGAGCGTGCCTGTGAAGTTGAGAAATGCTTGCCCTTACAGCGACTTCTGACTGTCTGTCTGAAAAAGCTCTATTTTTATATCCTTTTTTTAGTGGTTTATCTTTTGAAGTTTTCTGCTGATGTAAGCTGATTATCTCTAGTCATCTCTCTGTTGACTTTTTTCTATTCTTACTGTCAATTTAGCTGCTGCATGCATAATTATGTCTCTACCTTTAGGTGTTCCAAAAACTTATCAAAAAATGGCTACAACAGATTTATCTCTTTGATGCCATTCTTATCGAAGGGCTTCCATTCAATTCTTAATATTGGCTTAACTGTTTATTAGCAGACATTGTGACTCCGTGGTGTTCCAAGTTCAATCCAAAAACAACGTAATTGCTTGGTGCATCTATTGAAGTCATATCTTCAAAGTGTTCTGTTGCTATCATATTTACAATATGTAAATCAAAACCACCTTAACCAGGGTGTTTCATGCATTTCTAGCTATCTCAATTGGTTGCATATTTAATCTTATGTCTCTTGTCTTTCATTTGATGTTACTTTTACACAGGCACATGGTTTTTTAATATTCTAAGTTTCTGTTTCCCTGAGTGTTAGTTTTTAACACTTTACTTGGATCATTCCATTGTGTTTCTCCCAAACTCCAGAACTTCTGGAAGTGCCAAACTGCTATTTCAATAGGGCCATTGTTTTAGCATTAACAATCAATTCCCATTTCAAAGCTTGTGTGGTTTTACAGCTTGTGTTATCAAACCTTCCCATCTCAGAAGCCTGCTTGTGTTAATTTGTCAAAATTGGAATACATCTGCTATCATTCATTCCTCAGATTCTACTCCAGCTCCCCAAATTATCAACCACTATATCACTAATTTCCTCTTTCATTTATTTGACAGTTCTAGGATGTGATTCAGCTGGCCCAGGGCCCTTTAATCTTTCAAGTTTTTATAAAACAAATGGAGCATAGGAATTGGCCATTCAGTTCCTTGATCCTGTTCCATCATTCAATTAGATCATGTCTGATCTGTATCTTAACTCGATCTACCCGCCTTGGTTCTGTAACCTTACTACCCTTGCCTAACAAAAATCTATCAATCTCAGTTCTGAAATTTTCAATTGCGTCCCAGCCTCACCAGCTTTTTGGGGGGGAGAGTTCCAGATTTACACTACACTTTGTGTGAAGAAGTGTTTTATGACATCACCCCTGAACAGCCTAGCTCTAATTTTAAGTTTATGCCCCCTTGTTCTGGACTCCCCCACCAGAGGAAATAGTTTCTCTCTATCAACCCGATCAACTCCTTTAATAATCTTAATCACCTCAATAAGATCATCCCTTAATCTTCTTTATTCAAGGGAATACAAGCCTAGTCTATGCAACCTATCCTCGTAATGCAGCACTTTTAGCCCTGGTATCATCCAAGGCCAATATATCGTTCATGAGGGAAAGAGATGTTGATCTCTGGACAATGAAGTTAACAGAATTGTCTACATGATCTATGAGAGCCCAAATCACTCATTTCCCTTTCAGCAATATCCTCTTCCTTCCTCTAACCTATGATCCTTTAACTTATTCCTGACACAGTACTCGGTTTATTTGGTTGTTTATAAAAGTTTGGTTTGTAAGATGTCTTTTAATATTTTAGAGTTACACACTGATGTTTTCCAAGGTCAGCTACTTGTCCTTCTGTGTTACGGTCATACTGGTGCCTCTAATGTTTACCCTGAAGAACTAAATATACTTGTACAACAGAGAGGTCAGAGTGGGAGTGGGGCTTGTCATTTTAATTGTCTGCTCCAATCCCACTCTGACCTCTCTGTCTTCAGCCTCCTACACTGTTCTAATGAAGCTCAACAGAAGCTCAAGGAACAGCACCTCATCTTTTCATTAGGCACTTTACAGCCTTCCGGATTCAACATTGAGTTCAACAATTTCAGATCATAACCACTGCTCCCATTATTTCTGTCAACAGCTGTTGGTAATGATTCTGCTATTGCCATTTACACCTCCTCTAGACCCATCTTTTGTTTCCTTACTTGTCCCATTACCACCTCCTTTTGCCTTGCCCCATCATCCCTTTTGTCATTTAATCTCTCCTGCCTTCCACCCAATCACAGATGCTTATGGAGGGAGGCAGAGCATGCAGGGAGGTCCTCTTCCATTCTGATGGGCGGAAGAGACCTCCCCAGGAGACCAACATAGCCTGGTTGCACACTGCACAGGAGGTTACAAGCATGGATGTCGTCAGGAGTTCTTGGGTGCAGTGCCGCAAACCTTTCAATTTCCTCATTAGATCGGGGAACATTAGTACAAAGCCACACTCACCTTCAGCCTGCTGTGCCTCTCATATCCCCATCACTCTACATTCCTTACCCTACTCATGCCCATCCTTACTCACACCAACTTACCTTGCACCTCCACCCATCCCTCTCTATCTACATTATCTCATCTCCATCTCACTAGCCACCCCTCACACTCACCCTCATTCTAGTGCAATCATACCAAGGGTAGCCACTTGGGTGTTTTATGCAATGTTCATGTAAAGTTTCTGTTAATGTGCTATTAAACACTGAAACCTTTATTTTCAACACTTTGTGTTCTTGGACAGATTTGTGTGTACCTTTGGAAGTGGCTTAGTGAGTTACAGTGAATGGTGAGACATAACGATAGCCCCCCCCCTCCCCCCACCAGTGGCGATGAATGTGAAAGGAATGGCTTGGACATTGTAGGGATGCTTTACGGTGTTGGTGTGGGGTGGTGCCAACCTGGTGCATCATGTGGCAGCCAGGGTGTACAGTGTCAAGTGAAGTAAATGTGGCCATGGAGAGGCTATCCCTGGCCTCCCGGGCAGCAATGTACTCAGGCCTTGTGTCCTGTGCAGCACCAGGTGATTGCGGAGAAGGTTGGTGTTGTTGATAGTGCTGCTGGTTTGCTTGGTGCTGCTGGTGTTGGGGCTGATCGTGGTGAGATTCTGAGGACCAAGGTGAAACAGTATAAACGGTACCCATGCTGATGGAATAGATGGTAGGTGAAGTTGAGATGACAGAAGCGATCTGTCACTGGTGAGAGAGGTTGTTCCAATGAGGTGACACTGGATGGAGAGTTTGCTCCAAACACTTGCAGCTTGCATAAAGCTCAATCTGTGTTCCAAATGGTGTAAGCAATAGCAATATACTTGGAAAGTGAACAGCTGTGATGTGGGAGCTTTTATAGTTCATTTCAAGCTGTCAACTAATCAGCCGTCCTTTGCATCACAGGCTCGCGTACTGCCGCTGCTGCTGGTCGATACGCCACCACTCGGTCCTCCTCCTCATCTCAGGAGGCTATGAACTGAGCCACTTGCTTATCAGGAAGCTGCAAGCCACGATGCTGTGCCATGTTGTGCAGTGCACAGCAGACCACGACCATTCTAGAGACCCTGGCTGCTGAATACTGCAGAGCTCCGCCTGATCTGTCAAGGCATCGGAATCGCATCTTCAGCAAGCCAATGGTTTGCTCGATGATGGACCTGGTCAAAATGTGACTGGCGTTGTTGCGCTCCTCAGCCTCATTAGCTGGCCTCCTGATGGGCGTTATTAGCCACTTCTTCAGGGGGTAGCCCTTATCACCAAGGAGCCATCCGTTAAGTTGGTTTGGCGGATTGAAGAGCAGAAGAACACTAGAGTTCCACAGGATAAAAGGGTCATGGCAACTACCACAGAACTTGGCGCAAACATGCAAAATCTCCTTCTTGTGGTTACACACCAGCTGTACATTGAGGGAGTGGAAGCCCTTGCGGTTGACAAAGATAACTGGATTTTGATGGGGTGCCCTAAGGGCCACATGTGTGCAGTCTATGATGCCCTGCACCATTGGCAAGCCTGCCATATTTGCAAAGCCAACTGAACGTGCGGTTACACTTGCTTGATCCCTTGAGGAGTGGATGTAATTGTGCACCTTTGTGAAAAGGGCATTGGTAACCTGCATGATGCAACTGTGGGCAGCCGACTGGGAGATGCCACTGATGTCTGCTGACGATCCCTGGAAGGAGCCTGAGGCAAAAAAGTTGAGGGAGGTGGTGACTTTGACCGCCACTGGTAAGGGGTATCCACCCGCTCCTCTGGGCTCCAGGTGTTGGTGCAGCAGTGCGCAGATGTCTCCGACAACCTGTCGCGAAACTCCCAGCCTCCTTTGGCACTGCTGTTCAGTCATGTTGAAGTAGCTCAGCCTCTGTCTGTAAACCCTGTCTTGGGGGTATCTCCTGCGGCGCGGTGCAACCCTGCGCTGGCGCCTTCTGGCCTGTGCAGCTTCAGGTGGGTGAGCAGGAGGTTGGCGCTCCTGCTGCTGCTGCTGCTGAGCTGCCTGGTTCTGCTGCTGCCGTGGCTGCTCCTCATCTGAAACTGAGGTCCATGGCGAAAGGAAATAAATGGATCCCATGCTGCTGGCAGATACCTGTTGAGGAAGCGCTCAGTCCAAGCAGGGAGAGGGTCTTCCAAGGAGGTCCCACAGTCTTAAAGGAGGAAAGAGAGGTAGAGAGGCAGAGAGATTTAGAGAGGGAATTCCGGAGCTTAGGGCCCAGGCAACAGAAGGCACGGCCGTCAATGGTTGAGCGATTATAATCAGGGATGCTCAGGAGGGCAGAATTAGAGGAGCGCAGATATCTCAGGCAGTTGTGGGGCTGAAGGAGATTACAGAGAAAGGGAGAGAAATACAGAGCGAAATCAGAAATACACAAAAGGAGTAAAATTGAGAATATAGATAATATGAACATTAAAATAAAGAACAGAATAAGGAAAGTAGAGAGAAAAGGGAAGAAAAGACATGGAGTTGGAGGAAATAAGCTGTTTTTAACATTAATTTTATAGATTAAAGCTTTCCTTATCATTTCAATAGCGTGATGTTTTTTGAAAATCCGTTCTTGGGATGCGGTGACACTGGTGAAGTCACATTTATTGCCCCTCCCTCGTCGCCCTCAGAAGGTGAAACTGGACTTACTCCTTAAACTGCTGCAGTCCGTGTGGTGATGGGGTTCTCGCGCTGGTGTTAGGTCGGAGTTGCTATAATATCAGATGATTCCACATTGTAACAGTGCATGATACTTATTTTCAATTCAATTCATCACATTTTATGAATGTAAATATTGTTCTTGCATCAACGTTATCTGTGCCATTTACTGCTTTAAACAGCAGGAATTTCCCCGCTTAGTTTGTTCCACTCAAGTGTAAGCAAGTTCAATTCTGCCAGCAAGTAGGTATCAGGCACCAGTCGATGGTAGCTGGTATCAGCAGAAGCAAGTTAGGTAAAGCCAGTGAAACTCTAATATAGCAAAGACACACTTGTTGGAGGCCTACCAGCAGGTTTGTTGGTAGGCCTCCTCTTTGATATAGCTGCCATCCTGGTTCTCTGGGCTGGTCTTCTTCATGCTAACTACAGTCTCCCCTCTCTACTTGGTCTTCATGCTCATGGCAAAAGAATGTTTTGCTTCATGCTTGCCTAACTTCACCTGGTGTTCCCCTTGGTATTGTTACCCTAACGTAGGGGTAACCTTGCCCTAATGTGATACATCACTGGGATATATATCATTACTAGGAGCTTATCTGGTACCACCACCTTTGCTCAGGACTGAAATGGTCTCCTCTCGATTATTTCCCAACACTCTGATCTGTATTTATCTAGCATGTTGCCTTGGTGCTTCTCTGGCACGCTACTTTACGTTTACCCAGCACATTAATTGCCATGTGAGACTCACTGTAGCCGCGCTTACCTGGACCTCATCTTTTAAGGGCCTAATGTTTGCTTTGCACCTTTCTGGTGCTCTCGTGTAACTATGTTTTGTGCGAGTGTATGAATCGAGAACAGGAGGGAAAAAACACTTTCTGTCTTCATTTGGAGTCTGCCCACGTAAAGTTTCATCTCGAGACCCCCCTCTTTTAAGAACACTCTTTGGGCTGGATTTTGATACTGGAGGCGTGTAGGAGGCGGGACTACAACTTTTGGGGTTGTAGTCCCGCCTCCATCAAGTTGTGGCCAACCCACGCGATTTTCACTTGATTGACCTTGTTGAGCCCGCCCAGCAGGCCAATTAAGGGCCGCCCGGCAACAGGTGACGTCACAGATTGACATTTCATCTGTCAAGAGCTTTTGACAGATGAAATATCAGCGTTTGACAGCTCTTTGAAGCTGTCAAATACTGACAATCTGTACACTAAGTTAATTCCTTCCTCTCAGGCTGATTTAGAGATCTCTCCAGAACAGAAAGCTGAATGCTGCAACTTTTGACAGCTCGCGGCCATTTTGCTTTCTGTGCCGGTGAGATGAGGGACTCCCGAGACCTGAAGGAAGGAAGGCTGTAAAGGTAAGTAAAGGTAATTAAACTTCTTTAAACATTTTACACACACCAAACACACTTACCTCTGCACTCATGCGCCCATCACTCACCTGAACACCGGACATCTCGAACCCTCCAAGCCCTTCAGCCCGACGGTCCGCCTCGCTAACTTGGTGTGGTTTGGAGCCGTCGGGAATGCCACATTTCAGGAATAAAAATAGGGATTAGGCTAAAAACTGGCTGTTAACTACCTGTTAACAGGCAGTTAATTGGCACTAATCCCCTTCCCGCCTCGGGGAGGCGGCTCCCAGCACAGGTCAGGTATCCGCCTCCTTTGAAACTGGCATGGAGGCGGGTTGGGGGCGGGATGGGTTCGTGCTCCCTGATTTCATGATTTTAACCCCCCACATGCTTCCAATCCCGCCTCCACGGCCCAATGAAAATCCTGCCCTTTGTCTCCAAAAACACTCACTGGTTTACAGTGAAAGATAACAATCTACAGGAAACTTTCGATTAACCGGCCACTAAATAACCGGAAATGTCGGTTAACCGGCAAAATTCAGGAGTCGGTTCAGATAACTTTTTTTTACTTTTAGTTACTTTTTTTTACTCATTTCTGGCTGTGCAAGCGTCTAACTGAAGCTGTTGCTAAGCTACAGAGACGCTTGCAAGCTGTGCTTATTGTTTTGAAGCTGTTGCTAAGCAACAGGGTTTGTTGCTAGATGCGGAGCTCAGAAGCTCCGTATGTTTTAACTATAGCGCTCAATTCTCCGGCAATGTTGATAGACCGGCACCAGCTCGGTCCCGTCTGTGCCAGATACTAGAAAGTTTCCTGTAATTTGAATTGCAAAGAATTGGGTGTTAAGCAAAATGATAAGGCTTTATGTTGTGACATTTTTTTTACTGATTCAAGCTGATTTTGCCATAAATTTGGCAGCAGGTTCATAGTGCAGCACTGAATAATTTGAATTCCGTGCACTCAAGTTGTATCGGTGAGGCCCACCATATAATTTCCTCTATGTTGGAGTTATGCTGTGTGAGGATCAGTGTAATGTTTGATGTTGTCACAATGCCCCAGAAAAAAATGCACGTTAGCATCCCACAACCATATGATGTACGGTGTGAAACTAGATTACGTATGTTGATGCATGAATTCACTGTCTCCCATCACAAACCCTCAGGTCAACAGATTGGCATCATTAAATAGATTTAAGTGTGTTCAGCCCAGTGAAGTGAATCATTTACACATTCTTGGGTATACAGGGCATAATTGCAGATGACACGAAACTCAGAAGTGTAGTTAACAGTGAAGAGGATAGTAATAGACTTCATGAGGAAATGGACAGACTGGGGAAATGGGCAGACACATGGCAGATGAAATTTAACACGGTGTGAAATAATGCATTTTGGTAGGAGGAATGCGGAGAGGCAATATTAACTAAATGGTACAATTTTAAAGGAACAGAGAGACCTGGCGGTTCACATACACAAATCTTTGAAGGTGGCAGGACAAGTTGAGAAGGCTGTTGAAAAAGTATATAGGATCCTTGGCTTCATTAATAGAGGAATAGAGTACAAAAGAACAAAAGTTATGCTAAACCTTTATAGAGCATTGGTTAGGCCACAGCTGGAGTATTGTGTCCAATCTCCTCTTTAGGAAGGATGTCAAGGCCTTAGAGAGGGTGCAGAGAGGATTTACTAGAATAGTACTAGGGATGTACGACTGCAGTTGTGTGGAGAGACTAGAGAAGCTTGGATTGTTCTGCTTAGAGCAGAGAAGGTTAAGGGGAGATTTGATAGAGCTGTTCAAAATCATGAATGAAATAAGCAGAAACTATTTCCAGTGGCAGTAGGGTCAGTAACCAAAGGACACAATTTAAGATAATTGGCAAAAGAACCAGATGTGAGATTAGGTGAATTTTTCTTTACACAGCCAGTTGTTATGATCTGGAATGCACAGCCTGAAATGGTGGAGGAAGCTGATTCAATAATAACATTCAAAAGGGAATTGTATAAACACTTGAAAGAAAATTTTGCAGGGGTATGGGGCAATGGCAGGGGAATCGGACTATTTGGATAGCTCTTTCAAAGAGCTGGCATAGGCTGATGGGCCGAATGGCGTCCTTCCGTGCTGTATGATTCTATGGGGGGGAAATTGGCTAACTCGCGAAAACCCACGCAGCTTAAAGGAAACATTGGTGGCCATATGTTTGACTGTCAGGTTACGTATCTGCAAACCTGATGTCCATCGCGCAATCCTGTTACTGGATACCGTTCCGTCCCGCAACATCCCGGAGAGCAACAGTTCAGTGGGAGTATGAGCAGTGAGGAGGACCACCTCCTGCAAACCAGTAATGTATGCAAACTTGTTAGTAGTCCAGTAGACGGGCAGTAGGTGTCGCTCACATGCACTGTATGTCTGCTCCACAGGTGATAGGCCGTGGGATGCGCATGCTGCAGGAACCAGTCTCCCATGTCTTTCCTGCAAAAGGACCGCTGACAGGGATACATTGTTGGTAGCTACCTCCATGGAGAAGGACTTCCCTGCCTCCGGAGTTTTTTATGCTGGTGCGCCAGCGATGGCCTGTTTAACCTGTACCAGTGCTTGTTCCTGCAAGGGTCCCCATTCCCAGAGAGCTCCTTTCCTAAGTAATGCATACAAGGGGGCCGTTCTGTCCACAAGGTCCTCAATAAACATCCTATGATATCCTACCAACCCGAGGAATCGTTGTAACGATGGGACATTGAGAGATATCGAGGTACACTTTACACCGTCTATCTTACCCTCAGCAATTTTTCTACACCTGTGCGATTGGATAATGCCCAGATAGGTTACAGTGAGTTGTGCTATCTGTGTCTTTTTGGGGAAGAGGCGACCATTGGTGCCACAGCTGAGGAATGACGATTGAATTCTCTGTAATCAATTGTCAAATGCCAGGACCCATCAGGTTTCCGGACCGGCCAGACGGGGGGATTGCAGGTTCTGGCTATCTTACACAACACTACCTGTGTTACCAAGGACTCAAGGACCTGTGCCACCGGTCCCTCTGCTTCCTTCTGGCCCAACATGTAGCCTGTTTGATCCCCCCTCTCAACCTCAAGCAAGTTATTCCTGAGCAGTTGGTTGAGCCGGTGCCCGCACCCTCATGGACCAGATTGACCCTTCGGGTCGGGTGACTACTGTGATGAAATATTCCATTCACCACTGCCTGTGACTGAGATCGGTTTCAGTGTCATTTCCCTTCCCCCAGACCTCATTGTATTGTGTACTGGAATGTGCTGTATTGTATACTGGAATGTGCTGTGTGTAGGGCTCCGCCCATACCTGGCCCCGTTTGTAAGCTAGCTTCAGTCTGGCCTCAGTCTCCAGAAGGAAGACATCTCTCTCTCTCACATGTTACTTTCTAAGTTAATAAAAGCCTTGTTTTTGTTCTGCTAACTTCGAGTCTCGGAATTATTGAGGCACATCAACTACATTCCCTCCAGTGTCCGTATTCCCCCGCCACAGACATTGATTAATCATGTCTAACACAGTATCATGGTTCTGGAGCCAATCCACCTCTAATATGCCATCTGACACCTCGCTGTGTCCCTTTGTCCAAACCACCAGGTGACGGCTGGTCAAGGTGCCCTTGGTCAGACTGCTTTCTACTAACTGGCCTTGGTCCATCCCTCCCCCAAAGCCTCCAGTTCTATATAGTCGAATGTCTGAAGAATATCCACACGCACATGTGGATTGCTCCAGTGTTGGTCAATAGCTTTCGGGAAATACTCTCCATTCTTGCGGTTACATGGGGCCTGCCTCAGGGGTCCGAATGCAACTCACTCACAGACCCCCGTACCGGCGTGGCCACTGACCGTCATGATGGACTTGGGTCATTACTTGGTTCGGGCCCTCTGGCGTACACCCGCCCGTATCTAGCGGGCCCTTCCGGTTGGACCAGCTAGATCACCCTTTTGGGCATTCCTTTGAAAAATGGCCCCTTTTCCCCCAGACCCAACACCCTGGAGCTGAATGAGTCTGGGTTTTAGGGGAATGCTGGATAGGGGGCCTATACTGTAGGCACCTCTCGTAACCCACTTCCAGTTCAGGCACCCCCTTGCCCACTCTCCATTGTGGTTTTCATCGGAGGGATCGTAAATATCATTAATTGCATTCTACTTTTCATGCACGGCCCCGATCAGGTATTGAATCCACTGCTTTACTTCGAACCGATCGTCACCATCACGACTGCGTCCAGGAAAGGCTGCCTAACAGTGATTCCATAATCGGTCTGCAAACACATTCAGGGGCTCACTGGCCTCCTGCTTGCATTCCAACAGGCCTTTTAGGACATTTCGATCGGACACCGATCCCTGGCCAGTAGCTTTCTGTACCGCCTCTTTCACCCCACTCAAGGTCTCAGTGCCTTTCTTAACTGAGGCGGGAAGAGTCTTATACATGTCTGGATGACGTACGTAGAGTACCAATTCACCTGATCCGCCTCATCGCAATTTTGTAGGTCAGCTGCTTACATCTTCCATTGTTAGCTTCAGGGGCATCATCACCCCTTCTCTCCCGAAGCCCAAGCCTCCACTCCCCTCATCCAGGTTGCCCTGTTCTTCCCTTCTATGTTCATATTCCCACTCAGCCCCTGTGAGTTTGGTGCACTCTATTCCACCTACTGAACCTTCCCGTTCCCCAAACCGTCGCCCTAATACAGCGAACATAAGACCCCGTTGTTGCTTCAACTGATCTTTCAATTTCCGAATCTGTTTTTGACACAACTCATGATTGTTTCCCTTTCCAGCAATTTTCTGGTCCTCCACTTGTTGCTTAAGAACATCCTTTCGGCCGGCACCCAGTCCATCGATTTTCCTTTGAGATTGTTCTACCAGCCCTTTCTTTTCTCCCAGCTCTGCCTCACACTGCATCAATTTTCTTATCTTATCACTAAACACAATCCGTAAATAAGATAGTGACCCGGACAGAGACTCGCAATGCAGTTCTTTGTCCTCCAACTTCTTCTCAACCTTGCTCAACCTACTCTTCTTATCTCCGTCACTTCTTTTTGTCCTTCCAGTTCTTCTTTTAATTTGGCTATTATATGCGTTTGCCACATGGCTTTCCAATCGCACTGTTTAATTTCTGTTTTTTCGTAACCTCTAGTGTAATTCCACATCTGTCCCAGACTGTCTACTTCAGATACTAATGATTTGCATGCACCTAACTTGTTCACATATTTCTAAATAACACTGAGTAACTCTTCCACCATGGTGCCTACCTCCTGTACTCAAATTTTGACTGAGAGACCATCCTCGAAACTCAATTAAATGATTCCTCATGGTTCAGGCTCGAGCATATGGTCCAAATGCCAGTTTATTACTCAGACTTCAATGGTATAATAACCATTATGTTTACACAATGGACTAACACAACCTGGTTTCCTGCAGACCCGAGGTGATCAAGCTTGGCTTCCATAGGTGTTGGACTTGCTAGTGTCCCGTGAGCTCCAACTACAGGTTGGCTGGTCCCGGTTCTTATGTATCCCTCTTTACCCATCTGTCACATGTCCACAGACCTTCCATGCATCCTTAAATGACCCTCCCCTTTAATATCACATAATGCCCAAAATGTATATTGAATTGAGGTTCCTTCTCACCAAACCTCCAGACTTTGATATAATGGCCATCTTGATAGTTTAACTGCTGATCAATTTCACCTGATGTTTCTTGCTTGACATTACAAAGGAACAGGAGAAGCCCTGGACCATCCCACATAGTTAAGGTGATTACAGGCTGGTCTATTCATCAGTTTTCTGCCCCTCCATTGTTCCAGCTAACCTCCGATATTAACACATATCCTTATCTGACCAAGACGTGATTAATTTTGATGGGACACTTGGCATGAAGCAAATTCTAACAGAAACATGCATTTCAAACCTTTACACAAACTCAAATCACAGCACTCTGATATCTACAGCGATTCCTGCACTTCACAGGGAAAATATTTTTGGGTTAGCCACAGGAAGTAACTGAGTTTTGGTATCCTGCTTTCTACCAACTTTAATCCTGTTTCCACAATTAAAAATGATATAAATCATTTATATAGTGGACTGATTACGTATTTGGGGCACAGGCACTGATAGTGGAGGGTTGTGGGGGGGGGGGGGGGAGGATTTTAATTGCCAGCAAGTTTCAGTTAGATTAGAACCTGCCTGTGGCAAAATGCGGCTACATTATGTTGATGCTGCTTCCTCTTGTCTGTGTCGGACATGGGCACAAGGTACAGAGTGTTGTGCTTGTGTATTCATCCACCCCTCCACCTGAAAGTTTCTGTGTGGGTGCAAGTAAATATGAGACAAAGGGAATTAAAAATCCAAAACAGAATAGCAGAAAATGTTCAATCCAAGATCTCTTCTCATTTTATGTTGTTTTGTGCTGAACGAAAGCGAAATGTTATAGAGAGAGCAAAGGAATACAGGGAAAATAAGACAGCGTTAACAAATCAAGCAGGGTCATTGTTTACTGTGTCCAGAGGCTGATTATAAAATCACACAATATCATGCTCACGTTCTTTGTTGACGCCATTGCACCTGTTTCCATTGACAAATAGTCAAACTATTCACTTCTCTGTGATTCTCTGCTATTTACCTTTTAGAACATCTTTCCTCATAAACAAGTTATTTATCACAACAATCAGTTTAATAAAATGAAAATACAGCCGTGGTTACTAACAGCACAATCTTACACTACCACATTGAATTCTGGTAAATATAATGACAGACTAACACATTATCAAATTCATTTTCATTTTACGTGCTCTAATTTTTCATTTATATTTTGAGGCAAGATTTTGCAATCAAATCTATTTATTAACTTTACATTAATTAAGGCCAATTGCAACAATGACAATTTTCATCAAAGATCAAATTATCAGGACAACTCATATGGTAAGTTTGTCCGCCAACACAATTGTAAAATTTACTACGATCATTTGGGTCAACATATAACCCATTAGGCTTGCCTTGGCACCATTTGTTCAAATCAGAATCACTGGTTGTAGGAAAGGTGGTTGCAGTAAAGGTGATTGGAGTAATGGTATTCACAGTGCTGGTCATACTTGGTGATGCTGCAGTTGTTGATGGCCCAGTTTCTGTCAAACAAAATGTGAATAGTATTTTAATGCTTTGGATTTGATTAAGTTGATTAAGATTTTCATTCTCTGGTTATACTCAGTTGCCTCCACACATAATTACATTGTGACAACAGGACCAGTGGGCACAAAGTATGAGAATGCAAATTTAGGCCTGATATCAGGAAGTTCTCCTTCACAACAACTCACACTTACATAGCACCTTGAATGCAAAACGCGCTGCACAGAGGTGGAAAAGGATATTGAGCAGCAGTAGGATAAAAATTGTGGAGGTGACTGAAGCCATGACCGAAGAGGAAGGATTTGAGGAGGTTCTGTCGGGGGACGAGGTGAAGAAGGTTATAGGAACAGAGCTCCAGAGTGTAGGGCCAAGACAGTTGAAGACTCTGGCATTGTAGGTGGAGTGGAGGAAGGGATAAAACAGAGACTAGAGCTGGAAGATTACAGCAAGCATGTTAGCACGTAGGCCTGAAGGAGGTTGCAGAGGAAGAATGGGTTGAGGCCGTGGAGGGATTTGTAAATCAGGTTGAGAACTTTGCTTTTGCATTTGACCTACGAGCACCTCCTCCCAAGGTAACTTAAACCATCATTTGTAATTTTAAATCTTACATATTTAGAGAACTTGACATTGCCATTATTTGTGTAACATTTAACTTTATAATACTACTCAATCTCACATGGAATGTCAAAAAATTTCATCATTTTCATAAAATACTTTTGTTTTATATTATTAATTATAGTAAAATAGCAAAACGTATGGCAAATTGGGAAGCAGAGAAGTAGAGTTTGTTGGTGCACAGGAGTTTCTCCACAGTGTAGGCCAGGCACTGAGATGCAGAACTGAGGCGTGACAGCGCCACCACTGATGGGAGTGTGTAATTACAGCCCGAAAAGTTTATCGAGGCAGTTTCCATCAGAAATGTGGACAGAGGAATTTAGAATGGAAAATGTAGGCACAAGCGTGACAACAAGAAGTGAGGCTTCGTACACAGGAAGTGCATGCAGACATAAGGTTTGTTAACATATTATAGATTGTAGCAATAGGATGCAGTTTAATTTGTTGGATTACATATAATAATTCATCCAAACCATTATTCTGAAGGAGGGACTTCAATGTGTTGATCAAAGGGTAAACTCCTTTGTTACATTTACTTCCACTGAAATCATCCAGATCCAAAGCCCACACCATGGCACCTCCAAAGTTGTTATCCTTCAGCCACTGAACCTACAGTGAAAAAATAGAAAAAAAATTAAAAAGTGCATTTTGTTAAATGAAATTGGCATTTTATTGAAAACCTAATGCTTTTTCTTCTAAAAAATGTTCTACTAGATATATTGTCTATGATATCCCTCTCCTACACCTCTGAGGAATACTCAGTTCCCAAACATACAGGAGAGGTAAAAGGAAGGAGACCCATGGGACATTTACATTGCTTTGAGCTTTCTGGGGAAGAGGAACAGGTGCAGGCATCGTAATGCCATGGAAATGAGGCGTTGGGGACAAGCAATGCCTCTAAACACAGCATCATTAGTGGGATGCCTGTAGAAACTGTCACGAGCCCTCACATCTGGTCCCCCTCAGATTGGAGGGTCTGAGAGGGCAGGCAGTGAGGCAAGGAAAGCCTAAGAAGGTACGATGCCTTTCTTTCTAACATGGGTCCATTGAACTGTTGATTCAGGTCAGGCTGGATTCAGGTCAGGTGGGGCAGAGTGCATTTTGGGTGTGTTGTGGTCAGGATTGCAGCGAGGAGAGGAATATCGTTGCCATCGTTTCCAGACTTATTCTTTTACATCAGCATGTTTTTCCAAGATTATTGCAGCCTGTTTGTATTGTACTATTTTTTTTCTATCAGAACTCTTATAATACCTTGAAATAAGGTTTTTCCCACTTGACTATATTTATTGTTACTCCAGTGAATAATGGCATAGGGCATTCTTCTGTTCAAAACAAATCCATTATATTGTGCTTAATCTCAGTTACATAGTCTTCTTTACACATGTGCTCCAGCTCTTACATCCTCAGTGTTTCTGTTAATCATCCAGGATGCTATCCTGTTGCTCATAGCCTATCACAATGATGGTCTGCAAAACCTGTATTTGTATCCAATTCAAAATATGGAATGGATTCATCTGAGAACATGGATTATGGAATGGGTCTGTCACATCACCTGGGGTGTGGAATGGATCTATCATGGAGCATGGAATGAACGTGTATAACTGCAAGAGTTAGCAACTCCTGGATGTTCCTTACTTGTAGTGTTGATGCTAAAGTGACCCCTCTTATGTGCCTATCTGCTGGTGTTGCAACTTTAATTTGAATTTACTTTTATTGCCGTGATCAGAACAGATCGTTAGCTGTAAGTTACACTGACTAAGTTAAAGGCAGCAGTTTTCATATTTAGGTCATGTTTAAAATATTTGAGCATGTCCTATGTTAGGAGAAATACTATCATAACATACTGTGGCACATGATCCCATACAGAGTGAGACCTGTCAGAATTGGACAACATTCAGAATTGTGTGGGTAATCCCTTTCACCAGGTGAAACCTATTTCATTCAACATCTACTATAACCTAGGAATAGTATCTTTGCTCCCTATTTTGCAGTGCCTAAATGATACTACACAATCAGTGATTTTTAAAAAATATGAACAAAATTACAAACAGTTTCCAAGCTGATGATTGAAAAAACCTCCAGTGATTTACTTTTATTAATAAAATTATCTTATTGTGGTCTGTGTAGATCTGTGCTGTTATTGAACTGCAAACTAGAATCAGTTTGGGTGGAGCTAAGAAACAGCAAGGGGCAGAAAACATTGGTGGGAGTTGTTTATAGGCCCCCAAACAGTAGTTGTAATGTAGGGCAGAGTATAAATCAGGAAATTAGAGGCACATGTAACAAGGGTAATACAGTAATCATGGGGGACTTTAATCTACATATAGACTGGGCTAACCAAATTTGCAGTAATGGTGTGGAGGGTGAATTCATGGAATTTATGCAAGATAGTTTTCTAGATCAGTATGTTGAGGATCCAACTAGGGAACAGACTATTTTAGATGTAGTATTGTGCAATGAGAAACGGGCCTTTAGGGAAGAGTGACCATAATATGATAGAACTTTATATTGAGTTTGAAAGTGACTTAGTTAAATCTGAAACTAGGGTCTTAAATCTAAACAAAGCAAACTACGTAGGTATGAGGGGCGAGTTGGCTATAGTAGATTGGGAAACTACATTAAAAGGTATGACAGTGGACAAGCAATAGCTAGCATTTAAAGAATTAATACATAATTAACAACAAATATACATTCATTAAGGCTCAAAACCCCACAGGAAAATTGGTCCAACCGATGCTAACAAGAGAATTTAAAGTTAAAGATAGTATTACATTAAAGGTAGAGGCTTACTGCTGCCAAAAAGAGTAATAAGCCTGAGGATTGTGAGTATTTTAGAATTCAGCAAAGGAGGACCAAGAAATTGATAAAGAAATGGAAAATAGAATGAGAGTAAACTAGCGAGAGACATAAAGACAGACTGTAAAAGCTTCTATAGGTATATAAAAAGGAAAAGATTAGCGAAAGTAAATGTGGGTCCCTTACAGGCTGAGACAGGAGAAATTATAACGGGGAATAAGGAAATGGCAGAGAAATTAAACAAATACTGTGTCTATCTTCACAGAAGAAGACGCAAAAAATTTCCCGGAAATAGTGGAGAACCAAGGGTCTAGCGAGAATGAGAAACTGAAAGAAATTAGTATTAGTAAAAACATAGTGCTGGAGAAATTAATGGGACTGAAAGCCCATAAATCCCCTGGACCTGATGGCCTACATCCTAGGGTTTTGAAAGAGTTGGCTACAGAGATAGTGGATGCATTGGTTTCATTTTCTAAAATTCCATAGATTCTAGAACGGTTCCCGTGGATTGGAAGGTAGCAAATGTAACCCCACTATTTAAGAAAGGAGGGAGAGAGAAAACGGGGAACAACAGACCAGTTAGCCTGACATCAGTAGCACGGAAAATGCTAGAATCTATTATTAAGGACATGGTAATAGGGCTGTTAAAATATAATAATAGGATTGGGCAGTCAACACAGATTTATGAAAGGGAAATCATGTTTGATGAATCTGTTAGAGTTCTTTGAGGTTGCAACTAGCAGAATAGATAAAGGGCAGCCAGTGGAAGTGTTGTATTGGATTTTCAGAAGGCATTCGATAAGGTACCACACAAGAGGTAATTAAACAAAATTAGGGCTCATGGGATTGGGGTTAATATACTAGCATGGATTGAGGATTGGTTAACGGACAAAAAACAGAAAGTAGGAATAAGCGGGTCATTTTCGGGTTGGCAGGCTGTAATTAGTGGGGTACTGCAAGGATCAGTGCTTGGGCCTCAGCTGTTCACAATCTACATCAATGATTTGGATGAGGGGACCAAATCTAATATATCCAACTTTGCTGATGATTCAAAGCTGGGTGGGAATGTAAGTTGTGAGGAGGATGCAAGGTGGCTTCAAGGGGATATAGACAGGCTAAGTGAGTGGGCAAGAACATGGCAAATGGAATAGAATGTGGAGAAATGTGAAGTTATCCACTTTGGTAGGATAAATAGAAAAGCAGAGTATTTTTTAAATGGTGAGAGATTGGGAAATGTTGGTGTTCAGAGGGACCTGGGTGTCCTTGTATACGAATCACTGAAAGTTAACATGCAGGTACAGCAAGCAATTAGGAAAGTAAATGGTGTGTTGGCCTTTATTACAAGAGGATTTGAGTATAAGAGTAAAGACATCTTACTGCAATTATATAGGGCCCTGGTGAGACCACACCTGGAGTATTGTGTACAGTTTTGGTCTCAATACCTAAGGAAGGATATACTTGCCATAGAGGGAGTGCAACAAAGGTTCACCAGACTGGTTCCTGGGATGGGGGGATTGTCCTTTGAGGAGAGATTGAGTGGACTAGGCCTATATTCTCTAGAATTTAGAAGAATGAGAGGTGATCTCATTGAAACATACAAAATTCTTACAGGGCTTGACAGGGTAGATGCAGGGAGGATGTTTCCCTGGCTGGGGAGTCTAGAACCAGGGGTCACCGTCTCAGAATAAGGGGTCGGTCATTTAGGACTGAGATGAGGAGAAATTTCTTCACTCAGGGGGTGATGAATCTTTGGAATTCTCTACCCCAGAGGGCTGTGGAGGCTCAGTCGTTGAGTATATTCAAGATAGAGATCGATAGATTTTTGAATATTAAGGGAATCAAGGGATATGGGGATAGTGCAGGAAAGTGGAGACAAGGTAGAGAAGATCAGCCATGATCTTACTGAATGGCAGAGCAGGCTCGAAGGGCCAAATGGCCTACTCCTGCTCCTATTTCTTATGTTCTTATGAATACTTCTGGCATGTGTGTGAAATTATGGAAATAAATTTATAGCACATACTTTGAGCGTAAAGCTCTGCCGATCGTCATATCCAACCCATTGATTACCCTTGAATGCATAAGGAACCTTCTGGTCTTCAATTAATTGTTTGGTCGCAGTTTTCAAAAATGTACAGATCTGTCAATCAAAATCAATAAGTATTGTTAACATCTCAGACAAATTAATCTCGTTGTCCCATAGTTGCAGTCCCATTTATAATCAGTATTAAGTCAACTCCCATTGTTAATCAATAAAAGATATTTAACTAACAGAAAAAGAATGTTGAAATTTTATCAGGAATGAGATTCTGTCTCAAAAAAAGAGATTACATTTTACATTAAAGGGATATGAATATTTAATGGGTGTGGGATTGTCTTTTTAATGCTAACAGTGAGGATCAATCACAAAGGGATGGGGGATTTATCATCTCAGCAAGTTTTTTTAAAGGGGAAATAGTGCAGTTTTTGAATGATCGTAGCTCTGTATGATAGAAAAAATATAATTTTTCTCCTTTTGTAATAAATATCATACACACAGATATGATATTTACTTTATTATCATGTGCTCTGTAGAATATGAAAACATAAGTGGAATGAGATGGGAAGGACCGAAATGTGACCTGTGCTGTTTATTGGTTTGTATGGAGATACGAGGGCTAATTTTCTGATTGCACACATCTGGCGGAGACCATCAGCAGATGGGGAAACTGTGGCCTTGCTCCCCTTAATGGTCTGTCAATTAATTTTGGAAAATCAGCCAAAGTTTAAAAAATTTCATGCAGTACTTTTTTTTAACATCTATAGCCCTTTGGGTGTCTGCTTGTCTCCGTTGGTGACACTCTCAGCCCAGAGTCAGCAGGCTGTGGGTTCCATGTCAGGACCTAAGCACATAATGAAGGCTGAAACTCTCGGGCATTCCTGAGAGAGTGCCCTGTTGTTGGAAATGCTGCCCTTTAATGAGATGTTAAACTAAATTCCCAGCTGCCTGTTCTGTTGGTAAAGATCATTTGGCATAGTTTGAAAAAGAGCAGGGAGTTACTGTCATGTCATGGCCCAACATTCCTCACTGAAACCGATTAACTGGGCATTCACGTCATTGCTTTTTGTGGGATCCTGCTGTATGCTAAATGAGAAATCATTGTGGACTTCAGGAAGTCCAAAGGCGGAAGTCACACCCCCATCCACATCCATGGGGCTGTGGTGGAAAGGGTGGACAGCTTTAAGTTCCTCGGAGTCCACATCACGGAAGACCTCTCCTGGTCCCTCAACACCTCCTCTCTGGTGAAGAAGGCCCAGCAGCGCCTATATTTCCTAAGGAGGCTGAAGGGATGTAACCTGTCACCCCTGATCCTCTCTAACTTTTACCGCTGCACTATAGAGAGCATCCTGACAAACTGTATCACAGTATGGTATGGCAGCTGTAGCTACTATGACCGGAAAGCCCTGCAGCGGGTAGTCAAAACTGCCCAACGCATTACCGGCACTCGGCTACCGACCATAGAGCACATATACCAGAAACGCTGTTTACGGAGGTCACGGTCCATCATCAAAGACCCTACCCACCCCAGCCACAGTCTGTTCGCCCTCCTGCCATCTGGGAGACGCTACAGATGCATTCGCACCCGTATAAATGGCCGTTTATGCCATTTCGCTGGGGTTTCCATGGAAGGTACGGTGGGAGGTCGGGGAACCACCAAGGAAATTCTACCCCTATGTTTTTAAAGAATTTAATCCTGATCACTTTCTATTTAAGATAAACTTTAGAGATATATCATGTGATAAATTAATAACATTTTCAGCATAATCACCTCATAGTAGGCCCAGAATCCAGGCTCCCTGGTGAATTGGCCAGCTTGGCCAGGACCAGAGATTGGAGCACCAACACCTGTTGCGGAGGTGCGGAGGGTGAAGCTACGTCCATATGTTGGGAATCCAACAATGAGTTTCTCTGCTGGGGCACCATTGTCTCTCCAGTATTTTACAGCAGAGTCCTGCAAGATAATTTAGCTTGATATTTTTATTGAGCTTTTACAAACTAAAGACCTGTTATTAAAACATATTGGTAAAATATTACAGCTGTAATGAAAAAGATAAAACATAGAAGTCACGTTTTACAAACGTACTTACAACATTGAAGTAAATAAATACGCCTTGGTCGTGAGAGCCACGATACAGAGGGCTATTGTGTCCAGTAACCTGCTCCCAAGATCCATGAAAATCATATGTCATCACAGAGATAAAGTCTAGATATCTGTTAAAAAAAGTTACTACATGTAGCATTACAATACAAACTTCATTTTAATAGCGATTTATAATAGTCATTGTAATAGTGTGAGCATATTTTCGAAACCAAATCTGGGAACACACGGGCAATATTCCCCCGCAATTTTTTTTGGGTGCGCGGCCCCTTTAACAAGCTGCGCGGCCCATTCACAGTTTCGCGCATGCGCAAAATTTCACTTTGGAAAAGCCGGTCCCGAGATTAGATACACTGAATCACAAATTGTGTGTGTGTTCTGGCAATACTGCTGTACCAGCTACTGGTCCCCGAATACCCTCAATTTTAATTTCTCAATTTTAAATCTGTTCCCAAGACTCTGAGATTTTCCATGAAACACCCTCTGTCTCAGAAGATTCACAAACCTCTTCCCAGTGGGAGAATTTAGATCTTGCCTTGCCTATTCAATAAAAAAAACCACGATGCAGTAAACTGGTAAAGTAAATCAAACCCACTCACCCGCCACCCCTTTGTCTTCTCCCGTGTATTTAAAGGTCCCGCCCTCCGCCCAGTCACCATTGGATGAAACACTGATCAGGTAACTCAACCCCCTACAGTGCAGTGTGGCCAGAGCTATAGATAGGGCCCTTTCTCAGCCCCACTGCATCATGGGAAGGCCAGACCGCCATTGATGCCTCTATTCAACCCGCTCCAGGAATGCGTTCCTGACCTCAAACAGGCCGAGAATCTCTGAGAAACTGTTTTCTGTGCATTAGCATTGGGAAAAAAATCAAAAACTCAGTATCAGGATGAGATTTTTAAACAGGGGGCTCTTGTTTACCTGGGGACTCATTCCCAAATTCGGGGACAGTCCCTGGAAAACGGTGTGTCTGGTCAGCCTACATTGTAAGTACTGATGGTGGAAAGGTTTGCATCCTATCTTTGACTATTATGCCTGGGGCAACTCTTGATGACTGAGTTTCTTTATTTCTCAGCCAAGCCACTAGATGGCAGTGCTCACTAGTTTGGAGAATAATATCTCGGACAATGGGAAAGGTCAAACGGCCTCATGTTCCACAAAGTCAAAGAGGTCCGTGAAATTAGGAAGCTGAGCAGAAAGAATAAATCAGAACCAAAATAAAAATAACAAATATTATTCCTTGTAGTAGACAGAATGTTGTGTTATTTCTATAGGTGGTTTGTGTTAAACTTCAGTTAGGGATGTGTCTCTGGTGCTGCTTGTTGCCAGCAGTAATGGAAGTATCATTGAAACAGGCCACTTGCTTGAACCCTCAATCGTAAAAATAGTGTGTGGCGAGGAGCATTAAAAGAGGAAGAAAGTGAGTTAAAAAGGCTGTTTGCACCATGATTGGGAGTAAGGAAGAGTTCTATCCCACAATATGCAAAATTAACATGTTCAAAATCTTTAGCTGCTCTTCGCAAGGCTAATGAAAGTCCTTAAATTTATAGTATTTATAATATTTTAAATGATCCATAATGAAAGTTTTTTCCCCAAAGGTTGTAAGTTTTAATCTTTCTATAAGTCGTACTTACTTTGAAATCTCCGGTATATCATATCCAGCATCAATGGTCTCTTTCCCAGCAGAAACCGCAGCTGTAAGCAGGAGTCTGCTTTTCCCAGTAGCCTGTGCCTCTGTATTAAAGGCTGCTAGCAATTCCTTCAAAAGATGAGTATATTTTCAATTTTAATGATGATAAACATATTTCAGAACATAATTACTGTAGTCACAGCTCCTGTTGATAGTGTACCATTCATGGGCATTCTGTCTCTCTTAAACTGCTGTCATTGGATAAGCATTGGACTTATTTTATGATACTGTATGTACTTCTCTGAGATCTTGGTTAAACTAAATTTGTTTGGGTCATTTTCAGTGCTTGTCTTGCAGCCATTTCAGCCTAAATATTCCAGGACACTTGATTTTTAGAAGAGATAGGCAAAATGGATAAGGAAGCAGGGGGTAGCCCTGATAATAAAGGATGGATAAAGACACTAGAGAGAAAGGATCTTAGCTCAGAAAATTAAGATGTAGACTTACTTTGGGTGGAGCTAATCAACAACAAGGGGCAGAAAACACTGGTGGGTGTACTCCATAGACCCCCAAACAGCAGTTGTAGTGTCGGGCAGAGAAATTAGGAAATTAGAGATATATGTATCAAGGGTAATACAGTAATCATGGAGGAGTTTAATCTTCATAGAGACTGGGCAAACCAAATTTGCAGTAATAGTGTGGAGGAGGATTTAATGGAATGTATTCAAGATGGTTTTCTAGATCAGTATGTCGAGGATCCAACTAGTGAATAGGCTATTTTAGATCTAGTATTGTGCAATGAGAAGGGGTTAATTAATAACCTTATAGTAAAAGAGTCTTTGGGGAAGAGTGAGCATAATATGATATAATTTTATATTGAGTTTGAGTGATTTAGTTAAGTACGAAACTAATGTCTTAAATCTGAACAAAGCAAACTACATAGGTATGAGCGGCAAGTTGACTAAGGTAGGTTGGGAAACTAGATTAAAAGATATGATGGTAGATAATGGCAAATATTTAAAGAATTAATTCATAATTCACAATGAATATACATTCCCTTAAGGAGTAAAAACCCCATGGGATTATTAGCCCAACTGTGGCTAACAAGAGAAGTTAAAGATAGTATTAGATTAAAGGAAGAGGCTTATAATGATGCCAAAAAGAGTATTGAGCCTGAGGATTGGGAGAATTTTAGAATTAAGTAAAAGGATGACCAAGAAATTGATAAAGAAAGAGAAAAGAGAATAGGAGAGTAAATTAGCAAGAGACATAAAAACAGATTGTAAAAGCTTCAATATACAGGAAACTTTGTGTTGTCCGGAGGCGAACCGTCCGGCAAGCTCGAGCCACCGGCAAAAATCAGGAGCCGTTTTTTATTCTTTTCGTTTCTTTTCTTTGCTTTTTTTGAACAGTCAAGCTCTGCAACGTCTGTAGCTAAGCAACAGCTTCAGCTAGAGATGCTACAGAGATGCATGCCGACTGTTTAGAGGCTGTTGCTAAGCAACAGGGTTTGTTGATTCATACAGAGATGAAAATCTCCGTATGTTTCAACATTAGCTCTGGAGTGTACGGCAGTTTTGAGGGAACAGCAGCAGCTCGGTCCCGTCGGTGCCGAATAGCACAAAGTTTCCTGTATATGTAACAAGGAAGAGATTAGCAAAAGTAAATGTGGGTCCCTTAAAGGCAAAGACAAGAAATTATAATGGGGAATAAGGAAACGGCAGAGAGACTAAATGAATACTTTGTTTCTATCTTCACAGTGGAAGACATAGGATTACATAGGATATACGGCACAGAAACAGGCCATTTGGCCCAACCAGTCCATGCCGCTTTTATGCTCCACTCGAGCCTCCTCCCGTCTTTCCTCCTCTAAATCTATCAGCATAACCCTCTATTCCCTTCTCCCTCAGATGTTTGTCCAGCCTCCCCTTAAATGCATCAATACTATTCGCTTCAACCACTCCCTGTGGTAGCGAGTTCCACATTCTCACCACTCTTTGGGCAAAGAAGTTTCTTCTGAATTCCCTATTGGCTTTCTTGGTGACTGTCTTATATTGATGGCCTCTAGTTATGCTCTTCGCCAGAAGTGGAAACATTCTCTCTGTATCCACTCTATCAAAACCTTTCATAATTTTATAGATCTCTATTAGGTCACCCCTCAGCCTTCTTTTTTCAAGAGAAAAGTGACCCAGCATATTCATCCTTTTCTGATATGTATACCCTCGCGTTTCTGGTATTATCCTTGTAAATCTTCTCTGCACCCTCTCCAGTGTCTCTATCATTTTTATAATATGGGGACCAGAACAGCATGCAGTACTCCGAGTGTGGTCTAACCAAGGTTCAATACAGTTTTAGCATAACTTCCCTACTTTTCAATTCTATCCCTCTAGAAATAAACCCTAGTGCTTGCTTTGCATTTTTAATGGCCTTGCTAACCTGTGGTGCAACTTTTAGTGATTTGTGTATTTGTACTCCGAGATCCCTTTGTTTTTTTACCCCAGCTAGACTCGCACCCTCCAAGTGATAAGTGACCTCCTTATTCTTCCTACCAAAATGTAATATCTCACATTTGTCTGTGTTGAACTTCATTTGCCAATTATTTGCCCATTCTGCAAGTTTATTAATGTCCTCCTGTAATTTGTTGCAGCCCTCCTCAGTATTGACACCCCCCCCCAATTTGGTATCATCCACAAATTTAGAAATTGTGTTTTTGATTCAAAGTCTAAATTGTTAATGTAAATTGTGAACAGCAGTGGCCCCAGCACTGATCCTTGTGGAACACCACTACCTACCTTCTGCCACTGTGAATAGCTACCCTTTACTCCCACTCTCTGCTTTCTGTATTGAAGCCAGCCAGCAATCCATTCTGCTACTTGTCCCCTGACTCCACATTCTCTGACCTTATTCATTAGTCTATTATGGGGTATCTTATGGAAGACCTTTTGAAAATCTAGATAAATGACATCTACTGCATTACCATTGTCTATTCTCTGTTACCTCTTCAAAAAAATCAAGAAGGTTGGTCAAGCAAAATTTTCCCGTTTGAAATCCATGCTGACTATTCATCATTATTATATGTTTCATTTCTAGATGTTCTATTCTCTCCTTTAGTAGGGATTCCATTATTTTTCCTACCACCGATGTTAAGCTGACTGGTTTATAATTTCCTGGAAATGTTCTATCTCCCTTCTTAAATATAGATATTACGTTAGCTATCCGCCAGTCCTCTGGCACTACACCTTTTTCTAACAAATTATTAAATATGTGTATTAATGTCTCTGCTATCTCTTCCCTAGATTCTGTTAAAATGCGTGGATGCAATCCATCCAGACCAGGGGTTTTATCCTCTTTGAATTTGATTAGTTTATTTAATATATCCCCTTTTTTAATTTTAAATGCACTTATCGCATTACTCAACTCATCATCCAATGTCATGTCCACCTGTTCAATCTCCCTGGTAAATACCGAAGTGAAATAATTATTTAATATTTCTGCCATCTCCCTCTCATTATCTGTGGTATTGTCTTATCCATCCCTTAATGGCCCTATTCCCATCCCAACCTTCCTTTTTTTTATTGATGTGCCTGTAAAATATTTTACTATTTTGTTTTATGTTCCTTGATAATTTAATTTCATAGTTCCTCTTTGCCTTCCTAATTGTTTTTTTGACTTCTCTTCTAATCACTTTGTATTCTCTCTTATCATGCACTCCTCTGCTGCCTATAAGAACATAAGAAATAGGAGCAGGAATAGGCCACTTGGCCACTCGAGCCTGCTCCGCCATTCAATAAGATCATGGCTGATCTTGGGCTCAAAGCCACTTCCCCACCCACTCCCCATAACCCTTCACTCCCTTATCTTGCAAAAATCTGTCTATCTCCATCTTAAATGTATTTAATGACCCAGCCTCCACGGCTCTCTGGGGCAGAGAATTCCACAGATTTACGACCCTCTGAGAGAAGAAATTCCTCCTCATCTCAGTTCTAATTGGGCGACACTTTTTTCTGAAACTGTGCCCCCGCATTCTAGATTTCCCCATGAGGGGAAACTTCCTCTCTGCATCTACCTTGTCAAGCCCCCTCAGTATCTTATATGTTTCAATAAGATCACCTCTCGTTCTTCTAAATTCCAATGAGTATAGGCCCAGCCTGCTCAACCTTCCCTCATAAGTCAACCCCCTCATCTCTGGAATTAACCTAGTGAATCATCTCTGAACTGCCTCCAATGCAGGTATATCATTCCTTAAATAAGGAGACCAAAACTGTATGCAGTACTCAAGGTGTGGTCTCACCAATACCCTGTACAGTTGTAGCAGAACTTCCCTGCTTTTATACTCCAACCCCTTTGAAATAAAGGCCAACATTCCATTTGCCTTTATGATTACTTGCTGCACCTGCATGCTAACTTTTTGTGTTTCATGCTCAAGGACCCCCAGGGCCCTCTGAACTGTAGCATTTTGTACTCTCCATTTAAATAATAATTTGCTTTTTTATTTTTCCTGTCAAAGTGTATAACCTCGCACATACTCCATCTGCCAAATGTCTGCTCACTTAATTAGCCTGTTTATATCCCTTTGCAGGTTCTTTGAATCCTCTGCACAACTTGCTTTTCCACCCATCTTTGTATTATCCACAAACTTGGCTACAGTACACTCAGTCCCTTCATCCAAGCCATTAATGTAGATTGTAAATAGTTGAGGCCCGAGCACTGACCCCTGTGGCACCCCACTAGTTACCGTTTGCCAACCGGAAAATGACCCATTTAACCCGACTCTCTGCTTTCTGTTAGTTAGCCAATTCAGAGGGAGCTTGTACACAGTTCAAAGTAAATTAACATGCAGGTACAGCAAGCATTTAGGAAAGCAAATGGTATATTATACTCCTATTCCTTTGTAATAAAGGCTAAGAGTAAAGAAGTCTTACTACAATTATATAGGGCCCTGGTGAGACCACACCTGGAGTACTCTATGATTTTGGTCTCCTTACCTAAGAAAGGATATACTTGCCTTAGAGGGAATGCAACGAAGGTTCACTGGACTAATTAAAAAAAAAATTCCTTCATGGGATGTGGACATTGCTAGCTAGGCCAACATTTATTGCCCATCCCTAATTGCCCTTGAGAAGGTGGTGGTGGGCCATCTTCTTGAACCACTGCAGTCTGTGTGGTGAAGGTACTCCCATAGTGTTATTAGGGAGGGAGTTCCAGGATTTTGACCCAGTGACGATGAAGGATCAGCGATATACTTTTAAGTCATGATGGTGTGTGACTTGGAAGGGAACTTGCAGGTGATGGTGTCCCCATGCGCCTGCAGCCCTTGTCCTTCTAGGTGGAAGAGGTCGCGGGTTTGGGAGGTGCTGTCAAAGAAGCCTTGGCAAGTTGCTGCAGTGCATCTTATAGATGGTACACACTGCATCCATGGTGCGCTGGTGTTGGATGGAGTGAATGTTTAAGGTGGTGGATGGGGTGCCAATCAAGCGGACTGCTTTGTCCTGGATGGTGTCGAGCTTCTTGAGTATTGTTGGAGCTGCACTCATCCAGGCAAGTGGAGAGTATTCCATCACACTCCTGACTTGTGCCTTGTAGATGGTGGAAAGATGTGTCTTGTATATGGGGAGTCAGGAGGTGAGACACTCACCGCAGAATACCCAGCCTCTGACCTGCTCTTGTTGCCACAGTATTTATGTGCATGGTCCAGTTAAGTTCCTGGTCAATGGTGACCCCAGGATATTGTTGGAGGGGAATTCGGCGATGGTAATGCCATTGAATGTCAAGGGGCGGTGGTTAGACTCTTTCTTGTTGGAGATGGTCATTGCCTGGCACTTGTGTGGCACGAATGTTACCTGCCACTTATCAGCCCAGGCCTGAGTGTCGTCCAGGTCTTGCTGCTTGCTACATATTACATAGGATGACAGGATTTTCCTACATATTCCCTAGAGTTTATAAGAATGAGAGATGATCTCATTGATCATATAAAATTCTTAAAGGGCTTGTCAGGGTAGATGCTGGGAGGAAGTTTCCCCTGGCTGGGGAGACTAGAACTAGGGGTCACGGTCTCAGAATAAGTGTCGGCCATTTAGGACTGAGATGAGGAGAAATCTCTTCACTCAAAGGGTTGAGAATCTTTGGAATTCTCTACCCCGGAGGGCTGTGGATGCTCAGTCGTTGAGTATATTCAAGGCTGAGATCGATAGATTTTTGGATACTAAGGGAATCAAGCGATATGGGGATAGTGCGGGAAGGTGGAGGTAGAAGATCAGCCATGATCTTGTTGAATGGGGGAGCAGGCTCGAGGGGCTGAAAGGCCTACTCCTGCTCCTGAGTCTTACATTCTTATTTTCATGAAGATGTGGCCTTACTGACATTGGGGTGCATTATTGGTTTTTGGGTTTCTATAGCACTCCTCATTTGCACTTGTTTTGTTGTTCCACACTGTCTAAAGCTTTTAGCAGAAATAAAATCTTGTATAAAAGGAAAGAGATGTAAGAGATTTTGGGGGAGAAATTCCCCTAGAGGGCCATTTGGGGCGCTAAGTCAAAAATGTTTGAAAAGTTAGCGCCAGGCATTAACCTTTTCAAACATTTGAGAAATTCCCATTTTTTGCCCCAAGAGGGAAGTGGAGCACTGAATCAAGCTGAGTGCCAAGCTGACTGAACGCGGCACTCAGCCTGCGTCCAATGCTCAGAATTTTTAAAAAATATTTTTAAATTGGCGATTTTTTTTTCATGTCGGCTGCCTACCGCACCTTTAGATGGCGCCCCACAAGCGGCCGGCCTCATTGTTCACGATCCCGGCAGCAGTCGGTAACATCACCCGGCACTGCAGCGGGGCGCGAGGGGGAATCTTTCTCCCGAGGCGCGACTGGGGCGCTGCACCCAGAGATGACATCATGATCTCTGGGCGCAGAATATCGTGGCGATACCCAGTAGCGCCGCCGCTAACCTCCTGCAGATTTTTGTGGGAGGTGCGCTTATCGCCTCGGGGGGGCGGGGCGAAAAGCCATTTGTGTCCCGTTAGTGCCTCCCACTGGAGGAGCAAACAAGGGGAATTTCACCCCCTTTGTTACTGAAGTAGGCACAAAGCTGTTTTTCTGTAATGCTCCTACAAGATGTTGCATTAAAGATTAGCCGTGGACCTTTCACCTTGACCAAGACTGTGAAACGTTGTTTATCTTCAGCTGGACTGCCTCGAGAGCCAGGGTACTCCCAGTCCAGGTCTAAACCATCAAATCCGTGCTTCCGCAGAAAGGTGACTACGGAACTGATGAATGTTGCTCGATTTTGCGGTGTAGCGACCATGTTGGTAAATCTAATCACGGGAACAGATTGGAAATCGAGAAAGCATTAAATTCATCAATCTCCTTTTGAGAACCGATTAGGTATTTCTTTCTGACCAGTACTGTTCCTTTGAACACTTAACATCCTCATACTAAACTCCACTGTTTAACAGTTTAATGCCTGCATTTAAGAAAAAAAGCACAGAGAAATTTAGTATGAGTATGTTAAAGCTTCACGCAGGAACAGTGTCCCTATCTACTGACATTTCCGTCATTATCCCAAAAATTCTTCCTGAATAATTTTCTCTCTAAATATGCAGAATTTTACATAAGTGAAGTTGTGCAATGGTAGATCTGTACCTGGGATTTATTTGACATTCCTTTGTTTGGGGTTAAATTTCTGGCACAGATTGAAACTCAATCTTATTCGGATAGTCTAGTTCCAACGAGAAGTGATACAATGGCTTCTGAGCTGCATTGTTGAATTTCAATTGGGTTCAGTAATGGACTTCTACTCTCCAATTTTATCGTCATTTGTTTGCTGCACGTGAATGTTGCAGAAGGGAGAAGAGGAACTTATAGCTATGGGGTGATTTGTACAGAAGGGGTTTTTTGATGCAAAATTCAAAATGGTGACAATTTAGTGTTGACATCTTTCTGGGATTACATTAAGCTGTATCTGTAGTTTTAAAAAAAACAGGCTTGCCTCCAAGTCAGAAGGTTCTGGGTTCAAGTCCCGCTCTAGAGACTTATGCGCTTCATCTAGACTGACACTTCAGTTCAGTGCAGTGCTGAGGGGTGCTGCACTGTCGGAGGTGCCATCTTTCGGATAAGACGTTAAGCCAAAGCCCCGTGTGACCTCTCGGGTGGACATAAAAGATTCAATGGCACTATTTCGAACAATAGCAGGGGAGTTTGCCCCAGTATCCCTCAACCAACATCGTTAAAACAGATTATCTGGTCAATTTGCTGTGCACAAATTAGCTGCTGCATTTCCTACGTTACAGCAGTGACTACACTTCACAAGTACTTTATTGGTTGTAAAGCGTTTTGCAATGTCTTGAGGTCGTGAAAGGCATTACATAAATGCAAGTTCTGTCATGGAGAACTCTTTACTCCTGTTTTTCTCGTTTCATGTAATATTAAAGTCTAATTGTACATTTTCAAAGCAGTACATGTTCTGTAAATGTCACGCAGGTGCAGAGGACTATTAAGGAACAGAAACACCATCCATTCATGCTGGTCACGAGCAGCTAGGAACAGTTTTTCTGTATGTGTGAGGCTGTGCAAATACTGAGAATTCCCTCGGAGCCCGGTCCTAACTTCGAAAGACAGTCGTAGTTCCCCAAAGTAAAACCGAAAGACAGGAACTACAATCACTGAAAAGGCCTTTTTAATTGGTCATGGCAATATAAAAAAAAATTCTTCAGAGAAAGAGTAATCAAGGTATGGAATAGGCATCCAGGAAGAGTAAAAAAAGAACGAACTTGTATTTATATAGCACCTTTCACATTCTCAGGATGTCCCAAAGTATTTTTTTTTTAAATGGAGTTACTGTTGTTGAGTAAGGCATGGTGGACATGAAACATTAAAATCATTTAAGAAGCAATCGGATGTTGCAATGGGGGGACTTGAAGGCATTTCTGTATGAATGTACCAAGAATGACCTTCCTCATCTTTAATGGTCTTGTGCAGTTGTGAAATACAAAGACAGTATGGGGGGAAATAATCCCAGCCACATGGTCAGTGGCACACTCTACACACACAATCCTCGATGATAGAAAATTTGTAATTTATCAGAAGAGCAAACCCACAAACCTCCCGGTCCTGCAGACGCTGGTTGGAAAACCAATGGCTTAGAGTTAAATTCCTGCTAAAATGGCCACATTCCTTGGGTTGTCTGTCTGACTGGGCAATCTACATTTCTCAGCAACTAAATGAGAAATCTAATAGGAAGCCTGGAAGCCTAGGTGTGTGTTGCCATGGTTCTGTTTCATAATTGAAAATTGCCAATTTCATTTTACTAGATAAACAGAGAAACACTGACTGATATTTCTCAACTCTCGGCTCACTGAACTTTGGGACTTTTACTATTTTGTGAAATTGAAAATGTTATCAATTTTACCTGGTGGTACCAAAATTCCAACCTCCAATGGCTAAATGTGTTTTCAGATTATTATTTCTGTTAAGAGAAAGAATCGAAACCATGAATGTCAATATTGCAGTAAGTTTGGAGCATATTTCATCAACATTTACTTTCTCTAGCCATATAAAGAATACACACCAATTATGTCAGTGATCAGAATTTTTATGTAATTGAACGTGAGAATAATTGTCATTTGTAAAACGAATCTGCAATTTGTAACCAACACAGCTCAGAGGGAATGATATGACTTACTTATTTTTCAGATCATTGAACCTCTTGTACATAGCTTCATCATTCCATTCAAAGGTGGTGATTTTGTAGTTGGTCATGCTGGCAAAGGCATAAATCAGGTGGGTGCACAGGAAGGGGTCGACGTTTTCTGGGAAGAATTTACCACCTTCTGGTCTGTACTGAGACCAGTTTGTGTAGTAACAAACCAGTTTGTAGGAGGAGACTAAAGTGTGAAGAAAATGTTGCAGTTATCTCAAATATTAAAGACAATAAGGTGGCAAAACTGAAGGACAACACATGACACACTTTACTGAATCCTTGACCCTGATGGGAATAAACCTTTGATGGGGTTCGAAGGGTACTTTCACTTTTGTTCACAGGGAGACTTTTGCATTGATCATTGAAGTAAATTGTTTGCCTTCAGAGCTCCTGCCACAGAGCTCTGCACATTAAAGGGAATTTGGGATCAAACCTCACACAAATTTTGTCAATTAATATTAATTTGCACATTTTAATTTGCACTGAAGACAAAAAAATTACCCCCCAACCATGTTGAGAGGAACCCGATCAACGGGCAGAAAGAGGAAAAGCATCGATTCAGCTGCCTGTTGTATATCTCTCCCGATTTTCATTATCTTCAGTGTTTAAAGCAAATTCCAGTTCTTAAACTGCCATGGTGGGATTTGAACTCGCGTTCTGCTGGGTTACTACTCCAGTAAAATAACCACTACATTACCATACCCTGGGCCAATGGACTGTACCACTTTCTATAAACTATAAATGTGCAATGACTTACCCAGCGATACATGGAGTAAAAAGACCAAACTCACTGAAATAAAAAATAAATACATATTTTTATTTCATATCACATTTAGAAAAATTGTATAAAATACCTGCAGAAATTTAGTGTTGAAAGGATACATTAAAAACTAATTTAAATTAATATTTTAATTTGATTATTCTGTGACAAATAGGTATATTCTAACATCTATGTCTTAAGTCAATTGCTATACTGTATAATCTACTTTCTATGTCTTTGATGTTGACTTTCTCTTAACATAGTGACTCCAGGACTTGAGCACTTTATGTAGGCTGACAGTTTGTGAAAAATCTAATCGATCTAGACATATGAGGATAATTTCCTGAGTATGTGCTGGGATTAAGAAGACCCACCCTCTCCCAGCACACACTGGACAATCGCAGGGATGATGCCGCATCGACGGTGGTGCTGCCTGTTGGATGAGATGTTAAACTGTGCCGTCGTCTGTCTGTTCATGTGGCTGTAAAGGAATCCATGACTCTATGTGAACAACATCCACACGAACAGACAGATGGCAAGAAACAGATGGCCTGCCGATGAAAACTACCGTCCGGTTATGTGGCCGCATTTACCATTTCAGTTAGTTTGAAATAAAGAAAATTTGATACAAGATATACAATGCTTACCAGTCAAGAGAAGTGCCTTCCCCATCCTAGTGCTTTGAAGCAGTTCGGTCACTGGTTTTGCATGCGGTGGTGCCTTTGATAGTGTGTGTACGACACTTAAAAAAGGATCTGTACTGATTAGTGCATGGCACTGCCTTTTATAATTTGATCCACGTATCGCAATAGTTCCCGTAGACATACAGTATTTGCATTTTAGGGAAATGTGCATTAAGCAAGAGTTGTTTTGAAAGGCTACATCATCTGACTTCAGTTTTGCAATGTGTTTACAGCAAATGTAAATCGTTCAGGAATCACAATCACAGAATCACAGAAACCCCACAGTGCAGATAGAGGCCATTTCGGCCCATCGAGCCTGCACCGACACATATCCCACCCGATCCCCGTAACCCCTACTCCAACACATATCCCACCCTATCCCCGTAACCCCATGTATTTAATCCCCCTAACACTAAGGGTCAATTTATCATAGCCAATCAACCTAACCCGCACATCTTTGGACTGTGGGAGGAAACCGGAGCACCCGGAGGAAACCCACGCAAACACAGGGAGAATGTGCAAACTCCACACAGGAATTTATAATTTAGAATTTTCACAACTTTGTGAGCAAGTTGCTCTCTTATGTTTAATGAAAAGAGATATGCGGCGTATAAAACATTCAGATCAGCTGGTCTTTCCAGCCTTGGTGGGCTTTGGTGGCGCTGGCTTGGAGAGATTCACAGAACAAATAGTTAGAAGTGTTTGTCGAGATACATATGGCCTATCATCACAGCAGAGCTAACGTAGTTTATCAATGCACTGCGGCTGAGACTGTGCTGCTAGCTATTCCCAGTGCTTTATAATATTTATACACACGATGCGGATGAAGAAATTAAATGATAATGGCGCGATTGTCACCCAAATTGCAGTGAAGTACCGCGGGACTCAAACTGCAGTGGGATGAACTTTTGCATGTGCAATACATCAAGTTGAGTAACAAAGTATGTAATTTCATCAGAACAACAATTGATCTACTGCATCTGTTAAAGTGTTGAAATAAATATGTCCTAATTTGTTTACGCAGATTGCAGGTTCGAGTCCCGAGAGGTTGCTATGATGCGGGCACTTGGCCCTAGGCTACGGTCAATGATTTGGCTTGTCAATCTCAATTGGGAATAACAAGACTTTATTGTATGTAATCAACCACCACCTGGACTGAAGGGTGTGTTGATGCAGGGTGGGGGAACACAAGCACAGTCACAAGATTGGTAAATGAAAAACAGCAGTTAGCTGTGTTTTATTTTTAGAAAACGGGGAAAAAAGGTTCACGTCTGGCAAAATCCAAAAACACGACGTTCAAAAAGAAAAATGAAGAACAAAACCATCACCCACCCCGGATGGTTAGGAAGGCAGTCCTTAAATCAGTTTTCTCCAAAAAAAACAATAAGCCAGGGTTACTTTACCACTGGATCTTTCTCAGCCGGTCCAGGGATCACATCAGGCTCTCAGAACGAAACAATATTCCACCCAGGTTCAACAGCAAACCTCTCTGTGGCAGCCACAACCTTTGGGCCTCTCCTCAGGCACTGACCCTGAAGGGATGCACTAGTTTGCCTTTTGAACTCCTGAGCTGATGGGTAGATTTGCCTCAGGTGTGTTGGAGGTGGGTGTGGCCTTCACCTGAATTGGAGTGAGAGGGGGACTTTGTCTCCATCTAGTGGCCACATACCGTCCATCCACCACAAACCGCCCCCATAGCTCACATGTACCATTAGCAGAATGAATCATACACTCAATATTTAAGCAACAATTAACAGAATCAAATTACCAGGATGCAAAATTGGCTCAGTTTGCAGGAAGCAAAGGGTAATGGTCGATGGATGTTATTGTGACTGGAAGGTTGTTTCTGGTGGGGTTCCACAGGGCTCAGTACTGGGTCCCTTGATTTTTGTGATATATATCAATGATTTAGACTTCAATGTAGGGGGCATGATTAAGAAGTTTGAAGATGATACAGAAATTGGCCGTGTGATTGATAGTGAGGATGAAAGCTGTAGACTGCAGGAAGATATCAATGGACTGGTCAGGTGGGAAGAAAAGTGGTAAATGGAATTCAATCATGAGAAGTGTGAGGTAATGCATTTGGGGAGGGCTAACAAGGCAAGGGAATACACAATAAATGGTAGGACACTGAGAAGTGTTGAGGAACTGAGGGAGCTTGGAGTGCACGTCCACAGATCCCTGAAGGTAGCAGGACAGGTAGATAAAGTGGTTAAGAAGGCATACAGGATACTTTCCTTTATTAGCTGAGGCATAGAATATAAGAGCAAGGAGGTTATGCTTGAACTGTATAAAACACTAGTTAGGCCACAGCTAGAGTACTGCGTACAGTTCTGGTCATCACATTAAAGGAAGGATGTGATTGCACTAGAGAGGGTACAGAGGAGATTTACGAGGATGTTGCCAGGACTAGCGAATTTTAGCTATGAGGAAAGATTGGATAGGCTGGGGTTGTTTTCTTTGGAACAGAGGAGGCTGAAGGGAGCCTTGATTGAGGTGTATAAAATTCTGAGGGGCCTAGATATAGATAGGAATGACCTAATTCCCTTAGCAGAGAGGTCAATAACCAGGGCACATAGATTTAAAGTAATTGGTAGAAGGATTAGAGGGGAGTTGAGGAGAAATGTTTTCACCTCTCTCACTATCACTAGAGAAAATGCACAAGGCAAGCTAATGGGACTAAAGGCTGACAAGTCCCCTGGACCTGATGGCCTGCATCTTAGGGTCTTAAAAGAGGTGGCTGCAGAAATAGTGGAGGCATTGGTTGTGATCTTCCAAAATTCCCTAGATTCTGGAAAGGTCCCAGCGGACTTGAAAACCGCAAATGTAATGCCACTATTGAAGAAAGTAGGGAGACAGAAAGCAGGAAAATATAGGCCGGTTAGCTTAACATCTGTCATTTGAAAAATGCTGGACTCCATTATTAAGGGAGGAGTAGCAGGACATTTAGAAAATCATAATACAATCAAGCAGAGTCAACATAATTTTACGAAAGGGAAATCATGTTTGGCAAATTTATTAGAGTTCTTTGGGGATGTAACAAACAGGGTGGATAAAGGGGAACCAGTAGATGTAGTGTATTTGGATTTCCAAAAGGCATTCGAGAAGGTGCCACATAAAAGGTTACTGCACAAGATAAGAATTCACAGTGTTGGGGGTGATATATTAGCATGGACAGGGGATTGGCTAACTAACAGAAAACAGAGAGTCAGGATAAATGGGTCATTTTCAGGTTGGCAAACTGTAACTAGTGGGGTGCCACAGGGATCAGTGCTGGGGCCTCAACTATTTACAATCTATATTACTGACTTTGATGAAGGGACTGAGTGTACTGTAGCCAAGTTTGCTGATGATACAAAGATAGGTGGGAAAGCAAGTTGTGTGGAGGACACAGAGTCTGCAAAGAGATAGGTAGGTTATGTGAATGGGCAAAATTTGGCAGATGGAGTATAATGTGGGGAAATTTGAGGTTATCTACTTTGGTAGGAAGAATAGAAAAGCAAAATATTATTTAAATGGAGAGAGACTATAGAATGTTGCGGAACAGATGGATCTGGGTGTCCTTGTACATGAAACACAAAAAGTTAGCATGCAGGTACAGCAAGTAATTAGGAAGGCAAATGGAATGTTGGCCTTTATTGCAAGGGGGATGGAGTATAAAAGTAGGGAAGTCTTGCTACAACTGTACAGGGCGTTGGTGAGACCACACCTGGAGTACTGTGTACAGTTTTGGCCACCTTATTTAAGGAGTGATATACTTGGAGGGTGTTCAGCGAAGTTCACGAGGTTGATTCCTGAGCTGGAAAGGTTGAGCAGGTTGGGCCTATACTCATTGGAGTTTAGAAGAATGCGAGGGGATCTTATTGAAACATATAAGATTCTGAGGGGGCTTGACAGGGTATATGCCGAGAGGATGTTTCCTCTCATGGGGGAATCTAGAATTAGGGGGCATAATTTCAGGATAAGGGGTCGCCCATTTAAGACAGAGATGAGGAGGAATTTCTTCTCTGAGGGTCATGAATCTTTGGAATTCTCTACCCCAGAGAGCTGTGGAGGCGGAGTCAGTGAATATATTCAAGGCAGAAATAGACAGATATTTGAGCTACAGGGGAGTCAAGGGTTATGGGGAGCGGGCGGGAAAGTGGAGTTGAGGCCAAGATCAGATCAGCCGTGATCTTATTGAATGGCAGAGCAGGCTCGAAGGACCGAATGGCCTACCGCTCCTATTTCCTATGTTCTTATGTTCGCCCAGAGGGTGGTGGGGGTCTGGAACTCACTGCCTAAAAGGATGGTAGAGGCAGAAACCCTCATCACATTTACAAAGTACTTGGATATGCACTTGAACTGCCGTAACCTACAGGGCTACGGACCAAGAGCTGGAAAGTGGGATTAGGCTGGGTAGCTCTTTTTTGGCCGGCACAGACACGATGGGCCGAATGGCCGCCTTCTGTGCTGTAAATTTTGATGATTCTGTGAATCGACTGTCAAAGCATGCAACTATATAAGTTGTTAACAATTAACGAGGTTATGGCCATCCAAGGACATCTAATAATTAACGAGGCATCACACACATCCTGATTGTGGCTCCGCTCAGTCTAGCTTCATCCAGCCAATATCTTGTCCCATTACTACCGCCTTTTGCCCTGCACCATCATCCCTTTTATTATTTAATCACTCATAAGCACATAAGAAATAGGAGAAGGAGTAGACCATTCGGCCCTTTGGGCCTGCTCCCCCATTCAATAAGATCTTCTACCTCAACTCCACCTACCCGCCCTATATTCATATCCCTTGATTCCCTTAATATCCAAAAATTTATCACTCTCTGTCTTGAATATACTCAATGACTGAACATCTTCAGCCCTCTGGGGTAGAGAAGTCCAAAGATTCACAACCCTTCGAGTGAAAAAATGTCTCCTTATCTCAGTCCAAAATGGCCGACCCCTTATTCTGAGTCTGTGACCCCTAGTTCTAGACTCCCCAGCCAGGGGAAACATCCTCCCTGCATCTACCCTGTCAAGCCCTCTTAGAATTGTATATGTTTCAATGAGATCATCGCTCATTCTTCTAAACGCTAGGGAATATAGTCCTAGTCTACTCAATCTGAATCATCTTCAGCTGCTTCATCAATGGCCTTCCCTCCATCATAAGGTCAGAAGTGGGGATGTTTGCTGATGACTGCACCATGTTCACTGCCATTCGCAACTCCTCAGATAATGAAGAAGTTCATGCCAGCATGCAACAAGACCTGGACGACGTTCAGGCTTGGGTTGATAAGTGGCAGGTAACATTCGCGCCACAGAAGTGCCAGGCAATGACTATCTCCAACAAGCAAGAGTCTAACCACCGCCCCTTGACATTCAACGGCATTACCATCGCCAAATCCCCCAAAATCAATATCCTGGTGGTCACCATTGACCAGAAACTTAACTGGATCAGCCACATAAATACTGTGGAAACAAGAGCAGGTCAGAGGCTAGGTATTCTGCGGTGAGTGTCTCACCTCCTGACTCCCCAAAGCCTTACCACCATCTACAAGGCACAAGTAAGGAGTGTGATGGAATACTCTCCACTTGCCTGGATGAGTGCAGCTCCAACAACACCCAAGAAGCTCGACACCATCCAGGACAAAGCAGCCCGTTTGATTGGCACCCCACCCACCACCTTAAACATTCACTCCCTCCACCGTGGCTGCAGTGTGTACCATCTACAAGATGCACTGCAGCAGCTCGCCAAGGCTTCTTCGGCAGCACCTCCCAAACCCGTGATCTCTTCCACCTAGAAGGACAAGGGCAGCAGGCGCATGGGAACACCACCACCTCCAAGTTCCCCTCCAAGTCACACACCATCCTGACTTAGAAGTATATCGCCGATCTTTCATCGTCGCTGGGTCAAAATCCTGAAACTCCCTACCTAACAGCACTGTGGGAGTACCATCACCACATGGACTGCAGTGGTTCAAGAAGGAGGCTCACCACCACCTTCTCAAGGGCAGCTAGGGATGGGCAATAAATTCTGGCCTTGCCAGCGACACCCACATCCCATGAATGAATAAAAACAAACACGCAACGAGGTCTGGCTCCCCACGGTCTCTCAGGGAGTCCACCATCCTTTGCAGACTGCCAAGGATGGGTTCCATGGTGTGCACAGTGCTCTGTGCAATGTTCGAGGCGGACTCCTCCACGCTCCTTACCATTGCTGACAGGCTCTCGGGCACCCTTGCCATTGCACCTATGATCTCCGTGTGCATGCCCATCACCCTGCTTGTGAATGCCTCCCATTGAGGTCGTCTGAGTCCTGTGCAGCAGAACTCTCACGTGAACTCGCCCTCCGGGGAGCTGGCTCCCGAGCTACCCTTTCCCCCTGGCCTTGCTGCAGCCCGCTTGTTCCCGGTGCATCACCCAGTGCAGACCCCTCTTCTAAACTTGCCTCTAAAGATCACGTAGTGCCAGTATCTGAGGTGGTGCCTGTGGGTGAGACATGCAGTGACGCGATGCTTTCTTCCTCCTCTTCTTCCGCCTCACTCTCACTGGGAGGCTCAGGGACAGGCTGGTCAAATGGTTGCTGGTTACCTGAAAGCATAAAGGCACAAGACTCACGTTAAGGTGAGGGCAGGGGGGCAGGAAGGGTGCAAGGAATGCAGACAATATAATGAGCTGGAAAGTTGGAAAGATTTGTGCTGTGAGGGGGAGGTGGGGTGAGCGAAAGAGAGGGGATGAGCATACCGTTTGATGTAAGAAAACTACTAAGCACTTGGTTTGAGTTTAAAACAAGGCTTTAATCAACTGTTTCACAACCATGAGTTCTAGTCACATCACTAGTTCCTGGTTACAAAAACGTCCTGAGCAAGCTGGGCCCACGCCCAAGTATTTATACTTTCCTTGGATGGCGCCACCAGCTGGCTGCCCAGTGTTATCTCATGAGTCATTTCTACATGAATGGCAAGATTCATGACACCGTTGTTGCCCCCAAGGGGGTCGACGTCGCTGACGGCCACGGCACCCACCACCTGGTGCCCAATGAATCTCGACACTCCTCCAGGTCTGTAAGCTGTTGGATGTCCGCTTCACCCCAGCCTGTTCGTTGCTTCTCTCTCCTATTGTGGGCCAGCTTGGCCTGCAAGAGAAAGGAAAGTGTGTGCGTGAGTGTGCAGCTGTGTGTTTGGGATATGTGCCTGCCATAGTTGAATAGCTATGATTGTAGGCAAGGCGTGAGATGTGGATGTGAGTTTGAGTAGGTGGAGATGCTTGGTGGGTGAGTGGTGGGGGTGTGGTGGTTTGTGCAATGTGTACAGACTGAGCTTCAGATGCTGGTATGTAGGACTTGTTGAAGCATGTACTCACCCTGACCACCCGAGTGAGGTTGTTGAATTTTTTACAGCACTGTGTGAGGGTCCTGAGGACCACACTGCTGGCCAAGACATCCTGGGCCACTTCCCTCCACATTGCCCTGAAGACCTGGGGAAATGGCCTCCTGCCAGTGGCCGGGAACAGCACTGCCCTCCTTCTTTCGACTGCCGAGACCAATGCCTGGTCGCTGAAACGGTGAGCTCTCTCCCTGGGACTGGGATCAGCCATGAGGATAAGAGGTGTAGCTGTTGAGTTGCTTAGAGGTCGCCTTCAGAGTCAGCAATGTTGAGAATGAGGTTGTACTGAATCTTCAACCTCCCGTTTAAGAACTGGAAGGAGCCAGTGTGAATGATGAGTCCCAATTGGACTGCACCTGAAATTGGTTCTAGCTCTCTGTGTGTAGCACCCTAAGTTAGATGATTAACGCTTGATTTAGTGCTCCAGTTTTCTATTGGAGCGCTAACAATGAATTTAGTGGGAGGTCAGAAAGATTAGCGGCTGGCGCTAATTCTCCAACTTTTTAAAATTTATCGCCCCAATTGGGGCGATGGTAAATTTCTAGCCCTGTAAGAATTAAGTGTTACAGAAAAACAACACCAGGAGCACTGCTTTAAGGCAACCCAGAAAGTAGAACAAGAAGCAAAGGCTAAAATTGAAGAAAGGTCAAATTATGACTGATATCAGGGGGAAAATCTTCATAGACTGTGATCAACATGCCTTATGTGCACGTTAGTGGAGGCAAAGATCACAGGGTGCAGTCACATATTGCTCTGTCATTTCCGATAGGAGGCCCTGTGTGTGGAGGCCTCCTATCGGAAAAAAATCTAGGCCCTTACCTGAGGGCTCCGAGGTCCGGACACTTCCAATCCTGGGCCTCTCCACAGTTGAAATGCGCAGGGCCCACATATCCACGGGGCGCAGGCGGTTCACAAGCATCCCTGGGATCACGTGGGCCAGGCGAGCCAATGGGAGAAGGGAATCCCCCTTCATACGTTTGACAGATAGACCTGTCAAATATATGAATGGGGATCACTGAAAAAAGACATCAAAACATTAAATACATTTTTTAAAAAACCATCACGTTTTTAAAATGAGTTAAAATTACATTAAATTAAATATTTTAAACAAAAATTAAATTTTTTGAAAAAAATATTTAAAGTTTTTTACAGGGCTAAAAATAAACTTACCTTTTTTAAAAGTATTTTAAAATTATAAAGGAGTGAAAAATAATTTTTTAAAACTTTTTAAAACTCTTATGCTGGTAAAAGCAGGCCTTACGCACGCTTTTACCAGGCGTAAGATTTTTAAAGGTTTTCAGCGGGCGGAGGTTCTGCAGAAAGCGGAACTCTCCCCCCGCAGAGGCCCTTCTCCAGGGCAGGCGTCCGATCTGTCAAGAGAAGTCTTGACAGATCGGAAGTGCCGGTTTTAAGCACATGCGCTTCGCATGCCTGAAACCGGCATTTCCGATGTCCCTACGGGTGTGTACACAGTGCGTACCCACCCGTAGGCATCGGAAAATACGGGCCAATGTCTTTAGAAAAGATGGCGGGTCAACAAGGTCAATGGAAGCTGGAATTGACCTTCAGGGCAGACCGTGGAACCCCTAAGACCTGGTGATTTCTGAACCGAACTGCAGATCTCAAACCACAGTGCAAGTGTGGTCTCCTAATGTTTGGATCCCAAGGGTCAAAGTTGAGCAGGGCAAGAGAGGGAAGTCATTACTGTCCAATAGTTCCCCAACTGGTTTTCCATCTTGGAGACAATGGCAAAAAAAAATATTTTTCATGTCTACAAAACTATCCAAACTGTCGTGTGTATGGGCATTGTAATTTTATGACTTGATGATACACATGCCGTGAGGTCAAAACACTAACAAGTGGTTACCAATTCAGGTCAGGTTTTGACAATAAGGAAAGCAAACAGGATGCTGGGTTATATTCTCCAGTCAGTCAGCTCAAATCCCCAAATCTCTCGCTGAAGTGGAATCACACCTTTGTCCCGCGCCTCTCGGAGCACCACACGTAGCTCTGCTTCCCATGATCGAAGGGCCCTAATGTGTTGTAGAGGGGAGCCATGAGACTGATCCCCAGTCTCAGAGTGAAGAACGATGAGGAAGAGCTTGCTAGGCCCAGGAAAACGGTTGTAAAGAGACAAATTTGGAACTCGGGAAGTATTTCTGTACACAGATGGTGATCAGCAGCTGGAATGTGTTGACAGAAAAGTGTGTTTGAGGCCAGGACATAAGAACATAAGAAATAAGAGCAGGAGTTGGCCACATGGCCCCTCGAGCCTGCTCCGCGATTCAATAAGATCATGGCTGATCATCGACCTCAACTCCACTTTCCCGCCCGATCTCCATATCCCTTGATTCCCCTAGGGTCCAAAAATCTATCGATCTCAGCCTTGAATATACTCAAAGACTCAGCATGCACAGCCCTCTGGGGCAGAGAATTCCAAAGATTCACAACCCTCTGAGTGAAGAAATTCCTCCTCATCTCAGTCTTAAATGGCCGACCCCTTATCCTGAGACTGCCCCCTAGTTCTAGACACTCCAGTCAGGGGAAACAAACTCTCAGCATCTACCCTGTCAATCCTGGACTCTGGACTCACTTTAATTTTAAAAAAACTGCTAGGCACAGTAATGGCAAGATGGTATTGTGGAAGCAGGAGATCTATTGTGGATGGGCTGCTGGGCCTTCTTCATCGAAACCTAACTTGTGACATTATGGCCTAAAGTCATGGCAGAATGACAGCAGTGGCCAGTGTTTAATTTTTTTGGAAAATCTATCAGTCACTTTCGACTGGAGCGGACGACTTTGTACCTCCGAGTAATCCCAGAATCCAGCTTCTCTCGTGTACGCACCAGCTGATGCCTCACCAGCCCTGGGAGCACCAACCCCAGTGCTCGAGGAGCTGAGCCTGACAGTGCGTCCATATGTTGGGAATCCAACAATAAGCTTTTTTTTCTGCGGGAGCACCGTTGCCTCTCCAATATTTCATAGCACAGTCCCCTGGAAAGTGAAATCAAAAAAACATGTTGACATATGAACACGAACAGAATGATAGCAAGCCATTGGCTCAACTGAATGAGGTCATGCTCCTGTTAGCATTAAACAACAATATATCATCTACATCATAAATATTATCTTGGCTCCGACTGAGGGGCTGGCATTCCGGCCTCCAATAGCCCAAATTGTGACAAGGTTTCCATTCCTAATGTAGATTTCATGGCAAAAAGGAGTTAAAACTCCATTATCAAGGTCAATCAAAGATGTATGCTATAGATTATTTTGATACAGTTCAAGTGATAAGAATTTCAACGTTGTACATTCTTATCTGAACTTGTGGCAGAGCAAAGTTGCAAGTGGAGCGTCGTCAGCTAACTGCCGGTAGAAATTTCTTCAGGGATCCTCCGATCGGCAGCCATAACTTCAGTGGATGATTGGCGGAAAGCCTGGCCCACCCCCTCCCCCCACTCTCCCTTTAAGGCTTGGTTCCCGGGAGGAGCCGTAGGATAGCGAGCATCTCCCGAGAGCAAGCTGCCTGATTCATCGCTGGCAGCTCACCCAGGTTATTTAAGCGAGGCCCGACCACAACAACGACGACTTGGATTTATATCGCCCTCTAACATAGTGAAATCTCCCAAGGCACTTCACAGGAGCGATTATCAAACAAAATTTGACACCGAGCCACATAAGGAGATATTAGGACAGGTGACCAAAAACTTGGTTTTAAGGAGCGTCTTATAGGAGGAGAGGGAGGTAGAGAGGTGAAGAGGTTTAGGGAGGGATTCCAGAGCTTGGGGCCCAGGCAGCTGAAGAAACGTTTGAAGATAATGGAGGAGTGATTAAAATTGGGGATGCACAAAAGGCCAGAATTGGAGGAGCACAGAGATCTCGGAGGATTGTAGGGCTTGAGAAGGTGACCGAGATAGGGAGGGGCAAGGCCATGGAAGGATTGGAAAAGAATTTTAAAACTGAGGCGTTGCCGGACTGGGAGCCAGTGTAGGTCAGCGAGCACATGGGATGATAATTCAACAGATCTTGGTGCGAATTAGGATACAGGGGGCAGAGTTTTGGATGAGCTCAGGTTTACGGAAGGCGAAAGATGGGAGGCCGGCCAGGAGTGCGTTGGAATCGTCAAGTCTAGAGGTAAGAAAGGCACAGGTGAGGGTTTCAGCAGCGGATGAGCTGAGGCGGGGCCGAGAGTTACAAAATCGGTTTGGGCCTTAGACCGATTCCATCCTGCGGGCGGTGGCCTTATGTTGCCTGACGGAATCGGACAGATTTAAGTTGACCCCATGATCGTAAAAGACAGATTCCACTGTCTTCAGGACATCTCGAAGCACTTCACAGCCAGGGACTTAGAAAGAAGAAAGGAGGAACTTGCACCTTTACAGCACCTTGCACGACCTCCGGATCTCCCAGCTTTACAGCCAATGAAGTACTTTGGAATTACAGTCAATGTTGTAATGTAGAGAAATACGACAGCCAATTTGCGCACAGCAAGCTCCCACAAACAGCAGTGTGATAATGACCAGATAATCTGTTTTTGAGTTTTGTTGGTTGAGGAATGTTAACCAGGACACCGGGGATAACTCCCCTGCTCTTCTTCGAAATAATGCCGTGGGATGATTTGCATCCACATGAGAGAGCATACAGGGCCTCGGTTTATTGCCTCACCTGAAAGACGGCACCTCCGACAGTGCAGCAGTCCCTCAGTGCTGGAGTGTCAGCCTAGATTTTGTGCTCAAGTCTCTGGAGTGGGACTTGAACCCACAACCCTCTGACTCGGAGGTGAGGGTGCTGCCCACTGAGCCATGGTTGCCACTATTTTCAAAGCGCAGGCTTTGTAGATAAACGTGACAGCCTAGTGTGCACAGCAATGAGATCAATGGCCAGTTGACATGTTTTGGTGGTGTTGATTTAGGGGTGAATGTTGGGCAGGAAACTAGAAGAACTCCCCAGCTCCGCTGCAAAAAGTGTCCCGGCATTCCTTATATCCACCTAAACAGTCAGACTGGGCCTCGGTTTAACATCTCAGCTTGGCGCCAAGAATCCGGCTCTGCCGTCAGGCTGGTAGGGAGGCGGGCGATAGGGGAGTGGGAGTTTGGCATTAGGCTGATGTGGGGAAGAGGTTTGGAAGAGTAGAATTTTGGAATCAGGCCATTGGGAGGTAAATAATGGGGGCAAACAGGGCTTGAGGTGGTGAGTGGGGGTTAGGAGGATATGTGGGCTGAGGGAGGTGAGAGGGAGAAGGGGAGGTGCAGATGGGGACCAAGGAGTAAATTGGTTATAAAATAACAACAGAAAATGCTGGAAATACTCAGCAGGCCAGGCAGCATCCATGGAGAGAGAAACAGAGTTAACATTTCAGGTCTGGGACCCTTCATCAGAACTTAATTAAATTGTATTTTATTAAATTGAGTAAATTAATTAAATTGATTCGGCTTCAGCAGCCAGATGGACATCGCCAGAGTAAATTAATTCAATAACATTTACCTTTGGTGGGAGGGGAAGCAGGCTTGGTGTAAAAACAATGGGAGTTTGAAAGGAGTAAAAGTTAATTAAAAGCCTTACTTGAAAGAAATTACCTTTTTAAAAAATCCGCCAGAGCTGACAGGCGAGCTCGCTGTGGGTGGAGCTGGGAGGCTGAATTTGGTGATGCAGCAGTGCCCTCTGGTGTTGGAAGGGCTGAAAGGCAGGTGTAATGGGGCAGACATGAACCATACAGTATCTGCCAGTTAAAAGCAACACCCAGGTGTGACAAATTCACGACACAGAAAATAGGTGAACGCATGCTATGTACAAAACCTATTCTAGCTATAAATTATAGCATAATTTCAACTTGAATAATGGAAATTGAAACCAAGGTCGGCTCATAGAAACTAAGAAATCTATCGTGCTCTATAGACTGGAGGATGGTAGAGAGTGGTGTTCCCCAAGGGTCAGCGCTGGGGCCACTGCTTTTTTTGATATATATATAAATGACCTGGATATTGGAATACAGAGTAGAATTTCTAAATTTGCCGATGACACCAAACTTGGGGGTGTGGCAAACAGTGATGATGATGTCAATCGACTGCAACAGGACATAGAAAGGCTAGCAGAATGGGCAGACAAGTGGCAGATGGAATTTAATACAGAGAAGTGTGAGGTGATGCATTTTGGTAGAAGGACCAGGGAGAGGCAATATACACTTAATGGCACAGTTTTAAAGAGTGTGCAGGGACAGAAGGACCTAGGAGTTAATGTGCATAGGATCCTGAAGATGGCGGGACATATTGAGAGAGTGGTTAGCAAAGCATATGGGATCTTGTGCTTCATAAACAGAGGTATTGAGTACAAAAGTAGAGCAGTTATGCTGAACCTTTATAAAGTGCTGGTTAGGCCACAACTGGAGTATTGCGTCCAGTTCTGGTCACCACACTTTAGGAAGGATGTGAAGGCCCTTGAGAGGGTGCAGAGGAGATTTACCAGAATGGTTCCAGGGATGGGGGATCTTAGCTACAAGGACAGGTTGGAGAAGCTGGATTTGTTTTCATTAGAGCAAAGGAGGTTGACGGGTGATTTAATAGAGGTGTACAAGATGATGATGGGTTTGGATAGGCTAGACGGGAAAAGGCTGTTCCCACTAATTGATGGTACAAGGACTAGGGGACACAAATTTAAGGTTTTGGGCAAGAGATACAGGGGGGATGTGAGGGAAAACTTTTTACGCAGCGAGTGGTGAGGACCTGGAATTCGCTGCCGACGGAAGTGGTGGAAGTGGAGACACTCAATGTTTTCAAGGGGAGACTGGATAGTCACTTGAGGGAAATAAACTTGCAGGGCGACGGGGATAGAGCGGGGGAATGGGACTGACTGGATTGCTCTGCAGAGAGCCGGCACGGACTCGATGGGCTGAATGGCCTCCTTTTGTGCCGTTATGACTTTGGGGGAGAAATTGGGTGAGTAGCGCCAGCTGTTAGCGCCTAAAGAGGCAGTCAGTGGCTGTAGCGCCACTGGCTGCGTCTGCGGCGATATTCAGTAGGGGCGCTAATGGTGGCGTTAGGCATTAGCGCTGCGCCGCCACCGATGACGTCATCGGTGTGCGCAGCGCCCCATTCGTGCCCCGTTCGTGATATTTGGTAGCGAACGCCGCAGTTGCGCCGCTCGCTACCCGCGCCCGGTTCACGGGGCCTTACTGTGCCAGCAGCGGCGCAAGTTAAGGTGGAGGTGCGGGGCGGCTGCTTTTTCGGCGGCTGCCTGCCAGCACCTCTGTCCCCGGCCTCCTAACCACCCCGCGGCATTGCCGGCTGCTTCCCGAGAGCCCGGCACTTCTCCTTGGTGCCGGGCTCATTTGCCGGCACTCGCGATCAGGGATCGTGCTGTTGCAGGCACCTCCCCCTTAACAGTGGGAGGAAGGCCTGCAGTACCGCAGCGTGCCGTGCCGCAGCGTGTGGCGCTGCGGCACGTTGCGCTGCGATAATCAGTTTCAGCGCCCTAAGAGGGACGCGGAGCGCCTCGAGCCTCGCCCCGTCTCCCTCGAGGGGCACTGAAACTGAATTTCTGGCGATCGGTGTCACTCCGATCGCTGCGCTAAATCCTGCGCTCCGCCGACTTTTGCGCCACTTTGGCGCCCCAACCCAATTTCTAGGCCTATGACTCATGTTCCCACAGCATTGCAGCATTGAAATGATCTTGCTTTGCTTTGAGACCATTAACAGTCTTGTATTGTGTTTCATCGTTCCATTCATAGGTATTTAATTTGTGACCGTTTGTCAGACTTGCGAAGGCGTATACGAGGTACGTGCACAGGAAAGGGTCGAGACCATTGTGGGTGTATCCACCAACTCCAGGTCTGCACTGGGCCCAGTTCAGAAAATAACAAACCGGCTTGTAGGACGAGCCTGTGAATATTTTCAAGTGGAAATTAGACAAACTCCTCCGATTAGTTGAATTAGGAATGCCAGAGATATTAAACATACGCCGACTTACCCAGTCACAGTAACAGGAATAACCCGGCTGAAAAAGAAAAGATAGTTTGTGTGGAGCCGCCTTTCAGAATGATATTGGACTTTGTGGGAGTAATGTTCCGAGAACGCGCTGGTGGTGGGACAATTTACTCAGCGGCAGCACATATTGGCAAGGAACTGACTCGCAGCTCATGATTTTCTGTTCGTTTGAATGAAAAATCAGACCCAGCACCCCGTGATATTTTGATATGTGCTCCCAGTGGGTGAGGTTCCTCAGTGTCAGCAAGTGCCCAGAAAATGACCCCATGAGTCTCAGCGTGTAATGTCATGTTATATTGTAGGAGCCTTCACACTCCTAACGAAAATACTGAGGTTGAAACTGGTAAGTAAACAAATGTGGTCTAATGTACTGAAACAGTTACAAAACAAAGAACGCAGGAGAAACTCCTAACAGGTCTATACACAAGCTGGATCCACGAGGACTGAACCTGTTGAATCCGTGATTCTTAAAGTATGATGTTTTCCAATAACTACACGGAGGCTGTAACTTAACAATCAACAGGTGTTTACTGGAGGAGGGTAGTCTAAAGACTGACAGTATAGAGGCATGCTCAAGGCTTATAGACAGGTGTGGTCACTGCTGGTACTACAGTATACAGGAGCTGTAAAAGTAGTTCTCTCTTAAAGGTACATACACTACAATTCCTCCCCTTTTAGATTAGCAGTACCCATAATATTCAAATAACAATTAACATTTTAACATGCACATTAAACTGAAATAGTCCATTTACAGATTCAGTCTTTGGGGCGGCTTCCTGATCCTTTCTGGATAGCGCCTTTCCTGAGGTTCTTGTTCTTGGTGCGGAGGCGATTCTGGCCCCCTTTCGTCGGTTAGTTCATCAGTTTCTGCTGCTACTGTTTCTGAGGTAGATGCTATCGGTATGTCGGGTTCATCCCCAGGTACGTGAGACATGGGGTTGACTCGTTCCTGTGACGCTAAGATCTGGTCGACGTGGCGTCTCACAATGTTCTCCCCGACATCCACTGTGTACATTAATGGCCCCTGCTGTGTGCATATCATTCCGGGTTGCCATTTTTCTGTTCGGTAGTCACGGGCCAAGACTGGTTGTCCTACATTGAAGCTCCTTGTCAGCTTCTCATTGATGTGCTGGAATTGTTTATCCTCAACATTTCTTCACACATTTGGTCTGAGCAAATCCAGACGAGATCTCAACCTTTGGTTAAAGAACATCATGGCCGGGGTCTGGTTGGTATCTGCATGTGTCGCATTTCTGTAGGCTAACAGGAAATTGTCCACCTTATGCTGTAGTGGAATTTCATCATCGCACATGGCCTTTATCACCTTTTTAAAGGTTTGTATGAACCTCTCAGCCAATCCATTTGTGGCTGGATGATACGGGGCGGATGTATAATGCCTTACCCCATTCCTTCTCATAAATTTCCGAAACTCTTCGGACACAAACTGTGGTCCATTCTCAGAGCAAATCTGCTCTGGCAAGCCGTTCCTGGCAAATATGGTCCGTAGGACTGCAATCGTTTTCTCTAGTGGTTGAGGACATTTTTATCACCTCAGGCCATTTCGAGTGAGCATCCACTGCTATTAAGAACATTGAGTCCATGAATGGACCAGCAAAATCAATATGCACCCATTGCCATGGAGAGGAGGGCCACTCCCATGGGTGTAGAGGGGCATGTGGTGGTGCGTTTTGGACCTTCTGGCATCCTGAGCAGCTCTTTGTTAGGTCCTCGATTTGCTGATCAATCCCCGGCCACCACACATAAGCCCTAGCAAGGCTTTTCATTTTCACCCCTCCCAGATGACCTCCGTGAAGCTCATTGAGCACTCTCTCCCTTAACTTGGGTGGAATTACCACTCGGGATCCACACATCACTGTCCCCTGGCATACTGACAGCTGTTCTCTTCTGGATGAGAATGCTGGCAACAGTGAGTCGCCATGTGTTGGCCATCCCCTCACCGTCAAATCATATACCTGAGACAGTGTCGGATCATTGCGGGTCTCCTTCCCTATATCCGCGTTAGTTACTGGCAATCGTTCAATTATCGACAAATAAAATATCTCGATAGGGTCCACTGCTGGTGCTTCCTCCACAGTAGGCAGTGGCAGGCGTGATAGCCCATCAGCGTTTCCATGCTGTTTCATGCCTTTATATTCTATTTCATATTGGTTCGCCCCTAGAAAAAGGGACCATCTTTGTAACCGTTGTGCAGTCATCACCGGAACGCCCTTCTTTGGATTAAAGATGGAGACAAGTGGTTGGTGGTCAGTCAGCAAGGTGAACTTCTGCCCATGCAGATAGTGGTTGAATTTTTTTACTCCCCATACTAGGCTGAGGGCCTCCCTGTCAATCTGGGCGTAGTTGCGCTCGGCTGAGGTTAGTGACCGAGACGCAAAGGCTACTGGCCTCTCCAACCCGTCTGGGAATTTGTGCGACAGCACCGCTCCAATACCATAGGTTGATGCATCACATGCCAACCGAATTGATAGTGCTGGGTTGAAATGGGCCAACACCTCTTTTGAAGTGATCAATTCTTTGCACTTCTGGAAAGCTCATTTACATTCGTCATTCCACTTCCATGGTACCCCCGTTTGCAGTAGGGTGTTCAGTGGGTGTAATACTGTAGACAAATTTGGTAAGAACTTATGGTAGTAGTTCACCAGCCCGAGGAACGACCTCAGTTGTGACACATTTTCCGGTGCTGGAGCCTTGACTACTGCCTCAATCTTTTCAGGGGACTTATGTAACCCCTCTTCATCAATAACGTGGCCACAATACGAGATCTGCTTCTGGAAAAACTCGCACTTGTGGCGATTAGCTCGTAGCCCATACTCCTTTAATCTAGTGAGCACCTTCTCCAGGTTGGCGAGGTGATCACTGTCATTTTCGCCCGTGACCAGGATGTCGTCCAAATAACACTGGGTCCCTGGAATCCCTTGCAGGACTTGATCCATTGCCCTTTGCCAAATAACCGGAGCTGATGCTACCCCGAACACCAGCCGGTTGTATTGGTAGAGACCTTTATGAGTGTTGATCGTGAGGTATTGTTTCGAGGCTTCTTCTACCTCCATTTGCAAGTACGCCTGGGCCAGATCAATTTTGGTGAAGCGTTTACCTCCAGATAGCGAGGCGAAAATATCTTCAATCCGTGGAAGCGGATATTGTACCGTGTGAAGGACTGGGTTCACAGTCACCTTAAAATCCCCACAGATGCGGACCTTCTTTGGTTCCCCAGGCGTATTACTCAATGACCTCTTCATTACAGGAACGATGGGTGTAGCCCACTCGCTCCAGTCTACTTTGGGCAGTACTCCTGAACGTTCCAACCCTTCCAGCTCTGCTTCGACGGCTGGTCGGATCGCATAAGGCACCGGTCTGGCCTTAAAAAACTTTGGGCTTGCATTTTCCTCTATTTTAATCGTTGCTGTTATGCCTTTTAGTGTTCCGAGTCCCTCCTGGAACACTTCTTGTGCGTCAGTTAGCATTTTTGACAATCGTCCAGGCGTGACGTCGTCATCCTTTTTGGCCTCAACCTTCAGTGCCTGTATGGAATGCCAATCTAATTGTATCTTCCGGATCCATTCACGTCCTAGTAGTGGTGGTCCTCCATCTGGCAATACATATAGGTCCATTTTAGGTATTTCCTGGCCTTTGTATATCACTTTCACCCTTATTTTTCCTTTGGGGTAGACTTTTTGCCCCGTGTACGTCTTCAAGACAATCTCTGAAGCTTTCAAGGGTATATGTGAAAATAGCCGCTTGTAGTCCCTTTGGTTTATGACTGTTAGGGCTGATCCTGTGTCCAATTCCATTTTCACTTGTACTCCGTCTATCTTGAGTGTGACCCAGATAGTCTGGTGATCCTCCATTTTGGTTACCTTATGTAGTTTCAGACAACCCAGCTCCTTGCTTCCAGAGTCTGTATCACTTTTCTGTTCGTCTGAACTACTGTCCATCACCTTATGTACCTTTTTGTACTTCTCCTGTGGAGATTTCTTGCTGCTGGTTTTCTTCCCTGACCTGCAGACTCTTGCTATGAGTCCTGCTTTTCCACACTGTCTGCACACTTGCTCCTTGAACCAACAATCCTTCTGGTCGTGTGTTGTTCTGCCGCAGCGATAACACTTCCCTGCTCCATATGACATTTCATTGGTGCCATATTCTTGCGGTCTCCGTTGTATCTCTGCAGTGCCCCGTGCAGCTGCTTCGTGTGACACTGCCATGCTGAAAGCCTTGTCCAGTGTAAGATCCTTTTCTGATAGAAGCCGTTTCTGGGTTCCTTCACTTTGAAGCCCACACACAAACTTGTCCCTTAACGTATCTGCGAGTCCCACTCCAAACTGGCAGTGTTTCGATAGCTTGCGCAGTTCCGTTAAGTACTCAGCATTACTTTCATCTTTATGCTGGTTCCTTTTGTGGAACTTAAATCTTTCTGCTATCAGCAGCGGTGTGGGGTTTAAGTGGTCCTGTAGGATTTCCACTATGTTTTCAAAATTCTTATCCACTGGCTTCTCTGGGGTTATTAGGTTTCGCAGTAAGCCATAAGTTTTTGCACCCATGGAATTTAACAAAACCAGTGCTTTCTTAGCATCTGGCACTTCATTCGCCCTGCAGTACACCTCAATGCGTTCCACATATGTCGCCCAATCTTCGACTTCATTGTCGAACGAGTGCCTTGTGCATTGAGTGGTGCTGGAGTTTTGCTAAGTGGGAGAAAAATCATTTAAGTGTATTTTGTGAATTTTAGTGTGTTAAGAAGTCAATTATTTGAAGTAAGTTTAATTTTTTAAGGGTTTTTTAAACTCTTGGGCAGTTTAAACCGGAAGTAGAATCCGGGTATAAAAGGGGAGGGGCTAGTGCAGTGCACGGAGTGCCTTGTGCATTGAGTGGTGCTGGAGTTTTGCTAAGTGGGAGAAAAATCATTTAAGTGTATTTTGTGAATTTTAGTGTGTTAAGAAGTCAATTATTTGAAGTAAGTTTAATTTTTTAAGGGTTTTTTAAACTCTTGGGCAGTTTAAACCAGAAGTAGAATCCGGGTATAAAAGGGGAGGGGCTAGTGCAGTGCACGGAGTGCCTTGTGCATTGAGTGGTGCTGGAGTTTTGCTAAGTGGGAGAAAAATCATTTAAGTGTATTTTGTGAATTTTAGTGTGTTAAGAAGTCAATTATTTGAAGTAAGTTAAATTTTTTAAGGGTTTTTTAAACTCTTGGGCAGTTTAAACCAGAAGTAGAATCCGGGTATAAAAGGGGAGGGGCTAGTGCAGTGCATGGAGTGCCTTGTGCATTGAGTGGAGCTGGAGTTTTGCTAAGTGGGAGAGTTTGGGTAAGTGGGAGGTGAGGGTGTGTTTTTTGCTCTGTTTTGTTCCCCACTCCCAGGCTTGGACAACACTGCGGAGGCGGAGCAGCGAGATGAGTCAACCAAACAGGCCCCACAGACAGTATTCAAGGAGGAGGTTGGTGATCAGCTGGTTGGTTGGTTTTCTTCCTTCTCTTCTCTTTTATACCTTTAAGTTGGTAAGTCCTTTGAATAGTGGTGTGACATTATCATCTATATCCGGGCAGGGTCTTCATAACTAATAATAAGAAATTTAATTGACTATATAGAATGGAGCAGGTGATGTGTTACTGTTGCGAGATGTGGGAGCCGGTGGTCCCCATTGAGGCTCACGGTGATTACATCTGCGACAAGTGTTTGCTGCTAGAGGAACTCAAGTTCCATGTTATGGAGCTTGAGACTGAGCTTCGGACACTGCAACACATCAGGGAGGGGGAGAAGTTCCTGGACTCTATGTTTCAGGAGATGGTCACACCTATGAAGTTAATTACTGCAGATGTAGTCCGTGGTCAGGGACAGGACGGTGTGACTACGAGTGAGGAAGGTACAGGGATCCAGGATGTAGTGTTGAAGGAGACGCAGCCCTTGTTCTTGTCCAGCAGGATCGAGGTTCTTACTCCCTGTGAGGGCGGGAGCGGGGACTGCAGGGAGGATGAGCAACCTGGCCACAGCACCGTGGTACAGGGGGCCATTCAAGTGGAGGGAGTAAAAAGAAATGTTATAGTGGTAGGGGATAGTATCATTAGGGGGATAGATAGGGTTCTCTGCAGTCAAGAGCGGGAGTCCCGAAGGCTGTGTTGCCTGCCCGGTGCGAGGGTTAAGGACATCTCTTCTGGGCTGGAAAGAAACTTGGAGTGGGAGGGGGAGGATCCAGTTGTCGTGGTCCATGTTGGTACAAACGACGTAGATAGGACAAGGAAGACGGTTCTGTTAAAGGAGTATGAGCAGCTAGGGGTCAAATTAAAAAACAGAACCTCAAGGGTAATAATCTCTGGGTTATTACCTGAGCCACGAGCGAATATGGCTAGGATAAATAAAATTAAAGACTTAAATGCGTGGCTCAAAGACTGGTGTGGGAGAAATGGGTTTTGCTTCTTGGGACACTGGCACCAATACTGGGACAGGAGGGAGCTGTTCCGTTGGGACGGACTCCACTTGGCCAGTGCTGGGACTAGAGTCCTGGCGAATCATATAACTAGGGCTGTAGAGAGGGCTTTAAACTAATTAGTGGGGGGGAGGTTTCTAGAGAGCAAATAATAGAAATGACAACAGAGAAGGTCATAGACTTAGGTAGCAGTGGGGGAATTAAAAAACAGAATGTGTCAGGAAGGGACAGAAGGTATGGAGCAAAAAGTAAAGTACTAAAAAGGGAAAAAACAGGAACTAAGTGTTACAAAACATATTTGAAAGTTCTTTATCTGAATGCACGTAGCATTTGTAACAAAATGAATGAGTTAATGGCACAAATAACGACATATGGGTATGATCTTGTGGCCATTACAGAAACATGGCTGCAGGGTGACCATGACTGGGAATTAAACATACCAGGTTATTTAACAATCAGGAAGGACAGGCAGGAAGGGAGAGGAGGTGGGGTGGCTATGTTAATAAAGGAAGGAATCACTATAATACAGAGAAATGATATTGGGTCAAAGGAGCAGGATAGTGAAACAGTTTGGGTGGAGATAAGGAATAATAAGGGGAAAAAAACACTAGTGGGTGTAGTCTATAGGCCTCCGAACAGTTGCAACTCTGTTGGACGGAGTATTAATCAGGAAATAGTTGAGGCTTGTAATAAGGGAACAGCTATAATTATGGGGGATTTTAATTATCATATTAACTGGACAAAGCAAATTGGGCAGAGCAGCCTTGAGGATGAGTTCATTGAGTGTATTAGGGATGGGTTTCTTGAGCAGTATGTAACTGAACCAACCAGGGGGCAAGCAACCTTAGATTTGGTCCTGTGTAATGAGACAGGATTAATTAAAAATGTCCTAGTAAAGGATCCCCTTGGAATGAGTGACCATAACATGGTTGAGTTCCATATTCAATTAGAGGGTGAGAAGGTTGGATCTCAAACAAGCGTGCTGAGCTTGAATAAAGGAGACTATGAAGGTATGAGAGCGGAATTGAGTAGAGTGGACTGGGAAAATAGATTAAAGAGTAAGACGGTACATGATCAGTGGTGTACATTTAAGGAGTTATTTTACAACTTCCAAAAAAAATATATTCCACTGAGGAAAAAAGGGTGTACAAGAAAAGATAGCCATCCGTGGCTAAGTAAAGTAATTAAGGATAGTATCCGACTAAAAACAAGGGCATATAAGGTAGCCAAATCTAGTGGGAGGATGGAAGATTGGGAAGTCTTTAAAAGACAGCAAAAAATAACAAAAAGATTGATTAAGAAAGGGAAGATAGATTATGAAAGTAAATTAGCAAAAAATATAAAAACAGACAGTAAAAGTTTCTATAGTTATATAAAAAGAAAAAAGGTGGCTAAAGTAAATGTTGGTCCCTTTGAGGATGAGACCGGGAAATTAATGGTGGGGAACATGGAGATGGCAAAAACACTGAACAATTATTTTGTATCAGTCTTTACAGTAGAGGACACTAAGAATATCCCAACACTGGACAAACAGGGGGCTCTAGCGGGGGAGGAACTAAATACGATTAAAATCACTAAGGAAGTGGTACTTGGCAAAATAATGGGACTCAAGGCGGATAAATCCCCTGGACCTGATGGCTTGCATCCTAGGGTCTTGAGGGAAGTAGCGGTAGGGATTGTGGATGCATTGGTAATAATTTTCCCAAACTCACTGGACTCAGCAAAGGTCCCGGCAGATTGGAAAACTGCTAATGTAACACCCTTATTTAAAAAGGATAGTAGGCAGAAGGCTGGAAACTATAGACCTGTTAGCCTAACATCTGTGGTTGGTAAAATGTTAGAGTCCATTATTAAGGAGACAGTAATGGGACATTTGGATAAACATAATTTAATAGGACAAACTCAGCATGGTTTCATGAAGGGGAAGTCATGTTTGACAAATTTGCTGGAGTTTTTTGAGGAAGTAACATACAGGGTGGATAAAGGGGAACCAGTGGCCGTAGTGTATTTAGACTTCCAAAAGGCATTTGACAAGGTGCCACACAAAAGATTATTGCTCAAGATAAAAAATCACGGGATTGGGGGTAATATTCTGGCGTGGGTGGAGGATTGGCTCTCTAACAGAAAGCAGAGAGTTGGGATAAATGGTTCATTCTCAGATTGGCAACCAGTAACTAGTGGTGTTCCGCAGGGGTCAGTGCTGGGTCCCCAACTCTTTACAATCTATATTAATGATTTGGAGGAGGGGACCGAGTGTAACATATCAAAGTTTGCAGATGATACTAAGATGGGGCGGAAAGTAGTGAGTGAGGAGGACATAAAAAACCTGCAAAGGGACATAGACAGGCTAAGTAAGTGGGCAGAGATTTGGCAGATGGAATACAATACTGGAAAGTGTGAGGTTATGCACTTTGGCAGGAAAAATCGTAGAGCAAGTTATTATCTTAATGGCAGGAAACTGGAAAGTACTGTAGTACAAAGGGATCTGGGGGTCCTGGTGCACGAAACTCAAAAAGTTAGTATGCAGGTGCAGCAAGTGATCAAGAAGGCCAATGGAACGTTGGCTTTTATTGCTAGGGGGATGGAATATAAAAACAGGGAGGTATTGCTGCAGTTGTACAAGGTATTGGTGAGACCGCACCTGGAATACTGCATACAGTTTTGGTGTCCATACTTAAGAAAAGACATACTTGCTCTCGAGTCAGTACAAAGAAGGTTCACTCGGTTAATCCCGGGGATGAGGGGGTGGTCATATGAGGAGAGGTTGAGTAGATTGGGACTCTACTCATTGGAGTTCAGAAAAATGAGAGGCGATCTTATTGAAACATATAAGATTGTGAAGGGGCTTGATCGGGTGGATGCGGTGAGGATGTTCCCAATGATGGGTGAAACTAGAACTAGGGGGCATAATCTTAAAATAAGGGGCTGCTCTTTCAAAACTGAGATGAGGAGAAACTTCTTCACTCAGAGGGTGGTAGGTTTGTGGAATTTGCTGCCCCAGAAAGCTGTGGAAGCTACATCATTAAATAAATTTATAACAGAAATAGATAGTTTCCTAGAAGTAAAGGGAATTAAGGGTTACGGGGAGCGGGCAGGAAATTGGACATGAGTCTAGGTTCGGAATGGTCATGGCCCTGTGGGTAGCGGAGCAGGCCCAGGGGCCGTGTAGCCTGGTTCTGCTCCTACTGTGTTCTAATTCTGTGTTAGATTTCAGGAGATGGTTTTATTCCTGTTCCTGGCTGGGGTGGAGATCGCCTTTACAGAAGGTAAGTACTGTAGAAAATATAGGGACAGAGTGATCTCCAGGAAGAATTTCGATCGCCTAGATGGGTCGGAGAGGAATTTCCCAGATTTTTTTCTCCCAAATTGGCCATTGGGTCTTTATCTGGTTTTTCGCCTCTCCCGGGAGATCACATGGGTTCGGGTGGATGCACAGTGATAGAAGATTTGAGGTTAGGATCAGATCAGCCATGATCTTATTGAATGGTGGAGCAGGCTCGAGGGGCTGATTGGCCTACTCCTGCTCCTATTTCTTATGTTCTTATGTTCTTATACTGCCACTCTTCGGCATCCCTGGGTGTGATTTAACTGTCTAAAATGGCGTCTCCCGCGCTCTCCCCTCTCATCCGCTGGCACTAAAAGGCGTCTCCCGCGCTTCCCTTTCTTCCCGCACTCGCCCTTCTTCTCCGCTGCGGCTTCTAAAATGGCGTCTCCTGCACTCTCCCTTCTTCTCCGCAGCTCAATGGCGTCTCCCGCGCTCTCCCTTCTTCTCGCCGCGGACGCTGTTCAGCCCTTGAGCCCTGGCTGTGCTCTGCGCGTTCTCCTGTGTGCCTTTCCCGTTGCCGTCGCTCGGTCCTGAACCCGGCTGCTGCTTTACCCTCTCCCTCTGTTTTGTTTTTCCTCGACGCCGCTCGGTTTTCAACCCCCGGCTGCGCCCTGTGCGCTTCACCCTCTCTCTTACTCCGTCGACGCTGCTCGGCTTTTTCTATGCCGTCGGTCGGCTCCAGCCGCCGCTGTCCGGGAAGGGTCTGCGCTGTACCTGTTGCCAGTCTGTTGCTGGATCGTCGTGGCTGGGGAACCAAGCCCAGCTCTCAACAGCCTCCCCTGCGATGTTCACTCTCTGCCGGATGACTGGGCGGTTGCTCGTGGTCGACGCCCGTGCTTCTGGCCTCAACTTTCTTCCACCGCCCTCCCGGAGCGAATCCTTGAAAGGAAATGCAGAGTTGCAGGTAGATTCAAATCGACCTCGTCGCCACTGTTGAATCCGTGATTCTTAAAGTATGATGTTTTCCAATAACTACACGGAGGCTGTAACTTAACAATCAACAGGTGTTTACTGGAGGAGGGTAGTCTAAAGACTGACAGTACAGAGGCATGCTCAAGGCTTATATACAGGTGTGGTCACTGCCGGTACTACAGTATACAGGAGCTGTAAAAGTAGTTCTCCCTTAAAGGTACATACACTACAGAACCGAAACGCCCTACCCCCCTGACCTCATGACGTCATCACGTTTCCCGCCGTTGGGAACATCACGTGACCCGCGTGATGACGTCATCGTGTCAGATCGCGATTTTATCGATCCCGCGCTGTTTAAACAGCGCAAACACTTAAAGGTAACAACTATGATTAAAGACAATTATAAACGTTACTGCAAGAGTCTCTTGATGGCTTTGCCACATACGCCCCCCCAGAATTGTCTTTAACGAGGAACGTCAATCGCAGAGGAGGTCGGACAAGCCTGTTTGACCGACTCCTAAATTCCCGGAGAGGAAAACGCTGAGCAGGTGGCGAACTGGCAGGTAGCACGGTATGGGTAGGTGCGGCGGTAGCCAGCGGCCGGCCCCGGCGCGGGGGCTGAGCAGGTTCGACTGGCTTTTCGAGGTCCAGGTGCGCAGGCTTGAGGCGATCGACGGAGATGTGCTCCGGCTTGCCCCCGAAGTCGATCACAAAACTCTTGTCCCCGGCCTGTAGAACCTGGAACAGACCCGCATATGGAGGTGCGAGCGGGGTGCGATGGGCGTCTTGGCGTACAAAGACGATTTTGGCCTTTGACAGCTCCACGGGGACGTTGGAGGAAGGCAAACCGTGCTGCGAGGTCGGAACAGGTATGAAGCACTGAGCCGCGTCCCGGTGGGCCTCCCACTGACCGGCTGCAGACCACGGCCACATAGGTGACGGCAGGAATTCGCCCGGAACCCGAAGTGGCTGGCCGTAAACCATTTCCATGGCAGAAGACTGTAAATCCTCCTTCGGCGCTGTGCACAGTCCCAGCATAACCCACGGCAGTTTATCGACCCATGCCGCATCCAGAAGGTTGGCCCTGAACGACGCCTTCAATGAACGGTGGAACCGCTCGCACAACCCGTTTGCCTGCGGGTGGTAGGCCATAGTGCGATGGAGTTTAGTGCCTAATGCGGAGGCCACCGCATTCCATAGTTCCGACGAGAATTGCGGCCCGCGGTCGGACGAAATATCCGCCGGAACACTGAAACGGGTTACCCATGATGAAATGAAGGCTCGAGCGACATCCGCAGAGGTGGTAGACATCAGGGGAACTGCCTCTGGCCACCTCGTGGTGCGGTCCACCATCGTCAGAAGGTGTGTAAAACCACGGGGCGGTGGAAGTGGACCCACTAGGTCGACGTGAATGTGGTCGAAATGCCGCTCTGGCACCGCGAAGGTGGCCAGAGGGGCCCTGCCGTGCCGTTGCACTTTGGCCCGCTGGCAAACCACACAAGTGTTCACCCAGTCGCGGACGTCTTTGCGTATCCCTCTCCATACGAATTTGGAGACCAGCAGCTTCTGCGACGCACGCACCCCGGGATGCGACAGCCCGTGAATGGCATCGAAAACGTCTCGGCGCCAGGTCGACGGAACAATCGGACGTGGATCACCCAAGGAGACGTCGCAGAGGAGAGTGGTACCTGCCGAATGGAATGGTACGTCTCTCGGCTGAAGGCTGGCGGGGTCAGAACGAAAAGCTTGAGTCTCCGGGTCGGCAGCCTAGTCGGCTGCCATTCTCGCATAATCAATGCATAATTGAACGGCCTGGACGGCGGCGCGGTAGAGGCAATCCGCTACGACATTGTCCTTGCCGGCCACGTGCCGGACGTTGGTGGTGAACTCGGATATGTAGGTCAACTGTCTTTGCTGCCGAGCCGACCACGGTTCTGCAGTCTTGGCCATCGCGAACGTCAGCGGTTTGTGGTCGACAAACACAGTGAAGCGGCGCCCTTCGAGGAGGAATTGGAAGTGGCGGATGGCCAAAAACAAAGCTAACAGCTCTCTGTCAAAGGTACTGTACCGGCGTTTGTGCCGCCACAGCTGGCGGCTAAAAAATGCCAGTGGCTGCCACGCGCCGTCGACCCATTGCTCCTGGACGGCCCCAACGGCATAGTCCGACGCGTCCGTCGTGAGGGCGATAGTAGCTCCCGGCAGGGGATGTGCCAACATTGTCGCGTTCGCGAGCGCGGTCTTTGTATCCCCGAAGGCGCGATCCATTTCTTGCGACCAACCCACGGGCTCCCTTCCCGTCTTGCCCCTGAGGGCCTCGTAGAGCAGCCGCATGAGTTGTGCGGCCCTGGGGACGAACCGATGGTAGAAGTTAACCATCCCCAGGAACTCCTGTAAGGCCTTCAAGTATTGCGGCTTCGGGAACGCCCTGATCGCCTCCACCTTAGTTCGAAGCGGCGTTGCTCCCTCGGAAGTTATGCGGTGGCCTAAAAAGTCGAGTTGCGACAGGCTGAAATAGCATTTGGCTGGGTTTACAATGAGGCCGTGCTGCTGAAGACGACGAAAAAGAACACGGAGATGCTCGAGGTGTTCCTCCGTTGTGGTGCTGGCAATCAGAATGTCATCCAAGTAGACGAACAAAAAATCGAGATCCCGCAGAACCGAATCCATAAGGTGCTGGAATGCTTGCGCCGCGTTTTTAAGCCCAAAGGGCATGGGGAGGAACTCAAACAGTCCAAAAGGGGTGATGACGGCCGTCTTTTGGACATCCTGGGAATGCACCGGTACCTGATGGTACCCACGGACGAGGTCGACCTTAGAGAAGATCGACTTCCCCGCCAAATGCGTGGAGAAGTCTTGTATGTGCGGGATGGGGTAACGGTCGGGCGTTGTTATATCATTGAGGCGACGATAGTCACCACAGGGCCGCCATCCCCCGCCCGGCTTGGGGACGATGTGGAGCGGCGAAGACCACGGACTACTGGACGGGCGAATAATCTCCATCCTCTCCATCACAGTGAACTCCGCCTTCGCCGCCACGAGCTTGCTGGGCTCTAAACGTCGCGCCCTGGCGTAGACGGGAGAGCCGGTCGTTGAAATATGGTGCTCCACCCGATGCTTGGCGGTCGAAGCTGAAAAGGTGGGCTTGGTCAGTTCGGGGAAATCCCCGAGAAGGCGGGAGAAGTCGTCGGGAGGCGGCTGAGCGCAGGAGACCGAGTGCGACGCGGCCGTGCTGTGCGCACAGGAAATACAGTCGAGCGTGGCGGCGTGAACGAGGCAACAATTCTTCACATCCACCAACAGGCCGTTGGCGCCTAAAAAGTCGGCACCCAAGAGAGCCTGCGAAATTTGAGCGGTGACGAAATCCCAGATAAAACGTTGGCCACCGAAACAGACTTGTACCCGCCGTTTCCCGAAAGTGCGAATCGCATCCCCGTTGGCAGCTTGGAGGGGGGAACCCCGTCTGCCGGACCGAAGGTCGAGGACCGAGGCGGGAAGTATGCTGCACTGTGCCCCCGTGTCGCACAAAAAACGATGGCCCGAGATGGAGTCGGTTAAATACAGAAGATTCCCGGAATCGCTGATCGCCATCGTGGCCGCGGGGCACACCCCGGTTCCGGTGTTCTTGATGCGCGGCGGTCTGTTCGACGGTTTGGGCGCGAAACTGTAAGGCGGGCGGCAGCAGCGGGCTTTCAGGCCAAAACGAGCGTGGTAATAACAGTAACCGGTCGTCGGAGGCGTTGAGGCGGGGCCCTTCGGGGCGGGGCGTTGCGCAATGGCGCAGTTTGCTGTCGGACTGCGTAGATTTTATCCGCCTCTTCGGCGAGCGCGATGCAATCCGCGGTGCAAGGGCTGCTTGGACCTGTTCAGGAAGCTGACTAAGAAACAGCTCGCGAAACAGGAAACACGGGGGTTCGGACCCCAGGAGCGTCAGCATGTGGCTCATTAGTTCCGAGGGTTTGGAGTCGCCTAACCTGGGTAGTGTAAGTAGACGGCGAGTGCGCTCCGCCTTTGTAAGGCCAAATACCTGCAGCAGCCGTGTCTTGATAGCGACATACTTGTCAGCGGTCAGGCAGTTCTCCAGAAGGCTGATGATCCTCGACGCTGTTGAGCTGTCGAGGGCGGAGACCACGTACAAATAGCAGAGCTTGAACTGTGCTTCAGCCTGCACAAACCAGGAGGCCGCCTGTTGTTCCCAGAATTGGGGGAGCTTCAAAGCCACTGCGTTGGCTTCCATCACTGGGCTGCGTTCCGTGTCCACCGCGAAAAACGTTCGCGAGGTTTCGGGGTCACTAATGTAGGAGCCTTCACACTCCTAACGAAAATACTGAGGTTGAAACTGGTAAGTAAACAAATGTGGTTTAATGTACTGAAACAGTTACAAAACAAAGAACGCAGGAGGAACTCCTAACAGGTCTACACACAAGCTGGATCCACGAGGACTGAACCGAAACGCCCTACCCCCCTGACGTCATCACGTTTCCCGCCGTTGGGAACGTCACGTGACCCGCGTGATGACGTCATCGCGTCAGATCGCGATTTTATCGATCCCGCGCTGTTTAAAAAGCGCAAACACTTAAAGGTAACAACTATGATTAAAGACAATTATAAACGTTACTGCAAGAGTCTCTTGATGGCTTTGCCACAATATCATGATATGTGTCACTAAGGGCCAGTTTTCACTGTTCAAATATTATTCATAAATAAACATTATGGGGTACAAATTTGGTATCGACCATTTTGGGGCACTAACATCACCCGGGGCGCTAATTAGTGCCGGCGACTGCAAAATTGAGTTTTAGCGCCCCAAGAGGGAAGTGGAGCGATAAATCAAGCACTCCACTTCCTTCATAGGGTGCTAACATCGGAGAGCGGGGCGGAGACTTCAGCAGCGCCGCGTTCAAAGGCTCCTTCCCGCCCTTAAAGGCTCTGCAATAGAAAAATGACCTACCTGAACCACCAAGGCAGCCACCATCCCACGCGATCAGCCCGGTACTCAAGCACTCAAAACTAGAATAGGAAAGGTAAGTTATTTTCCACTTACCTCGGCCACCTCGCCTTTAATCATCGCCCCCCGAAGCGGTGATTAATATGGCGGGAGTTGATGTCAGCGCCGCTCCCGGTCGCAAAGCCATTTGCGCCCCATTAGCGCCCCCGGGGGCACTAACAGGAGGTGCAAAGGCACCCAATTATCACCCCCTATTACTTTCTTGTTCTCTTTAGCAAAACGAAGAAGGCTTTACTACATCCCCAGGATGTTGGGTCATGTTTTTTTCTGACATTAATGGCGCTATATAAATGCAAGTTGTTGTCTTACAATGACTTACAATCACTATTGTTCTGCAGGGAAATGCAACAGTCAATTTGCGCAGAGCAAGGTCCTATAAAGAACAATTGAATGACTGGTTGAGGGAAGAATATTGACCAGAACACCAGAAAAACTCCCCTGCTCTTCTTTCGATAGTGCCATGGAATCTTTTACATGTTGCTAAGCAGGCAGACGGGGCCTTGGTTTAATGTCTAATCCGAAAGACGGCACCTCCGACAGTGCAGCACAACCCTGTGACTCCAATGACGGTGCAAGCTCAGACAACTGGCCTTCTGCTGTTTCTTCTTGCCGTTTTTGCCTTCCCTTAAATGAAGTTATCAAGACGTTATTACAAGCGTTCTTTTAGTTTTCAAACTATTGTCATGGTAGCTTCATGAAAATGGTTTCAAAAAATACTAATGATGTCTGTCGTCCCCTCAAACTACAAATGCGGAGAGTAAATTAATTTGTTCTATTTCACCTAAATCCTGGAACACCCTCCCTAACAGCACTGTGGGAGTACCTTCACCACATGGACTGCAGCGGTTCAAGAAGGCGGCTCACCACCACCTTCTCAAGGGCAATTAGGGATGGGCAATAAATGCCGGCCTTGCCAGCGACACCCACATCCCGTGAATGAATTAAAAAAATGACACGGCTTTACCAATCAACTTTTTTTACTGAACACAATTCATGTAAAAATGAGTAGGATAACTAATAATGCAAAATGAGGTAATCAAACTAAGGTAAGGCAAAAGCTGAATGTTAAGTGGGAGACACAGTTGAGTGTTTAAAGAACATAATGGGCCAGAATATACTGTAGCCGCCATTCGTTAGACTTGCCCTAATTTCTATGACCTTTTGCACAGGAAGTTGCTGTAAGTTAGCGAGCCAAACCTGCACGGTGCCCTCTACAGGGCATCTGGTCACAGGGCAAGCAACTGTGTGTCTCCTTAACCAATCAGATTGAAGTATTACGAATGGGCAGTACAGAGTCTGAACCAGGGAGTGTAAAGTAGAATAGTGAATTCAATGTCAAATCAGGTACAGAAAGAGAAATAAAGAGAGGGAAATACAGATTGAATTAAGAGAAATAGATAAAAGAGACAGAAAGAAAAAGTAAAAAAAAAAGGAATTTAATTTAAAATTTTAAATCTCCAACAATTAAAATCTGAAGGAATCAGACTCCACGTTGTAAAAGTTAATTTTCAGTGTGAGGGAGGTTATTTGGCAGTAATTAAGACTTACCATGCTGTCAAAAAGGGTACTTAGACTAGCCCTAACATTCTGTGGCGAGTTTAGTCCGTAACTATGATGTCAGTACATGAACTTCAAGCTGTTCCTTACATTTGGGGAGCCAGACAATGAGATACCGTTTTCACACAGTTTACGGAGGAACGGTGCATCTCGGACACCAACTTCCGGATTTTCACATTTAACTGCGCATCTGCGCTCGCCGGGAGTTGCTGTCGGATTGTGCATAAATAACGGTGAGTGCCGTTAGCCTCACTCTTACCTTCACAGTAAATTCTGGCCCAATGTAGTTGAGATTAATTGTCAATTCAGTACAGAACCATTTAGCGTTAACTAAAGGTGAAATGGAGGTAATGTTTACCGGCCCTCCAGGAGTGTCTTCATGTTGAAGGTGATGTTGGAGCTGCTAAGCCAGCTGATATCTTTTGTACATTATTAAGGCAATTTCTTCTCCCCCTGGATAACAGACTTTATCCCGGAGGAAAGTACACAGCTGTCATTTGTGTTTCAGGGGAACTCTTAACCTCAGTTTCTCATCGTGCTTCTTGTTTTTTTTTAAGTGCTGATTATGGACACCATCGATATGGAAAGTGGAAAACCAACACCTTTTGTTCTGCAAAATGCTATTCACTTGTTTCCAAGCTGCGGTTCCACCTGTCTACAGGAATTGTCCCACAGAAAGCCGCTGTGATGATAAGAAATGCGTTTACTTTCAAAATTAAACATACAACAAAGATAAACTGCATACACTGGAAATTTGAAATAATACCGAGAGTGCTGGAAAATCCATGGGCTGCAATCCCAGCGGTTGTACTGGGATCACACCTGGTATCATCCAACACCAACCTGCTGGAGTTTGCGGGGTCAGCAGGAGAGTATCGAATTAGCATGGGGCAGGAAGGCACAGGCACCACTAGAAAATCCCTGGTGTCCGCTTGCCCCCTGTGGCTGGAAACTGCGACTATGTCTGCCCATTGGGTTGCCTAGGCTGCCCCCCACCCCCCGCATCCTCCCCAACCACAGCAGGGCTCCCCTCTGATATCCTCCTCTTTGGGAGTCCAGGCTACTTGCTTGGCGTGTATCCCACCATCAGACCCCACATATTCTCTTGTGGAGGCCAATATGCTTCACCTCACTGGATGTACCGGCCTCCAGAACTATCGCAGGCTAGGAAGCCCCCTGCCCTGGCTCTGACCCCTTGTTGTCATTTGCCTTATGAGGGGCAAATGGAGATTCCATCCCTTACACGGCAACTGGGAAACTCCTGGAAATAGCGAAGACCCTTTGCTACCTTGTCTTCAAATCATTCCATGGCCTTGCTCCACACCCTAACGCTGCAACCTCCTCCAACCAACTTTGGTTTTCCACAGGTCTCCTGTGCACCCTCTTCTCTCTGACACACCTTGGAGAGAGAGCTTTATGTTGCCTACCCCTTGCTGCCTGGAACTCCCTCTCTATACCCCTCGGCCTCTATACTTCATTTTTCTCCATCTTTATACGTTTCTTTTTGCCTTTAAAAAACTTTTCAAAAACTTATCTTTTCACCTAAGCCTTCAATCACGCCTCCTTAAGTCTTTCCCCGGCTGACCATTCCATTTCTCTGAATGCTTTGGGGTTGCTTTCTACGTGGAGTTGTTGCTGTTGTTAGATATTTAAGCAAACCAAATAAATTGAAGATGTGACAGATAAACAGTATGTAAAAAAACCAAAATGTTCATAAAGAAACATTGCCAATGTAGTGGACATTACAGAGCTTGGCAAAGATTTAATTAGATGGTGATGTCAGTTGCCTGGCATTGTTTCTAATTCAGGTACAATAGGGAACCGAATGACAGTGGGGGTGAAAATGGTCTTCACCAGCAGCCCATTGTCCACAGCACCCAATGTTCTTTTCCATTGAAGTCAATGGAGCTTTTCACCCCCAGTATCTCCAAGGCAGTGGGTTCTGCACTTTGACTTCTTGGGTCGATATTAAGCTCAGACATTTTTTCTGGAAAATAGAGAAATTCTTCCAAATATGGAAATCTTGCTCTAATTGAATGGCGGAACAGGCTCGAGGGGCTGAATGGCCGACTGCTGTTCCTATGTGCAGCGGTGATATGTTTGCATTTGACTGCCGATACCATGTGGAACCTGGATTTAATTTCAGAAGTGAAAGGAGTTGAGTTCAAGCAGATTGAAGGGACACGGGAAGAGGACCAGTAAATGTGATTAGAACTGTGTGCTCGCGCGGAGCGTAAATGCCAACACGGCCTGGTTGGGCCGAATGGTCTGTTTCCATGTTGTAACTTTGATGTATTTCTCTTTAACTGTCATTGTCACTCAGAAATGGATAATCACAGCTAACAGTCGCTGCACTTCAGGTAATTCATTGCCTGGAGCATTTCGATAAACAAAGTGTTATGTAAATGCAAGTATATAATTTATTTAAAAAATACGAAGTAACCAGATCTCTGCAACTTGTTTTATTTTTCTGTTTCAGTCATTATCTTTAGTTGCGACAAAATTCTTCGAGCCAGCACATTGATGGTTGTTGTAATTTGCTCCATTAGGTGGTGACATTTTTCATTGATTACACAGAAGGTCAGTTACAGCTTCATTGGTGTTGACTGGAAATCAACAACAGGCTGGAAAAAATAAAGGGAGAAAATTTCAGTTGGTTAGCACCTCCAGTTAGCATCTCCAGTTAATGCCTGGTGGGGGTGCTAATGGGGCACTGATGCAGTAGCACCAGGGCGAGGCGAATCCAGTGACGCACGCCAAATCTGGACCCCCCATAGCGCTGATGCTACGAGTTACCACCGGGGACCTCAGCGCCAGGCAGATCGTGACGTCAGTGAGTGTGCAACACTCACTGGGCACCCAATCTGCGAAATTGGTTATCGCCCCCTGCCTTAGCGCCTTGTTCCGACAGCGGCAGGGAGAGGAGGAGTCAAGCAGGCAGATGCCGGCTCCAGGGATGCTACTTAAAGGGATCATGAGTAATGAGTCGCAGCTATCATGTTAGTGCTGTTTCACTGCTTGCTTTGACATTGTGCAACAGTTTAATTCAGTCATTTAAATGTTGTTTAGTATCAGGAGTGCTGTGGCTACTAAAAATTAGTTACATTTATTCTCACAACATATCAAAGTGCTACACTTGGTTACATTAATGGGGGCTGTACTGGCAGTCGAGCTCGCCCTCCAGGATCTACGGTAGAGGGAGTGCAGGCAGCGAGAAAGATTGGAACATGTGGCCAGAGGGAGGAGAAGGGTCATGAGGGCTCTCAACAGGAGGCCTTACCCTCCAAAGCTATTTCGAGAGCACTTCTCCGACCTCCAATTAAGCGAGGAGCCATGTATTAGAAGGCTCCGCTTCAGCAAGGAGGAGGTCACAGAACTCTGCCACCTCCTGTAACCAGACCTCCAGACTCAGATCAGGGCAAGGATGGCTCTAAGTGGATGTCAAGGTCGCCCTCACCCTCAATTTCTTCACCAGCGGATCCTTACAGTCTGCAACAGGAGATATAGCTAACATCTCACAGTTTGCCGTCCATTGCTGCATCCGGGAGGTCACAGAGGCTCTCTACAGTAGGAGAAGGGATTACATTTCCTTCCACATCACTAGAGAGAAGCAGGACGAACATGCGTGTGGCTTTGTCAGGATAGTGGGATCCCCCATGGTGCAGGGCACCATTGACTGCACCCACGTGGCTTTGCGGGCACCACATAACAATCCTGAGATCTCCCATAACTGCAAGGCTACCATTCACTTAATGTGCAGTTGGTGTGCGACCACAGACAGCGAATCCTCAATGTGGATCCCCGCTATCCTGGCAGCAGCCGCAATGCCTTCATCCTGCGCCAGACCGGTGTGCCAGCAATCTTCCAGCCACCACACCAAGCTCGTGGCTGGCTGTCTGAGACAAGGGCTATCCGCACTCTACCTGGTTCAACACTCCTGCCCAGCACTCATATAATGAGAGCCATGCCACCACCAGGAACATCATCGAGCAGACCTTCGGGGTGCTCACGCAACGGTTCCGCTGCCTTGACCGTTCGGGAGGGGCCCTCCAGTACTCGGCTGAGCAGGTGTCCCGTTTTGTGGTGGTCTGCCGCATGCTCCACAACCTGGCCATCATGAGGGCCCAGCCCTTGCCACTAGGGATTGCGGGACCACCTCAGGAGGAGGAAGAGGGAGAGGAGGAGGACGTGGAAGAAGAGGAAGATAAGGAGGAGGAGGAGGAGGAACAGGAGCGAGGGAGGAGGCAGCCACTCAATCGGCCTTCCAGAAGTGTGGTCTGTGACCGCCTCATCAGACTGCGGTTCCAATAAATTAAACTCCCGATCCCCGTTGCTCACCACACCCCCATCATTCCATCCCTGTTGCAGGCCATTTCACAGCGCAAAGCTGAAATGAGAGACGCCACAAAATAATCCAAACACTTGGAGCACTAAAGCCGGCGGGAGGGGCGTTAGCGGTGCAGCACTGCCCAATGTCGAGGGTGTAAAGTCTGTAGGTTGTGCAGTAAATAACTTCAGAGACTTTAGCAGTACAAACAAAACAGGTCTTTACTATTCAGAGGTCTGGGCGATTTCTGCCCTAGTTAACGTATCACAACCCTTATATACTGGTGTGGTCACTATCGGTATTACAGTATACATGAGCCAATAAATAGTGCCACCCTGAAGTAGTGCTCTTAAAGGCGAACGGTCACATTCTATAGTTCCCTTAAAGGTAAACGGTTACATACACAACACTCCTCCCTTCCTAGCTTATTACTTACAGAATCCCGTTAAACATACAATCTTCAATTTTATATAAACAGGTTGCAGATATACTCTCGATGGAGTCAACGTCATATAACAATTTACAGATATACTCTCGATGGAGTCAACGTCATATAACTTCATGTTTAACATAACATAATAACATATATAACTTCATGTCAAAACAGATCACAGATTCAGTCTCTGTGGAAAACAGTTCATAGATTCAGTCTCTGTGGTGTAGTCGGTTCACATTGCTGGAGTGACTCATTCAATAGTCCTTCCATGGGTTTAACAGTTTGAACTTCCGAACTGAATTGGCTCCGTTCAGAGGGACCACGTGTGTGATCTGGTAGAGGTAATCATGGTTCAGATGGGTCATCTTCTGTTTCGACTTTTCCTTTTCTGCTTCTTGGAGACTCTCTGGGCTCCACTGTCAGCTGCCAGCTGCATGCGCAGTTCCTCCTTCTCTTCCTCCTTTTTCCGTAGTAGAGCCACCTTCTCCCGATGTTCCGTAGACTTTCGGTGCTCCTCCATGATTTCTGTATGGTGGGAGTCGAAGTTACAAGTTGGGCAGGACAGGACATAGTAATATTCGGAGTCGTCCTGAGCTAGGCCAGCGAGAGGGTCTTCTATGTCCTCCCTACCCAGCTGGACGTCCGCCAGCTTTTGTTCCAAATCCAGACATCTTTCCTGAAGAGACTTCTTCACGTGTTCCGCTTCCTCTAACTTTTTCTGGGCTTTCAGCAAGTTGTTTACTAATGACCTCATTTGTGATTTTAATACTTCAACTTCCTTTGGAGATTGATTGATCGGACTATTCAATCCCTCTACCGGAGCAGTTGTTTCAGCGTTCTGTTGTTCAACCTTGACATGAGTCAGCGTACTTTTGGTATCTAAGGGTTGCTCTGCTGCCATCTTCTCAGTCTGTGTTGCAACCTCGGCTATTTCAATAACTTTTGAGAGCTCCAAACCCTTCTCCTCTGACGATTTAAGCTCATGTTCATGGCCCATTCTTACGGTCTCTGTGTTTCTTACAGCTCCCTTTTCTTCCACTGAAAAGATTTCCAGTTGCATCTGTTCTTCAAGTCGTTGGACCTCGGCCATTGCCGCTTCATATTTATTTTGTGTTTCCTTTAATAATTTAATGAGTTCTTGGACATCCTGTATTCCCTGTTCTGGTATGTCTTCCACCACTAATTTTTTTCCTATGGATTGAATCCCTAACGATGAGTCAGCCTTGGCCTGAAGCTCATCAAACATTTCCTGCAGACTTTGTAATTCTTGCTTATGGTCAACCTTGAGTCGTTCATGTTCTTTCACTAACACGAGCTTTTCGGAAGTTGCCAAGTTAACCCCTTCCAGGATTGTAGTCCGAGCCTGTTCATACTGTTCTTTCAACTCGTTACACTCTGCTTGCAACAAGTCGTAGAGGTGAACTGGAATACCATCCTGACTTCCTGAAGATTCCTCTTCCTTTGGATCGTTCTGTGTATATTCTAGTTCCTGAACAGCCTCAGGGAGATGTGATTGGTACTTGGCCACGATGGCTCTATGGTCGCTCTCTGCTTGAGCGAGCTGTCTCTGTTGTCTTTCCAGGGACTCCCATTCGGTGTCCCAGAACTTTTTCACCTTTTCCATCTCTTGTAGGAGACGGGCACTCAACTGTTCTAATTGTCGTTGTACTTTGACATAACGTTGAGTTCTAGCCCGGTGTTCCTCCGTAATGCATCTGTCTGTAGCTTGAACAGACTCAGAATTCTCTGTCTTTATGCACGCCATCGATTTCCCAACCTTAGTCCGTGAGTTCATGTTAATCTTGTTTTTCATACATAAGCTGGACTTATCGTCTTCCGGCTCGGAGTCTGAGCTGCTTGTCTGCACCGAGTCCTCACTCGTCATTGCTTGTCGGTAGTGCCATTCCATGTCTATTTTCTTGATCCACTCCCGTCCCAGAAGTGGTGGTCCTCCCTCAGGTAGTACGTACAGATACATTCGTGGGTGTTCTTTACCCCTATCTCTCACCTTGACTCGTATTTTTCCCAGGGGGTATACATGATGCCCCGTGTATGTCTGTAATACGAATTTGGTATTTCTTAAGGGTATGTGAGAGAATAGCCGGTGATAGTCCTTTTGGTTGATGACGGATACAGCTGATCCCGTGTCCAGCTCCATTCGTACTTGGACTCCCGCTATTTTTAGTGTGACCCAGATCAACTGTAGATCAGTTACTTTACCCACATGGTGGATTCTCAGACTATCCAGCTCCTGGCTGTTTGGGTCTGAGTCTGAATTTTGTTCGTCTGAACTCTTTTCAGCCACCTGATGCACCTTGTTGTACTTTCCTTGTGGTGGTGGCTTCCTTTGCTTGTTGGTCTTCTTTCCGGACCTGCATACCTTCGCGATGTGACCCAGTTTGCCACATTTCCTGCACTCTTGGTTCTTAAACCAGCACTGATTCTGGTCGTGCGTTGTCTTTCCACAACGGTAGCATTTGGGAGTGCTTGTTGTAATTTGGTCCACCCCGAGTGCCGCCGCCTTTAGCTGCATTTCCGCCGTCCCTTTCGCTGCGGCTTCGTGCGATGAAGCTATGAGGACAGCCCTGTCCAGTGTGAGGTCGTTTTCTTCCAGAAGTCGCTTCTGCGTTCCTTCTTTGGCCAAGCCGCATACGAACTTGTCCCGCAGCGCCTCTGTCAAATTCCCTCCAAACTGGCAGTATTTCGCTAGCTTACGCAATTCGACTAAGTATTCCGCATTGCTTTCATCTTGCCTCTGGGTTCTGGCGTAAAATTTAAATCGTTCAGCCAGCATCAACGGTGTGGGGTTCAAGTGATCCTTCAACACTGTTACGATCTCTTCGAAGGTCTGGTCCACTGGTTTAACTGGTGCTATTAGATGTTTCAAAAGCCCGTATGTTTTTGCTCCCATCGAATTTAACAAAGTTATTGCCTTGTTGTCATCCTCAATTTCGTTGGCTACGCAATATATTTCTATGCGTTCCACATACGTGGCCCAGTCTTCTATTTCTGCATTAAAGTCATTAATATTTCCTCGCTTAGGCATCTTCTTCTCTTTTTGAGAACAGTACAAGTATTACTTTACTTATTATTAATTTTCTTCTCTCTTCTTGAGAACACACCAGCCTTTCTGAAAAATCTTATTACTTTTCTGAAATTCTTAATAATTTCCAAGATGGCGGTTTCCCGCTTCTTCCTTCTTCAGCGGTTTTCCCCGAAAAATGGCGGCTTTCCCACGCTTCTCGCTCTCCCCGCCCACTTCAATGGCGGTTTTCCCGCGCTTGGCGGTCTTCACCCGGTCCCCCGACGCCGTCTGTCAGCCCGAGTGCGGTCCTTATCTATAATGCGATCGCTGGATCGCGAAGCGGCTGCCGGCCCTTATCTGTAGATCCGATCGCTCTCGCGGCTCTCGGCCCTTATCTGGAGATGCGATCGCTGGCTTGCAATGCCTCCCGCTCGGCTCTGGCTCCCCCGCTCGCGCGGCTCTCGGCTCTGACACTCCCGCGCCTACTCGCAGGCTCAGCGCTTCGTGGCAGCGGTTGCTGCACGGCTTCTCACATTGCCCGCGGTCCGGCTGTCACCCGACGCCGTTGGACCCGAATGCTTTGCCCTTCTCCTCCAAATACTTCTACCCCGTTTTTTTTGTGAAAATTTATTTGTTTTAACTACTCACAGTCTCTTCGGCCGCCTTGTTTTAGGCTGATTGGCTCGCTCAAGATGTGGTAGCAGGGTAATCTGTGCCTGTTGCTGCCGCAGCTTTGCTGTTAATCTTCCAGCTTCCAGTAAGTACTATACTTTTAGTAGACGGAGCCTCGTGTTTTCTTTTTGAAGCTCTCTGCTACTGGTTAGTCTTGCCGCAGGGTACGATCGGACTCGTCGCCACTGTAAAGTCTGTAGGTTGTGCAGTAAATAACTTCAGAGACTTTAGCAGTACAAACAAAACAGGTCTTTACTATTCAGAGGTCTGGGCGATTTCTGCCCTAGTTAATGTATCACAACCCTTATATACTGGTGTGGTCACTATCGGTATTACAGTATACATGAGCCAATAAATAGTGCCACCCTGAAGTAGTGCTCTTAAAGGCGAACGGTCACATTCTATAGTTCCCTTAAAGGTAAACGGTTACATACACAACAGAGGGCAGCGCTGCCGGGGATGGAGGTTCCTTCCCTCCCTTAAAGGGAAGGGCCATTGCTGCAGGCTCTGCATTGAAACAAGGTCCCTTGTCGCTGATGGCAGTCGCGATCCCACACGATCAGCCCCAAGCACTCTAGCAGGGTGCAGGGCTGATCGATCGCAGCCGAAGAAAATGCTAAAAAATGGACATAAGTCATTAGGAAAATGTTTTTTCCACGCAACCATCATCACCCTTAACTACCACTCACCGAGCGGCCGGTCTCCCTGACAACACCTCCTGCAGCTGTCGGTGTTGTCGCCCGGCGATGCTGCAGGGGGCGGAACCGAATTTCGGGTCTGGGGGCGCTAGTGGGGTGATGCGCAGCACGATAATGTCACGATCTCCGGGCATAGGAGATTGTGGCGCTAGGGGTTACCGCCGCCGCAAACCTCGACAGGAATTTTGCGTGCGTCGGTACTCTCACCGCGCCCAGTCGCAAAGCCGGTAGCGCCCCATTATCGCTTTGTTTGGGTCCTTGCTGTGCGCTAATTGGTTGCTGCATTTCCTACAACAGTGACTACACTTCAAAAGTACTTCATTGGCTGTGAAGTGCTTTGGGACGTCCAGAGGTTGTGAAAGGTGCTGTATACTCTTGCTGCTCCCTTTTCTTGCAAGCCTTTTGTTCTTTCTATTGTAACACGCAACTGGCTGGGGAATCTAGAACACAGGGTCACAGTCTCAGAATAAGGGGTCGGCCATTTAGGACTGATATGAGGAGAAATTTCTTCACTCAACGGGTTGTGAATCTTTGGAATTCTCTATCCCAGAGAGCTGTGGATGCTCAGTCGTTGAGTATATTCAAGACAGAGATTGATAAATTTTGGGGAACTAAGGGAATTAAGGGATATGGGGATAGTGCGGGAAGGTGGAGTTAAGGTAGAAGGTCAGCCATGACCTTGCTGGGTGGCGGAGCAGACTTGAAGGGCCAAATGGCCTACTCCTGCTCCTATTTTTTACGTTCTTATGTTCTTAACTAACAGGATGGCAGAAGGCGAACGCGATGGACCTTGGCCTTTATTTGTCTAGCAATTCCCAAGTTCCTATGATAGTTGACAGCATCTGAATGTACAAGTGAACCCACTCTGACCTGCATTTGTCCAGCCAACATTGTTATTTATCTCAGTAGAGTGCACGTACCTCCTTTGACATCAAGGCCAGTTGCAGCAATTGCAGGAAGGATCAAAGACTAATCCAGTGACACATTCATTTATGTAGGTCATTCCATTAACACATTGGTAGTATATGTTCTTATTTTGTGGGTCCACGTACAAACCATTGGATTTGCCAGAGCAAAATTGGGGGTTGCCAGGACTAGTCTTCCCACCAGGAGGAGCAGCAGTAGTGGGAAGAGGAGGAGCCACACATTCTAGAAGGAAACAAGTTTCATTAATTCACAGTTTGTTTAAAAATTGATGTAAATTGATGTCGAGTATTTCATATTAAAGAGACATTGGGGGCGAATTTCGATTCCGCCCGAAACAGGGGCGATGTCCAAGGTTGAGGCAGTGCCACTCGCTCGAAACCCACATGGTTTGAAAGCTGCCGATGAGTAGCGGGCATCGAATGGGCATCCCACCGCAGGTCGCCAATTGTGGGAGGGCGGGAAAACCAGCCGGCCACCGCTCCCAGCCGGCTGGGAGGTCGGGCATGAGGAGGATGGGAGCTAAGCCTGCAGGAGGTTGAGCGTGGGCTGGCAGCAGCCTGCATTATTTCCTCCAGGCCCCACAAAAACTCTCACAAAGAAGTTTTCAGGCTTTTCCTGCCGCCAGCAGTCATTTAAGGGCCGCTGGTTAGGCCGCTCAGCCCTTGGTACGCTCAGCTCATTGGTACCTCAAAATTGCAAATGGGGATCTACAACCGGCGGAGAGACCCGATTTGCATATTTAAGCAGCATCCTACCATGCTGCTCGCCTATTTGCAGGCCCAACTGAAAATTGCACCGGACGGCCCCCTGCAACCTGCCCCAACTCCCCCCGCCCCCTCCCTACTCCCACCCGCCCCACTCTCGATTTTCAATTGCTGGCTCTCCGTTTTCAAGTGAGAAATAGGTGGCCGTCCCTGAAAAGCGCTCTCATTGTGGAACTTTGCAGGTAAACCCAGTTCCTGGGATCTCGAGAGACAGGCTGCTCAGTAAAGTTAGTTCAATGAGCAGCATTGAGGACAAGTCACGATGTTAAGTGGTGTCTTATGAAATGTAAATTTTGAAATGTGGTTTTATTTTCACTCAGCATCAGCTGACAAAATATAGGTGGGCGGTCCCTCTGGTGTCACAGGTCATTTTATCACATGATGTTGCCCCTTTAAATGACCGTAGACTTAAACACTGGGTTAAATATGTCAGGCAGCATCTGTGGAGAGAGAAACAGAGTTAACGTTTCAGGTCGATGACCTGCTGAGTATTTCCAGTATTTTCTTTTTTTATTTCAGATTTCCAGCATTCCTTCTCCCTCATCTGCTTCTCTAACCGCCCCTAAAATGCATCGATACTATTCGCTTCAATCATTCCCTGACGTAGTGAGTTCCACATTCTCACCACTCTCTGGGTAAAGATGTTTCTTCTGAATTCACTATTTGATTTCTTGGTGACTATCTTATATTGCTGGCCTTTAGTTTTGCTCTTCCCCACAAGTGGAAACATTCTTTCTGTGTCTACTCTATCAAAACCTTTCATAATTTAAAGAACTCTATTAGGTCACCCCTCAGCCTTCTGTCTGTTCATCCTTTCCTGATAGGTGAGCCCTCGCGTTTCTGGTATCTGTTATGTCTGACATTGGTGATAGGTACTCGATTGCCTTGGCCTGAGCACATGGAGTTTGATAGTGCTGTTATCATTGTATTGTGTATAGATATTCGATTGCTTTTGCCTGGGAGTGTGTATGTGGAGCAGCCATTAAAAAGCAACATGAACTGAACTCTATTTACGGCCTCTGGATTATCTTTGCAAATGGAACAGTATCATCCTTGTAAACCAAGTGGGTATTATTTCCTTAATGTTTGTACATATGAGCCATACTACAGCTCCTGTTGTCAAGTTTATTATTGGTATTACATACCCATTGGAAAATCCAACCCTAATTTATGATCTCCACTGTTGAGGTATACGAGGGTTGAAGTCACACTATGTGATATTAATAACCAATGCGATAATGCACTCATGTGAAATTGCTCTGGCTGCCATTTTAACAAGAAGTCTCAGCCTGTCGGGTTAATGTCTTAAATAGTGGGTAATAAAAGTTCATACAAATATGCTAACAAGTGAATTACTAATATCACACACTGCGATTTAACACCATAATGTGTGGCTCTGTATTGTTGTGTCACTTTTGGTTTAGGATATTAATGCTAGCAATTCACATTAATATCCTTCTAGTCGGGTAACCAGAAGCAATGCCAACTGAAAGGATGATTTTCAGACGTATTTAGGTAGTTTTAGGGCTTTCCGTACTGACTTTCTATTAAGCAACAACAAGTAGATGGTTCTGGCGTAGAAAGTCACGACAAGGAATTACCTGGATTAATTCCAAGACCACTGTGTAGTTTGCTGATGAGAGGATAACGTCCCTGGTGGCAGAAAGTGCCACTGAAATCATCCAGAGAAAGGGTCCACACCATAGCTCCTCCAATATTGTTTTGCTTCAGCCACTTGATCTGGAATACAATATGGAAAAAATTCATCATGTGAATCACTGATAGCCTGCGGGCTTCTCTTCAAATGTGATTGCAAGATCTAGAATATCCCAAATCATGAAGATAAAAACCACTCTGATTCTTATGTGTTATGTCTGAGGAAACACTCGTATCGGTGTGCTATTAACCAACTGCTTTTATTTCCAAAATAACAACAGAAAATGCTGGAAAAACTCAGCAGGCCAGGCAACATCCGTGGAGAGAGAAATAGAGTCAACGTTTCAGGTCAAAACCCTTCATCAAGACTGAAAAAGCACAGGAAATGAAACAGATTAAAAGGCCAGTTTGGGGGCTGGGAAATGGGGGATAAGAGAGCAAAAGAGAAGTGAAGAGACATTAAGAGGTATTCAAAATGAGATGAGATGGTGATAGGACTAGTGGAGAGACAAAAGACAGCTCTAGCTCTAGTCTCTCCACTAGTCCTATCGCCATCTCGTCTGGTTTTGAATACCTCTTAATGTCTCTTCACTTCTCTTTTGTTCTTTCATCCCCATTTCCCAGCCCCCAAACTGGCCTTTTAATCTGTTTCATTTCCTCTGCTTTTCCAGTCTTGACGAAGGGTTTCGACCCGAAACATTGACTCTATTTCTCTCTCCACGGATGTTGCCTGGCCTGCTGAGATTTTCCAGCATTTTCTGTTGTTATTTCAGATTTCCAGCATCCGCAGTATTTTGCTATCTTGCTTTTATTTCCAGATCCTCTAAAATCTTCCGGTCAAAGAATAACAAAAGCAATACAAGAGAGATCTTGGCGTGTAATTGCTACAATGTGCTTACTCCCATCAGGGAGCCATCCAGTTTTCAGTTAACTATATGCAAGTATCCTTATGGAAGTGCGCAGAGCTCCATCGCAACATACATATTGCTTTATATGGGAGTCTAGGGGGAATGAGGAAAAAAATTCCCATTTAGAAACACCTCAGTTTCAATTATCAATAATATTACTGCATTCGTATCTAAGGTGGCTCTGTTTCTGTCAGTGTGTGGTTTGGGCACAATGAGGTGAGTCGAAAAATAATATATGAATTTCTCGCTATATTGTCGTGTGAGGGGGTGAATCAGAAATAACAAGAGCAGCAATTGTAAATGTTGTCATGCCTAATTGTGTCTAACAAATTACAAAAGAAAATGGTTGGTTTTCCAAATGCAGTTATTGAAAATCCCCATGATTAAAATAATGCTCAGAAAATCGTGACTGCATTTTAGTTCTTGATATGTGGAGCTGGTGGGCAAGGCTCCTCAGTGGCCATGTGCATTCGGAAAGTCAGTCTTAAAGTGCACAGCAGTATGCTTAGCGCACCTTGTCTTCATAGCTTTGTGGATTATCATAGCCAACCCATTCATTTCCCTTATATGCGTATGGAACCATCTGTGAAGAATCCCATTTTTCAGTCGCACCTTTTAAGAAGAGGCAGATCTGTTGAAAGAGTGAGACATTAGGATGCAACACTTTGCAGTTAAATTGTCACTGGTTTGCAGTAATTCAAGTGCAGTAAAGATCTACTTAAATTAATTAGTTCCTGTTAGGTTTACTCAGCTCTTCTGGACTTTTTCTTCTGTAATACACATGACACTGTACTTAGAATCTATGGGGAGTAATTTGATTTTGGGTGATAGTGTAAAATGGGGGAGATCGATTCAGCCACCTGTTATACATCTCTCCCAGTTTTCAGCGGGAGAGCTCATTCATTTTGAACCATCACCCAAAGTCAAAAATATCCCCTTTGAATTTTGATCCAAATTACCAAACCCCAAGCAATGCCTCATAAGGTGACACAAATATTTACTGAAGGGTATTCGGCCATTCCCCACATGGCAAGTTCCCAGTCTCGACCATGCCATTATAAGGTGGTGCCCAGCTGAGGCCAGTAGCCTTCTGATAGAGAGGGTATCAAAAGAATTGGCTCAAGAATGATATTGGAAGTAGCCTCAGGCCTAGGTCTTTGCCCAGCTTATCCATTAGGGAATTGTGCAAGGCAATCAGGAACAAACGGCGGAAAGAAAAATAACTTTTACACCTGGCAAAAACTAACTGCTTGAAAAGGAAGCATCTGAAGTTGTAGAGCTTTATAAGATAGTAAATGACATGGAAAAGGTAAATCTGGAATAGTACTTTAAACTGTGGGAGTAAGACAAGGAGACACAAGTTCAGACTAGGAATAGGTAACTTTAGGCCTGATATCAGGAGATCCTTCTTCACACAGAGAGAATTCCAACAATTGGAATGAACATCCCAGTAGAATTGTAGGGGCAAAAACTCTGGAAGTATTTAAGAAACAATTGGATGCTGCAATAGGACTGTAGGGCGCTTCTCGAAGAATAAACTAATATGGCCACAATGGTCTTCCTCAACCATTATTATCTGGTGATAAACAGGCGACGAGATAACAAAGTTCCCAGTCAGTCTAAATTGTTTCTCCTCCTCCCATCCAACTTAAGGTAATTGATATATAATTAATGTCAATTAAGCTTATGTTTTCTCATGGCAAAATATGAGATTTTCAAGGAGCTTGGATATTTAGTATATTTGCAGCAGTGTAAATACCTCAAAGTAGGCCAGGAACCCAGTTTGTTGTGTGTAATGCCCAGCTGGTCCAGCGCCATTTGCTGGGGCATCGACAGCAGTGTTGGATGTGCTCAGTCTGAATGTGTGACCATAAGCAGGGAATCCAGCGTTCAGTTTCTCTGCAGGAGCTCCGTTATCCTTCCAGTATTTCATGGTGTAGGCCTGTGCAGAGATTGGTAACATTAACGCTTAGTTTCAAGAAGACTGCAAGCAGTTTATAAAAGATGGCGAGCTAGTTGTAAAACTGAAATAATTAACATTCATGAATGCGTACCATATTAAAGTACCGGTTACCGCCTTGGGCGGAAGGGAGGGCATAAAGAGGACTATTTTCTCCAGTGAAGGTATTCCATGGACCATAGAAATCATATGTCATCACATTGAAAAAGTCTAGAGTTCTGTAGGAAGGAAGATCTGTGAGTAACATTGATATCTTACCAAGTAAAATATATATTCATTCTTAACCTTATTCTCAGTCTTCTCTTCTTCCTGTAATCTAAAACCCAATTGATGTTTCACCTCCCTTACTGCTCTGTTTCCCTTGTCTTCTCTCTTACTCTTTTCCACCATGGTATTGTCCTGCACTACGGGCCTTGGCCCATCATCTAGGTTATTCAGCAATAAAATAATGGAATATTTTTACTAGGATATCCCTGAAAATATAAATTATGAACATGATCGTTGCTTTGTGACACAATTGTAGTGTTTGTATAGGAAAGAAAGCAGTGTGTTAATTGCCTTAAATTCTCCAGTAATGTTTTATGAACATATTGAGATTATATTCAAATCTTAATCTGAGCGTTGAACCCACTGGGACAGACTATCATCAAACAGCTACATCTATACTTAACTGAGGACTTAGTGCTACCTCCCAATTGAGGCTAGAAATTAAGGCAAAAAAATTCCCCAGAATATAGTGAATGGCCTAGAAATTCAGTTAGGGGCGCCCAGCTGGCTAGCGCCCAAAAGTTAGCGCTGGGCGCGGAGCCATTAGCGACCGTCAGATATTCGGCTTCTGCGCCCCAATCCGGAACCGGGCGCTATTCCAGGGTGTGCCCGCCTCCGCTTGGGGCGCTGAAACTGAATTTCAGCGCTCTTGGCGCCGCTGCGCCAGCCGCTGCGGAGCGGCAGGCTGCGGTACTGCAGGCCTCCTCCTTCTCTTAAGGGGTAGCTGCCTGCAATGGGGAGATCGCCGCTGGAGAGTGCCGGCAAATGAGCCCGGCACCTCGGAGAAGTGCCGGGTTCGCGGAAAGCAGCCGGCAATGCCGCGGGGGGGGGGTTGGAGGAGGCCGGGAAAGGAGGTGCGGGCAGGCGGCCGCCGAAAAAGCGGCCGGCCGCACCTCCACCTTAAAGCGCCCCACTAAGGCTAGAGTACGGCCCCGTTTTCTGGTCGCTGTTTGCGGCCGCTGCGGAAGAGGCGGCCGCAACTAAATATGGGGATCGGGCCGGTTTCGGGGCGGAACCGGGGCACTGCGCACACCAATGACGTCATCGGTGCCGGCGCAGCGCTAATGGCTACCGCCGCCAATACCGCTGCGCTGAATATCAGCGCAAACTCCTTTTTGGCGCAGAAGCCCTCTTTAGGCGGTAACTGGCCGCAAAGCTGGCAGCGCCTTAATGAATTTCTAGGCCAATATGTATAACGGCTCTATTGATTTTGACACCTTTAAAGAGATTGATATCTGTTGAGAAGAGGGTCAAAGCTTATCGAGGTATTAACAGCACTGCTTGAGTTTTGTTTTCCCTAGGGAAGATAAGGAAAGGAACTATTGGTGTCCCTTAATGTAGAGCATTAGTAATACTGTAGGAGGGAAACCCATAATAGGCAAATCATTCATGAACCCTGCAATGAGCAAGATTGAAGGGCTAAATGCCTTTTTCTCAATTCAGACGTTTTTAAGTTATGATTTCAACAAATAACTTAAAATTCATTCCGGTGGCTTCCAACCTGAATTAAAGGCTTCAGTTAACTAAGAGCTTTATAGCGTATCCAACCAGCCAGAAACAAGGAGTAGGTGAGGCGAATAGTAGAGATGCATTTAAGGAGAAACTCGATAAACACATGAGGGAGAAAGGAATAGAAGGATATGCTGATAGGGTTAGATGAAGTGAGGTGGGAGGAGGCTCGTGTGCAGCATAAACACCGGCACGGACCAGTTGGGACGAATGGCCTGTTTCTCTGCTGTAAATTCGATGTAATATTTATCACTAAAGAAGGAAACATGAGCTTCCCTAACAACTGAGTGAGCTAATGCCGAGCCTGGTGTGGTACTGAGTATTATAGACCAGCCATTTCCGGGCATGCGCTGAGCGAGCTGATCTCCTCTATGCCGGTGCTACATTTGACCTTTAAGATTGAAACCAATACTCACTGGCCCAGCTGAGGAATCTCATAGGCCGATTCGATTGTGGGTTTTCCAGCAGCCACCGCAGCTGAGAGTAAGAGCCTTGGCTTCCCAATACTTTTTCCTTCTGCTTCAAAGGCTGCTATCAGTTCCTAAAAGCCAAAAATATTGCAGTTTACCTTATTAACCGACTTGCACAAAATAGAGGCTTCAAAAGACGACCAAAGGAACATTAGGTTCCTTGTTTTGAAAATGTATCCATGGACAATAATGAAGCATTCTTGGAGTCCAACAAGGTGGTGTGTCACTTTAACATTACGATTGGTCCCAGATTTTTTTCAAGGTTTATAAAGACTATTAAAAATCTCCACATTTGCATCCCACATTAATACAAGGATAGCTCAATCTTCATAGCTTTGTGGATTATCATAGCTAGTCGGTAGAGCATCAGACTTTTAATCTGAGCGTCCAGGGTTCAAGTCCCTGTTCGGGCTTTGATTTTTAACCAGACTGACACCTGGGATGGCAGGAATGACGTATGAAGAGAGATTGGGTCGATTGAGCTTATATTCGCTAGAGTTTAGAAGAATGAGAGGGGATCTCATTGAAACTTATAAAATTCTAACAGGACTAGACAGACTAGATGCAGGAAAGCTGTTCCCGATGGCGGGGGAGTCCAGAACCAGGGGTCACAGTCTAAGGATAAGGGGTAAGCCATTTAGGACTGAGATGAGGAGGAAGTTCTTCACCCAGAGAGTGGTGAACCTGTGGAATTCTCTTCCACAGAAGACAGTTGAGGCCAATTCATTAAATATATTCAAGAAGGAGTTAGATATATTTCTTAAGGCTAAGGGGATCAAGGGATATGGGGAGAAAGCAGGGACAGGGTACTGAATTTGGACGATCAGCCATGATCTCATTAAATGGTGGAACAGGCTCGAGGGGCCGAATGGCCTACTCCTGCTCCTATCTTTTATGTTTCTATAAGGACATGTCACTGACACTAACTTGGTAATGTGTTTCATTTACTTACTCATGTGTTGTTACATTTTTCGACAAATGACAACTAATTTATTCTGTGGGTAGTGTTTGGTTTTTGACAGTTCTTAGACTGAGTAACTAACCAGTTAGGTGCACTCGGTCCTACCTGTGTTAGGGTTGTGAAGAGCTGCTTGTCATGCGGGGGGCTTCCTCTTGACCCGGGATACTCCCAGTCTATGTCCAAACCATCGAACCCATATTTGCGCAGGAAGCTAATCGCTGACTTTATGAATGTTTGTCGATTTTCAGCTGTGGAAACCATGGCGCTGAACCTGGAGAAGAAAGTTAAAGTAAAATCCTCATTGAGAACAATGACTGGCTGTGAAACGACGGTGAAATTTATTTTGCTTTGTTCTCTTCGAGTCCCCTTCATATGTTTTTTGGAGTTTGGTGACTCTTGCCAACATATGTTAAGAAGCAAAACAATATTTGTTAGTCAATCGTTCTCATTTTATTTCATGAAGATTTTGAAAAAAATTGCTTCCCGAAATAACAAATGTTTCCATCTTACTTTTGAGTTCCAAAGTTCCAGCCTCCGACAGAGAGAAGTGTTTTAAGGTTTCCATTCCTGTTGCAAATTAAACAAATAGTTGCTTTAGAAAAAAGTGAATGTAATAAAACACATTCAATAATATGAGAATAATTATTGAAATTACTCTAAAATATCACAGTCCTAATCCCTTTAGTACTCTCACTTTGATAATAAATCTACTTGAGGTTCAGTTTCTCAGTCCAGTGGTTATAGTTCACTGGTGTATGAACACAATGTACAACAAGGTGATAGGGCCCTGATTTGTACTTTAGTGCAAGTTTGTAATTTCCTCTACGACAGTTTCCTATTCTTCGCTGAGTTGTTAAGTGGATGTGTGATGCTGCCTCACAGGGAGCAGAGGTCAGTGAATAAGTCGCCCTTGCACTGAACTTATGCATCTCTTAGTGGCCACACAACAGGACTGGCACAGCTCTAGGGCCACATTGCTTGCTGGTCCTCACAGAATGGAAATGATAAGAGGAACTTAAACAAGATGAAAAAAGTAAAACATGGAGAATATAAATGCAGAGCAATACATCTTTTGTAGAAGACTATATAATGTGCAATTAATTAAAACAAGACTTAGAATTTGGGAGCTAGTTACAGATGTACAGTACCTGGTTTTAAGAGCATTGAATGATTTGTAGAGAGTCACGTCATTCCATTCAATAGTGACGATTTCATTGTTGTTCATACCAGCAAAAGCATAGATCAGGTGAGTGCACATGCAAGGGTCCACATCATCTGGCATGTAACTTGCTACTCCTGGTCTATACTGAGCCCAGTTTGCAAAGTAACAAGCCAGTCTGTAGGCAGAGCCTGTGAGTGGGGAGAAGTGGAAATCAGGACAGCGCTTCTACTCATTGCATTGAATAAAGAAACACTTGGAATGCACAAAGACTTACCCAGTTCCAGGCAGGCCAACAAGAGCACCGCTACAATAAAGAATACAGGATAAGTGTTAGAATTATGATAAGGTTCAGAGATTCCCAGTAGTATTTATGCCCAAGTTGTTAAGGTTACACTTTGAGCTCGAGTTTCTCAGCCCAATGAAGCAGTGCACTGATACACGAATGTGTCAGGATTGGCTTCCTGACCTGAGCCGTTGTGATGAGGTGCTCAGTGCATTAATGTATCATTGACATGTAATTGTTTAACTAAACCTGGCATGGCAGCAAGGTTATATTAATGACTGAACTTGCTGAATAATAGTTGCTCAGCAATTACGACATGGGACACTAGTGTACAAAGGCTTAATGCGTTTGTCTGAAATACTCTGTCCACTATTTTAGCAAAAGTATAACACACTTTATTTCTATGCCTTCATACAAACAGGTTAAAACATTCCGACACTGGTTTCCGATGGAGGCCCATTGATTTATAAAGTACTTTTCTGAAACATTGTTATCAGTGTTGCAAATAGGTCAAAATTATAAGGACGGCACTTTATTTAAATATTATCACCTCACACTTAGCTTTCAATGGATGTTAAAGTTAGACATGACAGGAAGACATAGCGTAAGAATATAAATATATAGAGTGGGAAAAGACCAGTTGGTCCACTGGGCTAACTTCTTTAGGTTGTCCTTCTATAATTTGCTCTCACAAATATATTTAATCTCTAGAATCATGATTTCAAGATGATTTCTCCCTGAACCTGGCAATAATCAAGCAAAAACTCTTAGATATTAATCTAACAGAACAGCAACAACAACAACTTGTATTTATATACCGCCTTTAACATAGTAAAATGTCCCAAGGCGCTTCACAGGAACATTTTCAAACAAAATTTGACACTGAGCCACATAAGAAGATATTAGGACAGATGTGCAAAAGCTTGGTCAAAGAGGTAGGTTTTAGGGAGTGTCTTAAAGGAGGTTAGTCAGGTAAAGAGGTGGAGAGGTTTAGGGGGGAATTCCAGAGCTTAGGGCCTAGGCAGCTTACAGGCACAGCTGCCAATGGTGGAGCGATAAAAATCAGGGATGCGCAAGAGGCCAGAATTGGAGGAGCGCAGATATCTCGGAGGGTTGTAGGGCTGGAGCAAGTTACAGAGATTGGGAGGGGCGAGGCCTTGGAGGGATTTGAAAACAAGGACTAGAATTTTAAAATGGAGGCGTTGCCGGACTAGGAACCAATGTAGGTCAGCGAGCCCAGGGGTGTTGGGTGAAAGGTACTTGGTGAGAGTTAGGATACGGGCAGCAAAGTTTTGGATGAGCTGAAGTTTATGTAGAGTGGAGGATAGGCGGACGGCAGGAGAGCGTTGGAATAGTCAAGTCTAGAGGTAACAAAGGCAAGGATGAGGGTTCCAGCTGCAGACGAACAATCTAAGTTATATAAACCTGCCCAGTCCCATTTCATGGGAGTGGCAAAGAACAAGGTGTGAAACTTTTAATTATGCATTTGTACGCAGGGACATTGCAATCTCAAAGGACAATACTTTTGGTTAAATAAATAGAAATGAAATCACAAATGACTGCAGTTCACTGAAATATTTCATCTTGTAGCTGTTGACATGTTTTTACACCTTTTACTACGTGTAGAGTCCACACTTACCTTCTGTATAAAGTGTTGCGGGACGTCTGTTGTTTGCAGAATCAGATTACATGAAGTTTGAAGTAAGGAGTGCGCAAATAGTTTATTTTCAGGAGTAAATTGTGAAATTTCTTGGTAAATTCCTCAGCAGGTGAAGCTATGCAATACTGCATGTTATTCACCAAACAGGAATGATCTAAATCAGCATAAAACTTACTGCATTAAACTGAGACAAAATAAGTATGTAATCTGAAGAGCTTTTGCTGTGAGAAAAGGACGAAAACATTCACTAAGAATTGATTTCTTTACAATTAAATTGGGAAAGGAGTGTTCACTTTGTTTATTTAATTCCTGAATCTTTTGTAAAAATCCTACGATATAAAATATATCTAAATGAAAAAAGCAAACTCACCTGTCTTGAGTATAAATGTTGTCATCTTGCAGCTGGTGTATTGAGGGCACCCGGTTTCCCCTTTATATACTGAGCTTATCGCTATTTATTCATAACTTTGTCTGTTAAGAGCTTTATAGCTTTGGAAAAGTAACCAGCCATGCCTTTGTTATTTACAATGAAATATAAACATACTTTAGCGCTTGTCTTGATAATTGTATTGTGAGCTTTATCTTGAAAAACGCCTTTAGTTCCAGCTAGAAGGTTGTCCTTCATTGTAACCCTGCACTTGTATTTGTGCTGGAAATAGCGCTCTGAAAACTAGAAGTATGGGAGGGTCTTCTGGTGAAGTTTGGGGAAGAAGTGTCCAAATAAAGGTAGAGAAGGGTATTCTCCTTGAAGGTGCACAGACCAACATGAGGTACCAGGCTAAGAGCACATGAGGAAGTTGCTTGGAAAATGCCAGGCGGCAAGTGATCACATGGCTAGCATGAGGTTGGAGTCTAGTGGGTGCCAATGTGCTGTAGAATCATGAGGACAGTTTCAGGAGAGCAGTAGACAACTTGTGAAAAAAACACAAATTAGGGTGGTGAACCCATGTTGGGCTTGTGGCCATGTGCCAAGAGATAACCATGTAACTTGTGATGAAAGTACAGGATAGGATGTAAAGTGAGTATCAGGCTTGAGTGAGGAAAATAATGTGCCAAGTCAGCATCGATATGGTATGCTAGTTATGCATAAGTCTGTGTGCCAACAAACACCAAACAAAGATGGGCATAAGGTTATCATGAGTAAGCTGTTCAAGAGTTAAAGGGTGGGGAGTAGGGGAACTTCAAGGTAAGATATTGTATTGGAGTGAATCCTGATGTAAAAGCGTCAAAATGGTATCACTTGGTGCCGATACCAGCTTTGAGATAGGTTGAAGTTGCCAAGCAAACATCAAGTAGGTGCCACATGAGTCCTGGGGTAGCCCGGCCTGCTGAATCCTGAGACAAATAATAGAGTGTTAGGTCAGCACTAGGTGGGCTAGACAAGCCTGAGACAAGCTAGCGCATAAGCCAGGAGAATCTGTTAAAAAAGGGGATACAGTCAGCAGGAAGACATAGGCTAGGATTTGCCTTACCTCGGCGAGTCCGGGGCAGGCGATGTCGGCGGTGGGTCGTGGCCCCGCTGCTGGCTCCATCCCGCTGTCTAAAGTGAACTAATGTTGATTGGGCTTGTTAAGCCTGCCAGCGCGTTTCCTGGCCCAATTGGAGGAAGCGGGTCTGGTGACATCATTCATGACGCGTCATCAACCGGTTTCCTTAAAGGGACCATGGCTACCTTACTTTTGACATTTGTGCTGTCAGTGTTCTGCAGCATTGAGGTGTTGCAAACACTGACAATCACTGCATAGAGACAGAGGGCTGCACCCAGGTTCTCCCATGACTCCCTCCATATGCGCATGGAGGGAGTCACAGCACGCAGGGAGGTCCTCTTTCCTTCCCATGGGTGGAAGAGACCTCCCCAGGAGACCAACACAGCCTGGTTGCACATTGCACAGGAGGGCACAAGCAGGGATGTCGTAAGGAGGACATGGGTGCAGTGGCTCAAACCTTTCAATTATCTCATTAAATCACGAAACATTAGTACAAAGCCACACTCACCTTCATCCTGCTGTACTTCTCATCACATCCCCATCACTCTGCCTTCCCTACCCTACCCCTGCACATCCTTACACCAACTTAACTTGCACCTCCACCCATCCCTCTCTTCTCTATCTACATTATCACATCCCCATCTCACTAGCCACCCCTTACACTCACCTTCATCATAGTGCAATCATACCAACTAACAACACACTTGAGTGTTTTATCTAATGTTCATGTAAAGTTTCTGTGGTGCTGTCAAACATTGAAACCTTTATTTTCATTCTTGGACAGATTTGTGTGCACCTTTGGAAGTGGCTTAGTGAGTTGCAGTGAATGGTGAGACATAACGGTACCCCCGTAGTGGAGATGAGTGTGAAAGGAATGGCTTGGGCATTGTAGTGATGCTTTATGGTGCTGTTGTGGGGTGGTGCCAACCTGGCACATCATGTGGCAGCCAGGTTGTACAGTGTCAAGGGAAGTAAATGTGGCCATGGTGAGGCCATCCCTGGCCTCCCGGGCAGCAATGCACTTGGGTGCTGATGCCCTTTGTCCTGTGTAGCATCAGGTGATTGCAGAGAAGGTTGGTGTTGTTATTGGTGCTGCTGGTGTACCTGGTGCTGCTGGTGTTGGGGCCGATCCTGGTCAGATTCTGAGGACCAAGGTGAGACAGTATAAAGGGCAGCTATGCTGATAGACTAGATGGCAGGTGAAGTAGAGATGAGAGAAGCATTCTGTCAATGGTGAGAGAGTTCTTCCTATGGGGTGACAGTGGATGGAGAGTGGAAAGTGGAAACCCTGCAGAATCTGTCCAGGAAATGAACTGAGAAACAGCTTCTACCTGAGACAAGTGATCATCTGTCAGGTGGGAGCATTTACTGTACATTTGAAGCTATCAAGTAATCAGCTGGAGCAATGGTCATTCAATTCCGGCCTTAGGTTCACAGACGTGGTCCCCGAGCAGCGTGGACTGCGTGGGCGAGCAGTTAAATTTAAATGGTTAGGTTAAAAGCATTATTAAGTGTCTGTCAACCCAATAACTGGTTTGATTGGGTTGCCGGCCTCTGCGGGTTTGGTCGGATCGGGGATCACACACGCGCCTGTGGGAAAGGTGCATTGCAACGGGTTGACAGCGGGGTCCTGACCCGCTGTCAAAAAAAATCTAATTTCCCACCTGACCTACCACTGATCCCGCCCACTGATTCCCCGGGAAATTCTGGCCATAATCTCGGAAATGGAGAAGAAACAGAAATAAGTATAATTTAGGTAAACAGCTGACAAAGGTCTGAGAGTGAACAACAGCTGCTTCATGTAATAAATTGTTGTACTGTAAGTTGTTTTTAGTAGTATAACCTCCCTGGTGGTACGTCACCTTGGCCCAGTGGTAGCACTCTCACCCATGAGTCAGAAGATTGTGGGTTCAAACCATACTCTAAAATCAGAGTTCAGAATCTAGGCAGACATTTCAGTGCAATACTGAAGGAGTGCTACATTGTGAGATGTTAAACCAAGGACCTATCTGTTTCTTCAGGTGGATACACAAGATCCCATGGCACTATTTGAAGAAGAGCAGAGGAGTTCCCCCAGTGTCCAGGCCAATATTCCTCCTTCTACTACCACCGTCAAAAAGGCCCACATTATCTGGTCATTTATCACATTTGCTGTTGGTGGGGTCTTCATGTAAGTTGGCTGCTGCATTTGCCAACAATAGTGACTACGCTTCAAAAGTAATGGATTATTGATGCAGTGCTTTGGGATGTCCTGAGGACTTAAAAGGCACTATCTAAATGCTGGATCTTTTATTGTTACACTGGCACTGTCTGCTGAGGTATTAGACGAGGATCTCAGATTCAGGCCCTGGTCTCTGTTGGGTCAGTTGCTCTCAGCCAGGATGTCCGCAAGGGGGGTGCTAAAATTGTTCACAGCGCTTCTGAGTTAGTGAGGGCAAAGATAAACCAGGGTTCCTGCTCCTGGTGTCATGTGAGTGGATGTCAGGTGAGGATAGAATCAGGCCCAGGTATGGAGTGCAATGTGGATTTCCAATACTTGGATTGCCAAAACACACGCATGAAGAATGGATGAGATATCAGAAGGCAACTGGCACACCGGAACTAAAAAACGGTGTCAGTAAAAGTGACCATGAAGCTGTCGCATTGCTGTAAAAACCCAACTGGTTCACTAATGCCTCTTAAGGAAGAACAGCTGCCATCCTTTAGACAGTGTGCAGCAACAAAACAAGTGCAAATAAGCTTTAGCGACCCGGAAACCAATAATGCACCCCAATGATGGGAACTGTAGCATAGAGGTTATGTTACTGGGTGAGTAATCCAGAGACCTGGACAAATAATCTGAAGTTAGATGTGAGTTCAAATCCCACCAGGGCAGCTGTGGAATTTAAATTCAGTTAATTAAATAAATCTGGAATAAAAAGCTAGTATCAGTAATGGTGACCATGAAACTATCGGATTGTTGTAAAAACCCATCTGATTCACTAATGTCCTTTAGAGAAGGAAATCTGCCGTCCTTACCCGGTCTGGCCTATATGTGACTCCAATCTCATACTAATGTGGTTCACGTGTAGCTGCCCTTTGAAGTGGCCTCGCAAGGAATGGGCAATAAATGCTGACCTTGCCAGCAATGCCCACATCATGAGGCTGAATAAAGAAAGTACTCCAGGATAGGTCCGTCCAATCAGGTGAGAAGGGGAAGCAAGGAACAGCATGGTTGGATATAGTTATTTGGAAAAATTATTTATAAAAATTGCCTTATAGTACACACACAAAAGTGACTGCTTACACTTGTACCTCTTTATTGTTTACATTGGAAAACTAAGTATGCTTTGTGCACATAATTGTGATTAGCATCTAATTCCTTCTGAAGTTTGATTGCCCTTCAATCTGAGGTGATTAGTAACAATAGTTTGCAACCCAACCCCGCACTGTACCTGTTTTTTGCACTGAGAGAAATGGCATTCTGGGAATTTAGGAGTAGAGGGGGAGAAATTCAGTTGTCTGCGCCTCCCGTTAGTGCCTTAAGAGGGCGCTAATGGGGCGCAAAGCAACTTGCGTCCAGGCGCGGCGATGTTTGCGCCGCTCGCGAAATTAACTAGACATTTTGTGGCGGCACTAAACACTACCACCACGATCTCGTGCGCCGGCAGATCGTGACGTCAGTCGAGTGCGCAACGCCCGGGTAGCGCCCCGGTAGTGCCCCGGACTGGATATTGAGTGTCGCCTCCTGCCTTACCGCCTGCTGCTAGCAATGACAGGTTGAGGGGAGCGTTTTGCAGGCAGAAGGGACTGGGGGAGCGCTAATTAAATGCGACCGCTTCCTGCCTTTTTTTGTTGGTGACATTTTTGCACCATGCATTCTGAGAGAGAGAGAGACTTCTGGAGAGATTCAACGCTGTGTGAAGGAGTTTTGGGTACTGAGCAGCACTTTGCAGGTTCATTTTGATTTGCCCTTGTATCAATTTAGAAGAGACTGTGGGGGCTGCACTCTGAGCTCTTTCCCTGGGCCTCTCCATTGTTCTTTCCAGCAGATTTGATGTACAGGTCTCTCCAGGCCGAGATTCAAGGCTGCAATGAGCAGGATGCGGATGGAGAACAAGATCAACCCTCCCCTTTAAGATAAAAACAGAAAATGCTGGAGAAACTCAGCAGGTCAAGCAGCATCTGTGAAGAGAGAAACAGAGTTAACGTTTCAGGTCGATGACCTTGGTCAGTACTCCTCTTTAAAAATTGGCCGGTGCCAATGTGTCTGTGTTCCATTGCTGACTGACATCACATGAGCTTCGCCAGCGCTGTGAGGTAGTGCCTCGCTCCTCGGCCTTTGCGCCTTAAGACAGCTGTAAAGCGCCTGATTTAGCGTTCCATTCACCTCCAGGGGCGATAAAAGCCAAGTTTGCCGTCGGAGGCAATAATTAGCACCAGGCGCTAAACTTTGTGCACGGCCGATAATGGCGCCCCAAGCGGGGCGATACTGAATTTTTCCCCCAGAGAGTTTTAGTGACAGTAGAAAAGTCATTTTTCCCCCCCTGTTGAGGATGACCAGGCCGATTATAGATACTGGGCCAAGTGTGCATTGGCAAGGAGCCCAACATAATGCCGCTGCTCATTGGGGCAACACAGTTTCAACCAAGCAATTTTAGAAAAAAACCTAATGAGCATTTCAGGAGAGGGATAGGGAAGATGTGAGAGAAGCACAAAGCTGGCTGGCAAGGAGGATTTGGGCACATGTTAGGCTCTTGATAGATAATGAGTGAACAAATGATAAGGAATGGTATGAAGTAAGCACCTGATCCGAGTTGGATTAACAGCAGGGTGCTGGGAGAGTCCCAGATAATGAGAGAAAAATACATGGCATGATGCCAACTAACTTTTAGATATTTGTTGGGTTTAATATAAAACATTTTGTAGTATATTATAATGGAAATATTCATGACACTATTATATATATAATATAGCGATTTATTCAATGATATCATTACCTGGTTGCTTATTTAGAATGGTAGTCTTAAAGCTACAAGCCAGGCTAATTATATTCACACTGTGTTCCCGATCCAAGACTACCCATGAGCAATGCCACGGGAGGTCTACCGATCTATATAAAAGTTTTAAGAGCGCCTGTGACACTTCAGATATTAAACATTAAAAAGTCTCAAAAATATTGGCGGGGTGTGGGGGCGGTGGGGGGGGGAGCGTGGGGGAAAGGAAAAGACAGGTAGATACTTCAGACTTCGGTTAAGTACAGACCGTTTAGCTTTGAAAAAGGATACTTGCTGACTGATCTAGTGCCATGAATTTATAAGCACCTGGTAATCTACAAACCCCCTTTACTAAAAATAGTTAACCCAGAATTGATCTGAGGAGGTTTACAGCAAGAAGTTTTTGTGCGGTATGTGGTATAATGCTCCTGCCATTACAAAACAGCATATCAGCAGATTAATATTAACAGCACCGCAGGTGATTCACTATTTAAAAATACATGTCCAGTTGTGTTAAAACATTTAATTGCAGGAAATCTTTGGAACCTCTTCAATAGTACGTCGTTACTGAGTCCGGGCTTAATTAATTGCCTCCCTGTACTCTGCCAGGGATGCACTCCTTCTTCTGTTAGGCAGTCCCTCGGAACCGAGGATGACTTGCTTCCACATTAAAAATGAGTTCTCAGGTGACTGATGAGCCCAATGCAGGACCGACAGTCTCTGTCACAGGTGGGGCAGACGGTGGTTGAAGGGGCGGGTGGGTGGGGTTCTTGCGTTGACGTGTGCTCCTTGCGCTGCTTCTGCTTGGCTTCCGCTTACTCCTGGCGAAGAGACTCGAGGTGTTTGGCGCCTTCCCAGATGCTTCTCCTCCACTTTGTGTGGTCTTGGCCCAGTGATTCCCAGGTGTCAGTGTGGATGTTGCACTTTTTCAAGGAGACTTTGAAGGTGTCCTTGAAGCGTTTCCTCTGCCCACCTGGGGCTCTCTTGCCATGTTGGAGCACCGAGTAGATCGCTTGTTTTGGGAGCCTCATATCGGGCATGCGGACAGTGTGACCCGTCCATCGGAGCTGATTGAGCGTGGTGAAAGCTTCGATGTTGGGGATGTTGGCCTGAGCAAGAACACTGATGTTGGTGCACCTATCCTGCCAATGGATTTGCAGGATCTTGCGGTACCAGGTTGGTGGTACCTCTCCAGTGCATTGAGGTGCCTGCTGTACATGGTCCATGTCTCTGAGGCATACAGCAGGGCGGGTATCACTGCTGCTCTGTAGACCATGAGCTTAGTGCCGGATTTGAGGCCCTGGTCTTCAAACACTCTCTTCCTCAGGCGACCAAAGGCTGCACTGGCACACTGAAGGTGGTGTTGGACTTCGTCATTGACGTCTGCCCTTGTTGATAGTAGGCTCCCGAGGTATGGAAAGTGGTCCACGTTGTCCAAGGCCTTGTCGTGGATTTTGATAATCAGGTGGCAGTACTGTGTGGTGGGGGCAGGTTGGTAGAGGACTTTTGTCTTACGGATGTTTAGTGTAAGGCCCATGCTCTCGTATGCTTCGGTGAAGGTGTTGACGATGGTTTGGAGTTCGACCTCCGAGTGAGCGCAGACGCAAGCGTCGTATGCATACTGTAATTCAACGACAGAGGATAGAACGACCTTGGTTCTGGACTGGAGGCGACGGAGATTGAACAGTTTCCCGTTTGTTCTGTAAATTAGCTCCACTCCAGCAGGGAGCTTACTGAGGGTGAGATGGAGCATTGCAGCAAGGAAGATCGAGAAGAGCGTTGGTGCGATGAAACAGCCTTGCTTGACCCCAGTCCGTACGTGAATTGGGTCTGTGGTGGAACCATTGGTCAGGATCACGGCTTACATGTTGTCGTGAAGCAGGCGGAGGGGATGGTGAAAAAATTTTGAGGGCAGCCAAATTTGAGGAGGACACTCCATAATCTCTCACGGTTGACAGTGTCGAAGGCCTTTGTGAGGTCAAAGAAGGCCATGTACAGCAGTTGGTGCTGTTCGCTGCACTTCTCTTGTAATTGATGAGCGGTGAAGATCATGTCCATTGTGCCCCTTAGTGGGCGGAATCCGCATTGCAACTCTGGGAGGAGCTCTTTGGCCACTGGGAGAAGGCGATTGAGGAGGATTCTTGCAATGACTTTCCCTGTGGCAGACAGCAGGGAAACTCTTCTGTAATTACCGCAGTCTTGAAGATGGTCACAATTACGGCATTTCTGAGATCCCCTGACATGCTCTCCTCCTTCCAGATAAGAGAAATTAGTTCATGAATTCGCACCAGTAGTGCTTCTCCACTCGGCAGGGATTCCATCTGTTCCTGAGCCCTTGTTGTTCTTCAGTTGTCGGATGGCCTTTTCAACCTCATGCCGGACTGGGGTTGTGCTGAGATAGCGGCGGGTAGCATGCTGCGGGATGGAGTTGAGGACACTCGCGTCGAAGACAGAGTCTCAGTTAAGGAGATCTTCGAAGTGCTCCTTCCAGCGGGTCCTTATTGAGTACCTCTCCATTCTTGGCAATCTTTGGAACCTCTTCAATAGTACATCGTTACTGAGTCAGAGCTTAATGAATTGCCTCCCTGTACTCTGCCAGGGATGCACTATTATCCTGTCACTGACCATTCCAGTTGTGTCGGGTGTCAATGGCTCCAATCACTTCAAGACATTTCGTTGTTTCGGGGAGTTTTTAATGATTAAGACGGAATGTCCTTTTCTGATTAGCAGCAGGAAGTTCAATATCAGCCATTATGTAAAATAGATTGGTATGAAAAGGAAATGTTTATGAAGATGCAGCATGTCCTCGCTTTCTCTGCTTTCTAAACTGAATCGAGATTATATCCATTTGTCCTTCTGATTCTGAGGTTACAAAGTAGTTTGGAGACAGGTCTGAGATGTAACTGTAGGTGTGCTTGTAATAAATCACCCCACTGTATTACTTAACCCAGGTTAATGCCTCCTATAATAGAGCACGATAAGCTCTTATAGAATAACAACACATCCACGACAATGTATCGCTATGGAAAACATTGTTGATCTATGAACTGTTAATGGAAAGCAAGCGAACAATCTACTTTCCACATGTTTACATAAAACGGCTTTTGTTTCTGCTGCAACATGAGGTGTACGCCGCCTGAACCTTGGAAAAGGCTATGCAGAGCACACAGGTAAACCAAGGGTCCCTAAGTCAGCCTTTGAAGGACTTCACTAACATTGAATGCAAACAGTGGTAGTATTTTCCATCCTTAGTAATAGGGACATAGGAACAGAAGTAGGTCATTCAGCCCTTCGAGCCTGTTCCGCCATTCAATCAGGTAATGACAGATCTGTATCTTAATTCCATTTACCCGCCTTGGTGCCGTTACCCTTAATACCCTTGTCTAACAAAAATCTATCAATCACAGTTTTGAAATTTTCAATTGACCTAGCGTTAACAGCTTTTTGCGGGAGAGAGTTCCAGATTTCCACTGCCTTTTGTGCTTCCTGACATCATCCCTGAATGGCCGAGCTCTAATATGAGTTTATGCCCCCTTGTTCTGGGCTCCCCCACCAGAGGAAATAGTTCCTCTCTATCTACCCTATCGAATCCTTTAATCATCTTAAACACCTCGATTAGATCACCCCTTAATCTTCTAAACTCGAGGGAACACAAGCCCAGTCTGTGCAACCTGCCCTCATATTTTAGCCCTTTTAGAATTGATATCATTCTGGTGAATTTGCACTGCACCCCTCCAAGGCCAGTATATCCTTCCTGAGTTGTGATGCTTAGAACTAAACGGAGTGCTCTAAATGGGGTCTAACCGAAGCTTTATATAATTATAACATAATTTCAACCCTTTGTATTCCAGCCCCTTTGAGATAAAGACCAAAGCCTGAGTTTTTCCATTGATGAGAGTGCGGGTTTGCGAGCGGGTGGGCAGTTAAAAGCTCGTCGGCAAGCCATCTTCAACCCGCTGACTTCCGCCTCGGGCGTGTTAATCAGCATGCCAGAGACCTGCTCAGGAGAGACGGGCGACCGAATTAAAGTATTTAATAGCTCGTTAACAGGCTATTAACAGACTTTCTAACCTGATGTTGCCGCTTTTACTGGCTGTGCACGGGATTCGCGGGCTTCCTGAACCTCGCCTGAAAGCAAAGGATGAGCTGTGCGGTCATTGTACGAGTTGAAAAGATCACACCTCACACCTGCTTCCTTGCCTAAGGGAAAGGTTCTTGTTGACACCATTTGTACTGAGAATTTGCTTTCAGGAGTTTGCAGGTGATTTCTACAACTTCGGAAGCCACTCTCACTACGTTGGAGGAATGTGTCTCTGCTGTCCTCTATACCTGGCATCTATCAGGTCAGTATGGATGCCGCTTATACTATTTCACCTTGGAGCTCAGATTCAGGACAAGATGAGCCCCAGCAGCAACAACACCAGCAGCAACAGCAGCAACCTTCTCCTCAACGACCTGCCACTCCACAGGAGAGAGGGAATGAGCACAGGGGTGCACCTCGAAGGAGGCGATTCCCCCAACACAGGGTATACAGGCAGAGGATCAGCTTCCTGGACATGACTGAGCAGCAGGAGGCTCAGGCTATCGCGTCAGGTCATGGCAGACATTTGTAGCTTGCTGGAAGAAGACCTGCTGCCAAGTGGACCTGGTGGACACGCCTTACCAGTGGCTGTCAAAGTCACCACCGCCCTCAACTTCTTCGCCTCAGGCTCCTTCCAGGGATCTGTAGCAGACATTTGCAGGATCTCACAGTCAGCCGTGCACAAATACATCACCCAGGTGACTGATGCCATGTTTCACAAGTGTGCGCTCGGCTTTGTGGCACTGGCTGGCTTCCCACAGGTGCAGGGCATCATCGACTGTGCACGTGTGCGCATCAAGGCACCTCCAGATCACCCAGGAGTGTTCGTGAACTGGAAGGGCTTCCACTCCCTCAAAGTATAGCTCATCTGCAACCACAAAAAGATCATCATGCATGTCTGTGCCAGATTCCCTGGCACCTGTCATGACTCTTTCACACTGTGCCAGTCCACCCTCCCTCAGCTCTTCGCACCTCTGACCAGACTTATCGGCTGGCTACTTGGAGACAAGGGGTATCCACTGAAGACGTAGCTGATGACGCCCTTGAGGAGGCTAAGCAACGAGGCTTAAACGCACTATAATCAAAGCCACATGATGACGAGATGTGTCATAGAGCAAGCAATCGGCATGCTGAAGATGCTCTTCAGATGCCTGGACAGATCTGGAGCCCTTCAGTACGCACCAGCCAGGGTCTCCAGGATGATCGTCGTATGCTGCGCTCTGTACAACAAAATGCAGCAGCGATGTTTGGAGCTGCAAGAGGAGCAAGGCAAGGAGGAGGCAGATGATGAGGAGGAGCAGGTGGAACACCAGGAGGAGGAGGAGGAGGGGCAGGTGGAACATGAGGAGGAGGAGGAGGAGCAGGAGGAACACGAGGAGGAGGAGGAGCAGGTGGAACACGAGGAGGAGGAGGAGAAGGTGGAACACGAGGAGAAGGAGCAAGTGGAACAGGAGGAGGAGGAGGAACCTGAGGTGGAGGTGGCACCAGCAGCGGCGCAGATTGCTACCCGGGAGGCCTGGGATGGCCTCATAATGGCACGATTTAGTTAAGTTGCACCAGTGCACCCATATGGCACCCAGATGCTGAACCAACTTTCCCACCCCATCAACACCACAAAGCAGTCCTAAAATGACCAAACCATCCCTGTCACACATGCACCCATTGCTCGAGGTTAAGTCATCAGAGAGATATTGGCCCAGAAATTCAGGTCGGGGGCTTCCCGCGGGTGCAAGCCTCCGACCTGCACTTAACTTGCGCGCCAGCCGTTGTGCTGTGGGCCCCCGTGGAATTCCGATCCTGGGCCTGCTCCAACTGCCGGCGCGCAGTGCTTGCGTATCCCGGGGCACAGTTAGTTCGATGCGTCCCCTGGGATCATGTGGGCCATGGGGAGCCAATCGGAGCAGGGAAATGCCCATTCATAAGTTTGACAGGAAGAGCTGTTAAAACTTAGAAATACTACGGGCCCCAAAACATCACTAAATCTTCAAATAAATTTAAAAAAAAATCACATTTCTTAAATAAACTATAAATTACATGAAATAACTATTTTAAACAATAATTAAAATTTTTGAAAAAAATAATTTTATTTTCTAATGGGGCTAAAAATAAACTTACCTTTCTTTAAAGTATTTAAAAATAATAAACCTGTGGAAAAAATGTTTTAATTTTAATTAATTCACCACTTACCTTGTAAAAAGCAGGCCTTACACCTGCTTTTTAAATGTGTAACTCCTGAAGACTTACCTTCCCGGGAAAACCTGTAAAAAAAACGTAAGTTCGATGCGCACGCACAGCCTCTCCTGCGCACGCGTTTGAACTCTGAACCCCTTCTTTCAGGGGAATGGAAGTGCTGGTTTCCCACGCATGCGCAGTGCATGCAGGAAACCGGAACTTCCATTGGGCTTACGGGTGAGCACCCCGTGCGTACTCACCCGTGGAGACCCGAATTTCTGGGCCAATGTCTTATCTTTCACTCCAACTGACAATGCCACTTCCCGGGTAGCAGGCAAAAATGGACAAACAGGACAAGATGGGAAAGTGGTTCAAAGAAATAAATTTATGTGGCTCATAAATTGAACTGAAACTTAACCTTTAACATTTTGGAACACAGCTGAGCAGAGCTGGGAGCGTCCTATGCCCTCCAATGAGGACTCTCCACTGCTGTCCCTGTCTCCACCATCTGCTCTTGCTCACTTGTGATCAGTGAGACACCAGGTGACAACACTGCTCTCTCTCTCACTGGACTCATCGACGTGTGCGTATCTGTGCTGGTGCAGATGTGATTGTGATGAGGGCTGCACCACCACCGTGGCGGTTTGAGCAGCGCAGGTGGTGGAAAGTATAGCCAGGTGGGGTGGTTTCGGTAAGGGGCAAGGTGTTGCTGCTTGTGAGTCAAGTTTTAAAGCCTGGATGCCAATGAAGCCATCCACAGTAAGGTTGTGGATGGCAAGGGCTTTACTCACAAGTGAATAGACATTCTGGAGGGTGATTGTTTAAGGTGGTGGATGGGGTGCCAATCAAATATAGGAGCAACTCTGTTGAGGGCTGCTGTACGCATAGGCATGGAATGGACACCTTAGAATATGCTGCGTATCTTACAGACAAAGGGTACAACCAGTGGTGTATCCTTTAGAATATACTGCACAGCATATATGTGAAATGTACTTGGAAGATTTAGCACCAAAATAAAGTTCTTCAAACAATGCAGTAGCGAGGGTACAGAGGAGATTTACAAGGATGTTGCCAGGACTGGAGAATTATAGCTATGAGGAAAGATTGGGTAGACTGGGGTTGTTTTCTTTGGAACAGAGGAGGCTGAGGGGAGACTTAATTGAGGTGTATAAAATTCTGAGGTGCCTAGATAGAGTGGATAGGAAGGACCTATTTCCCATAGCAGAGAGGTCAATAACCAGGGGACATAGATTTAAATTAATTGGTAAAAGGATTAGAGGGGAGTTGAGGAGAACTTTTTTCACCCAGAGGGTGGTGGGGGTCTGGAACTCACTGCCTGAAAGGGTGATAGAGGCAGAAACCCTAATTGCATTTAAAAAGTACTTCGATATGCACTTGAAGTGGTATAACCTACAAAGCTACGGACCAAGAGCTGGAAAGTGGGATTAGGCTGGGATAGCTCTTTTTCGGCCGGCACGGACACGATGGGCCGAATGGCCTCCTTCTGTGCCGTCAATTTCTATGATTCTGTGATTCTATGCTAGGTGCACATGAGCCACAAACTCCTTTGAGCGCGACCTTTGTTGCCCCCAGGCGGTCTGAATTCTTCAGCAGACAAACGTGCTATTTGGGTTGGCCTGTAGAAAGTGAGGTGCCTCAACATTTCGTGTGCGCAGTCGCGCCGCTGTGCACCTTTGAGGAAACAGTGGTCAGAGTGACACGCACATCAGGATGTAATTGAGTGTGGCATTGTATTCACCTTTCCTGACCTCATGAGGTCATTAAACCTCTTCCTGCACTGTATTCAGGGCCTGGTAACCACACTCCTGCTGCTCACATCTTCCGCGATCTCCAGCCATGCCCTCTTTGTCTGGGCTGCTGGCCTTTTCCTCCCGTCACCAGTGAAGAGGATCTCCCTGCAGGCCCTGACTCCCTGGAGCAGGATTTCCAGGGAGGCAACACTGAATCTGGGGGGGGGGGCGGCTTTTTGGCACAGAGCCTGCATTTTTGCTTAACAATCTTTCTAACATTGTATTCCAACAATGAGCTAAGTCAGATAACAATTCACTGTCTCCCCCACCAACCTCTCCTGCACCTCCGCCAACCTTCAACTGTCATCTGTGCAATGCTCCTTTAAATAGCTGAGCTGAAGTCGCGTCATCCGTGACATCATCAGACCCGCTCCAGTTAATTGGTCGGGAAAGCCGCATGACTGATTCAATTGCAGTGGTTTCATTAAAATGCCGCTGCAGAACGCGCCGATAGAATGTCTGGGCTGCCAGCCCGCTCCACGGCCTCCCTGCACCCAACCCGACGGAAAGGTAAAAATTCAGTCCCAACATTCCATTAGCCTTTTAAATTATTTTTTGTACCTTTCTACTAGCTTTTAGTATATTATGTACTTGTATCCCTAAATCTCTCTGCTTCACAGTTCTTGGCTTCTCACCATTTAGAAAATACACTGATCTATCTTTTTTAGGTCCAAAGTGGATGACCTCACACTTCCCACATTGAACTCCAGTTTTTCCCACTCACTTCATCTATCAATGTCCCTTTGCAATGATCTACACTATTTACTCTGCCACCTAACTTGGTGTCATCAGCAAACTTGGATAGATGGCTCTCTATTCCTTCATCCAAGTCATTTATAAATATAATGAAAAGCTGAGGCCTCAGTACAGATCCCTGGGGGACAGCATTAGTCACATCCAGCCAATTTGAGTACATACCCATTATCCCTACTCTCTGTTCCCTCCCTCCTAACCAATTCCATATCCGAGCCAAGAGGTTGCCTCCAATTCCATGCGCTCTCATTTTTGTTAACAGTCTCTTATGTGAAACCTTATCAAATGCCTTCTGGAAGTCCATATAAATAACATCCATAGAGTCTACTCCTTCTTCTTAGGCAGTCCCTCGGACCGAGGATGACTTACTTCCACACTGAAAATGAGTTCTCAGGTGACTGATGAGACCAATGCGGGACCTACAGTTGAAGCGATAATTACTAGTCCTAGCGCTTTTCGGGCTACCCCGGATCAGGCGTATTCCCCAGATGTTCGTCTTCAACTAAAGTTTGAGGTAGCCGAATCCTATAAGATGCTTAATTGGATCTAAAGGTCCAGACTATCTCTCCCTAACGGAAAGGAATGACTTGAAGACGTTACCATCCTCCAGATAGCACTTTTAAGAAGTTTAACTAGCCTGTAACCTTCCGGATATTATGAGGGTCCAGAATACTCTCCCAGAATTCTGTAACTCCTCACCAAAGAGTGTACAGAGATTGAGTTTGCGAGTTTGATACAGAAGTACTCTGTGAGACAATTCTAAAAATATATAGATTTATTTCAGTCGCAACATTAACAGTTCCAAAAACAATGAGCTTACAATTCTTATTCTCAAATCTTAACTACGTTACATTTTTACATTTCTAAGTCTTATTTCTAATCCAGGATATCCATCAAAATCAAATAAAAGTACCTTTTGATCCCCGAGACTCAAAGAGTTAAAAACTTACAGAGCCTGCCTCTGAAAAGTGAGAGAATCGCTTTCCCCTTTCAGTGACTTCTGACTTCCTATCTGAAAGTTCCATATTTTATACCCTTTTTGCAGTGGTATATTCTTTGAAGTTTTCTGCTGATGTAAGCTAATTATCTCTAGTGATATCTCTGTTGACTTTTTTCTACTCTTACTGTCAATTCAGCTGTTAACTTGCAGACTTCTGTCTGCTGTGAATGTGTTTCAAAACTTACCATAAAAAATGGTTAGAACAGATGTATTTATTTGATGCCATTCTTACGAAGTGCTTCCATTCAATTCTTAAATCACCTAGCTGGTTGTAAGTAGACTTCATGACTCCTTTGTATTCCAAGTTCAATACAAAAACTATGTGATTACTTGGTGCATCTATTGATGTCATATTTACAAAGTCTTCGGTTGGTATATTTTACAACATGTAAATTGAAAACACTTCAACTAGGGTGTTCTATGCATTTCTTAGCTAATTCAGTTGGTTGTATTAAGAATAAAGTCTCCTGTCTTTCATTTGATATTACTTTTACAAAGGCACATGTTCCTTTAATGTTCTGTGTTTCTGTTCGAAGTGTTAGTTCATAACACTTTAAACTGGGTAATGGTATTGTGTTTCACCCAAACTGCAGACATTCTGGAAGCAACCCTTTAGTTCTTTAATAGGGCCAATGTTTTAGTATAAACAACCAATTCCCATTTCAAAAGCTTGTATGGTGTTTACAGCTTTGTGTTAACACTTCGTCTTATCTCAGAAGCCTGTATTCTGTTTACAGCTTGTGTCATTGGGCTTTTAAATTTTTAAACCCAGTTTTCATGTTTTAATAAAGTAAAAATTCCATTCATAGGATGGTGTATCTTTTGGAATATGGCTATTTCCTTTACACAGTCTCTGTCACAGGTGGGGCAGACGGTGGTTGAAGGGGCGGGTGGGTGGGGTGCTTGGGTGGACGTGCACTCCTTCCGCTGTTTGCGCTTGGCTTCTGCTTGCTCCCAGTGAAGAGACTCAAGGGGCTGGATTTTGATACTGGAGGCGTGTAGGAGGCGGGACTAAAACTTTCGGGGTTGTAGTCCCGCCTCCATCGAGTTGTGGCCAACCCACGTGATTTTTACTTGATTGACCTTGTTGAGCCCACCCAGTGGGCTCAGCAGGCCAATTAAGGGCCACCTGGCAACAGGTGACGTCACAGATTGACATTTCATCTGTCAAGAGCTTTTGACAGATGAAATATCAGCATTTCACAGCTGTTTGAAGCTGTCAAACACTGACAATCTGTACTCCAAGTTAATTCCTTCCTCTCAGGCTGATTTAGAGATCTCTTCAGAACAGAAAGCTGAATGCTGCAACTTTTGACAGCTCACGGCCATTCTGCTTTCTGTGCCGGTGAGATGAGGGACTCCCGAGACCTGAAGGAAGGAAGGCTGTAAAGGTAAGTAAAGGTAATTAAAACTTCTTTAAACACTTTACACACACCAAACACACTTACCTCTGCACTCATGCACCCATCACTCACCTGAACACCAGATATCTCGAACCCTCCAAGCCCTTCAGCCCGACGGTCCGCCTCGCTAACTTGTCGTGGTTTGGCACCGTCGGGAATCCCACACTTCAGCAATAAAAATAGGGATTAGGCTAAAAACTGCCTGTTAACTACCTGTTAACAGGCAGTTAATTGGCACTATTCCCCTTCCCGCCTCGGGGAGGCGAGTCCCAGCATAGGTTGGGTATCCGCCACCTTTGAAACTGGCATGGAGGTGGGCTGGGGGCGGGATGGGTTTGTGCCCCACGATTTTGAGATTTTAACCCCCCACATGCCTCCAATCCCGCCTCCACAGCCCAATGAAAATCCTGCCTGAGGTGTTTGGCACCTTCCAGGATGCTTCTCCTCCACTTTGAGCAGTGTTGGGCCAGGGATTCCCAGGTGTCGGTGGGGATTTTGCACTTTTTCAAGGAGGCTTTGAGGGTGTCCTTGAAGCATTTCCTCTGCCCACCTGGGGCTCTCTTGCCATGTCCGAGCTCCGAGTAGAGCGCTTGTTTTGGGAGTCTCGTATCGGGCATGCGGACGATGTGGCCCGTCCGTCGGAGCTGATTGAGCGTGGTCAAAGCTTCGATGCTGGGGATGTTGGCCTCAACGAGAACACTGACTTTGGTGCGCCTATCCTGCCAATGGATTTGTAGGATCTGGCGGCGGCAGCGTTGGTGGTGAAGGGGTAATTACTAGTCCTAGCCCTTTTCGGGCTACCCCAGATCAGGCGTATTCCCCAGACGTTCACCTTCAACTAAAGTTAAAGATAGCCAAATTATATAAGATGCTTAATTGGGTCTAAAGGGTCAGACTATCTCTCCCTAAAGGAAAGGAATGTCATGAAGATGTTACCATCCTCCGGATAGCACTTTTAATAAGTTTAACTAGACTGTAACCTTTCGAATATTATGAGGGTCCGGAATACCCGCCAGAATTCTGCAACTCCTTACAAAAGACTGTACAGAAATTGAGTTTGTGAGATTGATATAGAAATACTCTGAGACAATTCTAAAAAATATATAGTTTTATTTAAGAGCCGGCGTTCAGTTAACAGTTGTTGAGTCAGTCGCAACATTAACAGTTCGAAAACAATTAGCTTACACAATCTTATTCTCACAGATCCTTATTCTCAAATCTTAACTTCGTTACATTTCCACACTTCTACTTATTCTTAATCCAGAATATCCACCAAAATCAAATACCTTGACTACCCAAGACTCAAAGTTAAAAACTTACAGAGCGTGCCTGTGAAGTTGAGAAACACTTGCCCTTCCAGCGACTTCTGACTTTCCATTTGAAAAACTATTTTTATACCCTATTTGCAGTAGTAAATCCTTTGAAGTTTTCTGCTGATGTAAACTAATTATCTCTGAGTCATCCTCTGTGTTGACTTCTTTCTATTCTTAATGCTATTTCAGCTGCTAACTCTCAGACTTCTGTCTCTACCTTTAGGTGTTCCAAAACATATCATAAAATGGCTACAACAGATTTATCTCTTTGATGCCATTCTTATCGAAGAACTTTCATTCAATTCTTAATATTGGCTTAACTGGTTTTAGCAGATGTCATGACTCCTAACTGCTGCAAGTTCAATAAAAAACCATGTAATTGCTTGGTGTATCTATTGAAGTCATATTTTCAAAGCGTTCTGTAGGTATTATATTTACAATATGTAAATCAAAAACACTTCAACTGAGTGTTTGTTTTCCTAGCCATCTTAGTTGATTATATTACTGAATTGTGTTTCCTGTCTTCCAAGTTTAACATAAAAACTATTTGACCAGCAGGTGTTTCTTTTACTTGATGTCATCTTTTCAAAGGCACATGCCTCTTTTAATGTTTCTGTGTTTCTGTTCAATGTGTTAGTTTATAACACTTTACTTGGGTCATTCCATTGTGTTTCTCCCAAACTCCAGACCTTCTGGAAGTGCCAAACTGCTATTTCAATAGGGCCTTTGTATTAGCATTAACATTCAATTCCCATTTCAAAAGCCTGTGTGGTTTTTACGGCTTGTGTTATCAAACCCACCCATCTCAGAAGCCTGTTTTGATACAGCTTGTGTCACCAAGGCTTTAGATTTTGAAACCCAGTATATCATGTATTAATAATGTCAGAAATCTATTCATATGATGGTGTATCTCTTGGAATATGGCTTATTCTGTCACAGTGGTACCTCTACAGTGCTTTGAGCTGCCTGCTGTATATGGCCCATGTCTCTGAAGCATACAGGAGGGTGGGTATCACTGCTGCTCTGTAGACCATGAGCTTAGTGCTGGGTTTGACGTCCTGATCTTCAAACACTCTCTTCCTCAGGCGACCGAAGGCTGCACTGGCAGTGTTGGACTTCGTCAACGAGATCTGCCCTTGTTGACAGTAGGCTCCCAAGGTATGGAAAGTGGTCCATGTTGTCCAAGGCCTCATCATGGATTTTCATAATTCGGAAGCAGTACTGTGTGGCGGGGGCAGGTTGGTAGAGGACCTTTGTCTAACGGGTGTTTAGTGTAAGGCCCATGCTCTCATACGCTTTGGTGAAGGTGTTGATGATGGTTTGGAGTTTGATCTCAGAGTGTGCGCAGATGCAAGCATCATCTGCATACTGTAATTCGATGACAGAGGATGTGACAACCTTGGATCTGGACTAGGGTTGAACAGTTTTCCGTTTGTTCTGTAGATTAGCTCCACTCCAGCGGGGAGCTTACTGAAGGTGAAATGGAGCATTGCAGGAAGATCGAGAAGAGCGTTGGTGCATGACACAACCTTGTTTGACCCGGTCCGTACGTGAATTGGGTCTGTGGTGGATCCGTTGGTCAGGATCACGGCTTTCATGTCGTCGTGAAGCAGGCGGAGGATGGTGACAAACTTTTGAGGGCAGCCGAATTTGAGGAGGACACTCCATAATCCCTCACGGTTGACATAACATCCATAGACATTCCCTTATCTACCATGTTAAGTTACCACCTCAGAAAATTCAACTTGGTTCCTTAGATGTGACTTACCCTTTACAATTATATCAACAACCACAAAACTCACTAAAATCTCATACAGACTATCTGTGTATCGTAGGTGCAGTACCACATCATGCAAAGTACAGATCCCATTGTACCCTCAGCCACCCTTTTATCAGCCGCTCACCATGGTGATATAACATCACTCCCCACCCCCAGTCCTAGGGCAGATTTTAGGAATATAGGAATAGGAGTAAGACATTCAGCCCCTGGAGCCTATTCCGTCATTCAATCAGATCATGGTTGATCTGTATCTTAACTCCGAGGTGAGAGAGTGGCTGAGCAGATTGACGGCTGCCAAAGTGTATTGTGGTAAAAAGGAGGGCCAAATGTTAGGCAGTTGGCAGTGACTCGGGGAGAGCTTTTTCAAGGGGAGGATGCAGAAGGAAGTAGGGTTGGAAGCGGGTCGTGCATGTGGCTGGTGAGGGATGCAGAAAATGGCCAGCAATTGTGTTTTATATGACCGAGACTGTGGGAGTAGAGAGGCCACAAGAAGTGACAAGGTCAGGGGCATGGCTGCACACCTGGGTGGGACAGGTTAGATGGAGGAAGAGGTTAAGGGAGTCCAGCACGGGAGCAAAATCAGAGGAGAGATGGCAGAGAAAGCTGAGGTGGAGATTGAAGTCACTGAGGATGAGGTGCACATTTTTCCATCACACCTCAGCCTTCATACTTTGGACATATTATTCTCCTGTTGAAGTATAACTGTGTGCAATAGCTGTGCTTTGCTCTGGCCAATTAGCTTCTGATTGGTCATAGCAGATTTTTGAGTTAATTGGAATTCAGACTGTCTTTCTTCCTCTTTTGTATATTTTCGATATATATATACATGTTAAATGTGACATAGAAGCTTGTACATGTGACTTGTATGCATACAAATTTCTTGCAATTGATTGGTTCAAATTTTGTACGTGTAAAACACCATCAAATCAGAACTGAACAGGTAGGGAGCACATGTATCGGAGTGTATGCCATGAGCGTTAAGAGGATTTAACAATGTTCACAATATTCAGCATGTTTTGATGTTATAATTCTATGTTCCTCAAGAAGACTCCTTTAACATTGATGCAGTTTTAATGTAATTCCTGAACTAATGACAGATACAGTAAAGGATGCTTGATCACAACATTGTCCAAAGGTTAAAAATCATGAATCCATACATAAAATATTATTAATTAATTAATACAGCTCTCTGTTCTTTGTGTAAGCTGTTCCACGAGTTGAACACAGTGCAAGGAATGTGAGAACGATTCTGCTCATGGTGGAACAGTCCGCTACGAATGAGTGCAACATAAATCTGGCCATTGAACAAAGTGTCTGCATTCATTATTTTAAAAACTACAGACATTATAAGTGATTCATTAGTTACCAGAATTGAAAAGTTCAGAAATTGTTTTAACTGTTTAAATACAAATGGGCAACTTTATTCAAAGACTAGCCAAGAATATTCAACAATACTCTACAGCATAGAGTCCCGATATTATTCAGTATGTTCTGATAGTGTGTTAGCAAAACATCTGTCAAAATAAAATTAAAAAGAAAAGAAAGTTTCACAATATTTCTGAAACTCACAATACATTGCTCAATAACAGAACCACGTTCTGCTCAGTCACTTCCAACCACTTCCAGTTTTATTTCCTTTAAGTTCGGAATTTCTCAATTTTATGTCGCAAAAGTGTAAAAAACAGGAATTTAAAAAAAATTGTATACTTCAAATCAGATTGTTGTGTATTCAATTGAGGGAGACATGTGAACAAATTGAGAATAAGAGTAATACATATTTCCTTAACTTGTACAATCTCCAGCTAATAATTTCACTTAAGACCGAAAAAATTAGCGCCTCTCCGCCTAAAATTCAGTTGTAGCTCCCCAAGAGGTGGTGCGCTACTGGAAGAGCTCCCCCTCCTTCTTGGGGTGTTACTACTGAATATTGTGGCGCTACGTGCAACAGCGCCACACACGTCGGCACATAGCGCCACGTCATTGCAGGCCTCCCGCCCTTGATTAAAGGGGAGGGGCCTAGCACTGCACGCACCGGGGCCCTGCTGGATCACCGGGGAGCGGGGGGAGCACTGCGTGCACCGGGGCCCTGCTGGATCACCGGGGAGCGGGGGGAGCACTGCGTGCACCGGGGCCCTGCTGGACCACTGGGGAGTGGGGGGAGCACTGCGCGCACCGGGGCCCTGCTGGATCACCGGGGATTGGGGGGAGCACTGCGCGCACCGGGGGCTCTGCTGGATCACCGGGGAACGGGGGGCCGTGTAAACAGCCTGGCACTCATGAGGAGCGCCGGGCTGAGCGATCACGGCCGGCACCCCGATGAGATAAGGGTAAGGGGGCAGGTGCTGGCAGTCCGCCAAACAAAAAATGTACACCCGACACCTGCCCTTTAATTTGCGCCGCCGCGGCTGCAAAAATGCCACCCTGACCGTGTCAGACAGATCATCTGGCGATAGGTCAGCGGTCGCAACCCAAGTTTGTGGCTGTGGCGCGAGCGAGGCACCGCGCACGGTGATGACGGCATCGTCGGCGGCTCAGCGCCGCGGGGCACTACTAGCTACTGCCGCTGCTAACCTCCTGCTGAATTTCATGGGAGGCGTTAGCGGCGCCACGCCCGGGCGCTAGGGGATTTGCGCCTCGTTAGCGCTAACGAGAGGCGCAAATCAACCCGATTTTTCCCCGTGGATTTTAAATGACAATGTACAACACTGTGATGCATTGTGGAGGAAGAATGAAAAGAGGCAATATAAACTAAATGGCAAAGGTTTAAAGGGATGCAGCAACAGAGAGACCTAGGGGTTCACATACACTAATCTTTGAAGGTGGCAGGACAAGTTGATAAAGCTGTTAAAAAAGCATATGGGATCCTTGGCTTTAAAAATAGAGGCATGGTGGGGTGTGAACTTTTGGGCCTGCCGGGAGTGAGGGGTCGGCGGTGGGGCGCAGTGGCACACAGGAAACCACCCAGAAGTCCAGGTCTCCTTGCACGTTGTGGAGTTTTGGGTGCGAGTGACGTCACTGACAGGGTCCCCACCTCGGATGTCAGCCTGATGGACAGGCTTGGCTTCCGGTCGGGTGGGGATTGCTGGAGAAGAGGCCTCAGCCCCAAGTAGGTCTGGGCCCCGATCCCAGGCATGGGGGATTTCTGATCCTGGGGGGGGTGGGAGTGACTGATCCCCAACCCTGGCGGAGGTCCTGATGTCAGGGGTTCAACCCCGACCCGGGGTGGGGGAGGCGGCCGATCCCGGTGGGAGGGTCCGATCCCCGACCCAGGCAGTTCCAATCCAGGGGAGGGGCTGATGGTGGGACAGCTTGGGGGTCGAGTGAAGCACTCCTGTTGCTCCTGGCCCAAAAGGAGAGCTCCCCGAGGCTGTCTCGCCTCACTGCAGCTGCCGGGATTCCCGAGGCCCGGGGAACTCAGCCGGCCACAGTTAAACCAACACAGCAGGTTCAGTCCGAGGCTTCCAGCCTCAGTATCATATTTAAAGTGCCAGCCCGCCTCCTGGAAGTGGATGAGTTGGAGACAGGTTGGGGATTCAGATGTTTAATATTTCCACCCCCCACCCGACCCAAATTCACCCGTTTTTGGGGTTAAATGTCCCCCAAATATGTCTAAAGGCATTGAACTGTTTAAGCCATTTGTAAAGTTGATATAGTTGCAAAACATAGGAACACAGGAACCGGGGTAGGCCATTCAGCCACTCGAGCCTGCTCCACCATTCAATGAGATCCTGTCTGATCTGCGACCTAACTCCATATACCCACCTTTGCCCCATATCCCTTAATACCTTTGGTTAACAGAAAGCTATCAATCTCCAATTTAAGATTAACAATTGATCTAGTATCGATTACCGTTTGCAGAAGAAAGTTCCAAACTTCTACCACCCGTTGTGTGTAGAAATGTTTCCTAATTTCACTCCAGAAAGGTCTGGCTCTAATTTTTAGACTATGCCCCCTAGTCCTAGAATCCCCAACCAGCGGAAATAGTTTCTCTCTATCTCTTCCCCTTAATATCTTGAAAACTTCGATCAGACCACACTTAACCTTCTAAATTCTAGGGAATTCAACCCTAATTTGTGTAATCTCTCCTCGTAACTTAACCCTTGAAGAGGAACTGTTCAATTTTTTTCTGTTCAACTGAAATTGTTACACAGGAGTAGCAAAAAATCCACACACACAAAGCAAAAAGATCTTTGCATCTCTTGATTATTTTATTTTGTTGCTTTAACTGCAATCGTCATTGTTGGTACAGCCAGCACATTTGTTGTGTGTTCACTACATGAAGTAGTGTCACATTTGGTGATTAGACTGAAGGCCAATTACAGCTTCATTGGTGTTGACTGAAGATCAATTGCAGGCTGCAAAGATTAAACAGTGTGTTAGTGTTCTGTAATTTGACAGTAACATTTTATTGTCAAACCGCTGGCGGAAAATTTCATTCTGTGCTTTCTAGTTTTCTAAGCATTGTATATGTTAGAGAAAACATCAAGTCAATATTCTGTATGGGATGTGCGCTTTTCTTTTCAGCAATAAATGAAATTTAATGTTGACAGGTAATATAAAGGACCTGTAAACTTATGGGGAATAAATGTAAAAAAATAACTAACGTACTCTTATTTTTCACAAATGTGCTGTATTTAAAATAACAATGCTTTATATTTCAATAATGAGGGAATCATTCCCTTAATCCACTAAAATGCAAGAGCTCGTTATAACAAATTTTAAAAAGCAATGATCTTATTTCCAGTGGAGTGGGACAGATCAGGGAATCAAAGGTACTCCGCCTGCGATTTTTCATCCATTACATTCTATGGACAGAAATTCACGGGCAGTATGCCTACCATCTCCTGATCGCATGGCCACACGGCCCACTTTGTTTTATCAGAGATGCTGTCCTCCTCACTGTGTCAGTTCTGATGCTCGGGTCCCACGAAAAATGTTAACCTGCCTTTCTCTTTAAAGATGTTGATTGATCTGCTGTGTATTTCCAGCGTTTGCTGTTTTAATTTCAGGTTTCCAACAATCGTTTTTATTCTCTTGGTATAACATTTATAGTATCTTAAAAATCCTACATCTGCACACACATCCTGTCTGCAAAACCTCACTTTCTGCTGCCATGTTTTTCTCAAACTTCATCAATTCCCATCTCCACATTTCTAATGGACGTGGCCGATGAAAACTTCTCTCAGCGTAATTGCTTCATCCCGTCGGCAGTGCCGCAGTTTTGCATCTCACCGCTCCTCAGCCTGTAGTGCTTAGAAATTCTTATGCTGCAACCAACTCTACTTCTCTGCTTCCCAAACTGCTCTAAGATTTGCTCTTTAACTACGAATAATAATATATAACAGCAAAATATACAAAAACAGGAACAGAATGTATGACTTTAAAATGGGGACTGAATATGTCTGCACACTCTCGTCCAACTGCCCCCTGCCCTTTGACCCCGCTTCACTTGAAGACCACCCTTGGTCTGGATTCCCCGTGTGCACCGCTATAGGAGATTGGTTAATTGTTGCTTGTATTAGTGGGGTACGTACATCTTTGTTTCACATTAAGGCCAGTTGCAGCAGTTGCAGGATGTCTCATAGACTAATCCAGTAGGGCAACTTTTCAAGTAGGTTTTCCCATTAAAACATCTGTAAAATTTGTGTGGATCTTTTGGGTCAGGATAGTTGCCGTTAGCTTTGCCGGCGCAGAATCCACTGCCGCTGCCGCCACCGCCACTGCCGCCGCCGCCACCACTAGGGGCATTAGTAACAGGTGCCAGTGTTGTTTTTGATGGAGTACAAGCTAGAAGGAAGTAAGAATCATTAATTCATTGGTTGCTTAGAAATTGCTATAAAGTGAAGCTAAGTATTTGAAATTAAAAAATAAAAAGGCACATTTATATAGCATCTTATAACATCTTTCAGAAACGCCTCAATGCATTTCAGGTGCAATTACCGGAAACTTTGGTTTATCCGGAGGTTAACTGTCCGGAATGCACGATCCACCGGCAAAATTCAGGAGTCGGTTCAGTAAGTTTTTTTTCTTTTCGTTGCTTTTTTTCCCACCAGTCAGGCTCTGCAAGGTCTAGCTAAAGCTGTTGCTTAGCTACAGAGATGCTTGCAAGCTACGGCCGACTGTTTAGAAGCTGTTGCTAAGCAAACAGCTTCGTATGTTTTAACATTAGCGCTGGTTTGTCCGGCAGTTTTGATGGGACGGCAACAGTTTGGTCCCGTCGGTGCCGGATATCACAAAGTTTCCTGTAATTAAAGGGCTGTTGCTATGGCAGCCATTTTGTACACAGCAAAACTCCACAAAAGGCAAAGAAATGAAAAGCCAGCTAATCTGTTTTTGGTTGAGTGTGGTATGTGGGTCAGGGCACCCAGAGAACTCAATTCCTGGGCTTTCCAGGAACGGGCTGCTCTGGAAGCTCAATTCCGTGTGTCTCTGGTATCTCGCAACATCCAACATGTGGAATTCAGCTTAACACACGGGGGCGGGGCATAGTTTCTCCTCAGAACTGGTAAATCGGCTGATTTTGCCAGCACACGCTCCTGGTGGCCTGCGGATGCTCTTTCTCACTGTTTAGCCGCGCAACTTCCCAATTAAGGCAGGGGAGCTGCAAGGTATGATACGCCAGGCTAGTCACCGAGGAAATCTTACGAAGCAGTGCAACTCCGAGTTGTACCTTGTTTTAACCTCAGTGTCACCTTCCCAAACATTTGTGGAGCATGTTAATGCACTTCCTCTGATTAAAACCGTGCCAAAGTGTCAGAGGATATTTCGTCAGAAGAAAAGTGACCATTTAAATGACTGCAGGTGAAACACTGGGTTAAATACAAAATGCATGTAACTACTTGTATGGGTGTAAGCAGGATCAAAATTGCACTAAATCCATTATTACAAGCTGGGTGAAATTGGTCTTAGGCAGCATCACAAATGGGGTGACAGTGAATCAGCAGCCCATCTTACTCACTTCCCAGTTTTCTTTTCCATTGACCCCAAGGAGTCGATTATACTCTTATTTCTACAAGGGCTGAAAAGTACAGACTAGGCTGCACATATATGAGGATATAAAAAAGCCCTTGAGGAAAAGCCCACTGGGTTCAGCGAGCCTGCTCTATCCACAGAACATAAAAAATTAAACCCCTCATGAGTTCCAACCCACCCAATGAATCGATGTGGGGTAGCTATCTGATGCTCTCTGACCTCTTTAATATTGTTTAACCCCTGTGGTAATTCAGCAACACTTTACATTTTGCAACAGGAAAATAAAAATATTGAACAAAAATGTTAATAATGTGTAATGATAACTTTTATCAATATTTTCAATATGTTCCATCTTTATTATTTAGTCTGGATGTTCAGGATTGCTTCTATTATAGAATGGCAGGTATTAAACAGGTACAGGAAGGAATGTTCACCAGGAGAACTCCCGCCTTATGTTCAAATAATACCATGGGGTCCTTTACATCCACTAAATCGGACTTGGTTCAAAATCTCATTTGAAAGGTGGTGCCTCCAACAATGCAGTACTCCCTCAGTACCACACTGATGTATTAGCCTAACTTATGTGTTTCCAGTCCTGGAGTGGGGCTTGAACCCATCACTTTCTGACTCAGAGGCGAGAGTCCCACCAACTGAGCCAAGCCAATTATCGCATTTATGCACAAAACCCATTACTTGAATGTACATTTTAAAGCTTATTATGCAATTGGAACAAGTAATCAGCCTTGGCGACAATCAATACAACTGGTTACCTGCAGAAATTCCCAGCCCAGTGTGCAGTTTGGTAAAGAGAGGATAAGGTCCCTGGTTGCAGAAAGCACCGGTGAAATCATCCAGAGCAAGATCCCACACCATAGCTCCTCCAAAGTTATTTTTCTTCAGCCACTGGATCTGAAATACAATAAAAGCAAATTTATTTTGTAAATCCTTCTTTGTAAGCAAGATGCATTTTAAAAAACACTAAATTATTGCTATAACTTATTCTAGAGTTACAGAAATACCCAAACATCTACAGCAACAGACTTGGGGGTGGGGGGGTGGTGGTGGGGCGGTGAAGTCCGCCTTGGGCAGTGGTCCAAAATGGGTGATAGTGAATCGACAGCCCGATTTACACTCCACACGATTCTCTTTTCCATTGACTACAAGAAAATCGATCGCTGTGTAAATTAGGCCATTGATTCACTATCGCCCATTCTGTGCTGTCGCCCCCCAGACGAGCCATTTCTCCACATGCACGTATTGCTCTATGTGAGCTCTTTACCATTGCCTAGGGGATAGGGACAATGGCTGGAATTTTCTTCGGGGAGACGTATTGGGGGCGGGGGCAGGGCGGGTGTCAACTTTACCAGCAGGGCCTAATTTGAATGAGAGCCCTTGGTTTCCTGCCCGCAGCCAGCTGGCTTGAGAGGCTTGTGGGCTGCGGGCGGTCGGCCTCAGTTGCGAGGGGCCAGTCCAAGAGAGGTGGGTCGGCAATCAATTGGGAGGGTTGTGGTCGGGAATCGGTGGCGGTGGGGAGCTGGGTCGGGAATCGGCGGGTGGGTCAATATTTGGGAGGGAAGAGAGAGGATCGGCAGGGGGTGGGGGAGTGTTGCAGGATCGGCAGGAGATCGGGGAAGTTGGGGATCGGCAGGCAATGGGGAGGTGGTCGGGGATCGGGGCGGTCGAGGATCGAGGGGGAGATCTGGGATTGTGGGTGCGGGATCAGGGTCGGCCATCAGAGGATCGTGACCGGCTTCATCATCATCGTCGGGTGGGGGGGTGGCGGTGAGGCCTGGGAAGGTGATTGGAGGCCTCGATGGAGGGTCTCTGATCATGGGGGGTGGGTTAGGTAGGGACCCTGGATCCAGGAGGTAGGTGTCAAGCTACTTACCTCCTGGATGTAGCAGTCCCCACCTCAGTTTAACTGCCAGGGTTCACGAATTGTGTGAAACCCGTGCCCAAGCATTTTAACACAAAATGGACGGGGAAAAAGAGGCTTCCAGCATCATTACAATATTTAAATTAAGGTAATGCCCCCTGGGAGCGGGTTGGTCGCCACCCCCATTCCAGCCCCGGCAAAACCGGAAGCGGGTGGGTTGGAGGCGGGGTCAGGTCGGGAATTGCATTTTTAACAATTTAACTGCCTCCCCGCTCCAAACCCAGCCTTTCTTTAGGGGAGAATTCCAGCCAATGTTTCTCCTGGTGAGGTGAAACATCTCATTTAGAAACACTGACATTACAAATACAAAAAATGTTGCATTATTAGCATATCTGAAGCAAAATAGCTTCCCAGAGCTTTGCTCACTCTGGCCCAACCGCTTAGATTGGGTGCAAGACTATTAGCAAATATACAAACATCTTCCAATATTTTCATAACAGGTGGCGAATCAGAAATTAAATCCTAAATATGTTGCTATTAAAATGTCACCTTTGCCCATCTCCAATTAGAAACCACTTCAAGCAGCGGATATGCCAGGCAGTTGGTGCACAAATGAATATTTTTCATTCTGTGATCTGTGGAGATCATTGGCAGTTTACGTGTTATTTTACCTGGCCTTGTGAATGATGCAAAGGCACCAAGAAACTGATATATAATGCTACAACCAGGGAGATGTGCGTAGATGGTGCTTCTGGTCCTAGTTATATGATTGCCCAGTATATTAATGTGAATGTATATTATCACTAACTGGTTGTGTCTTATTATATGCATCGCATTGAACCAACAAATTAACAGTTTGGTATATTAGAGTTTACAGACATACCTTGTCTCCAAAGCTTTGCAGATTGTCATATCCAACCCATTCATTTCCTTTGTAGGTATATGGAACCATCTGTGGAGAATCCCATTTCTCGGTCGCCCCACTCAAAAACATGCAGATCTGTCGAAGAGTGAGACATTAGGGTACAACTCATTGCAGTTACTATGGTTGGCAGTAATTTATGTACAGAAAAAACTCTGTAAGTTAAATTCAGCAGCAATTTCAAATTTCCTCCAATATATTCTATACTTTTTGCAAGTGGCACCTTTTACACATGGAAAAAGTATTAAATGGCAGCACGGTGGCATAGTGGTTAGTACTGTTGCCTCACAGCGCCAGGGACCCGGGTTCGAATCCGGCCTCGGGTGACTGTCTGTGTGGAGTTTGCACATTCTCCCCGTGTTTGCGTGGGTTTTCTCTGGGTGCTCCGGTTTCCTCCCACAGTCCAAAGATGTGCGGGGTTAGGTTGATTGGCCATGATAAAAATTGACCCTTAGTGTTAGGGGGATTAAATACGGGGATAGGGTAGGATATGTGTTGGTGTAGGGGTTACGGGGATCGGGTGGGATATGTGTCGGTGCAGGCTCAATGGGCCGAAATGGCCTCTATCTGTACTGTGAGGTTTCTGTGATTTCTGTGAATGCAGGTCCCTGGTCGCAGTCATGTCACAAAGTATTACTGAGCAGAGGCCTTACAGTATTCATTACAGGATCAAGGAACAGTGGAACAGATTTTGTGGGGGTCGGACTGGAGAGAGCACTGACTCTATCCCCTCACATGACTTTCAGGATCTAATGCAAACCAACATTTTAAACAAGCCCTCTCACTGATTGATGGTTATCTGGAACTGGGGCCCAGTACTAGTTTGCTTGCATGATGCACATTCCAGCGCTCTGTGAGTCTCATGATAGCCCCCTGCATTGTGGGGAATCGGGCAAATTATAAAGTAATATCACCCTGTCATGGTGCTACTGTCCTAACATTGATGATGTTTTCTAAAGCTTTTCTAAATAGAGAATTCATGACCTGGCGAATGTAAGCATGGACTGCAAACTGGCTAATATTGTACAACAGTGACTACACTTCAAAAAGTACTTCATTGGCTGTAAAGCACTTTGGGACATCGGTGGTCATGAAAGGCACTATATAAATGCATGCCTTTCTTGTCTTTATTTGATATTTGCAAATATATTACATTAAAGAACAACCAAACTGCGAACAGTATCAATACCTCATAATAGGCCAAAAATCCAGCCTGTCTGGTGTACTGCCCAGCTGGTCCAGCACCTGCTGCTGAGGCTCCAAGCCCATTGTTGGATGAGGCCAGTCTGAAGGTGTGACCATAAGTGGGAAATCCAACATTCAGTTTCATTGCAGGAGCTCCCTGACTCTTCCAGTATTTCATTGCATAGTCCTACAGAAAAATCATTGAGATTCACCGTCAGGTTACAAGGACTTTGCAAGCTGTCTGGTAAAATGACCGTTACCTATTTATAAATTGAAGTAATAAGCTTTATGGGATACTATTTAATGAATACTTACCACATTAAAGTACTGGTCAAGGCCTCGGGAATTTGGGATAGCATAAAGAGGGCTATTTTCTCCAGTTGTGTGGCTCCAAGGACCAAAGAAATCGTACGTCATCACATTGAAAAAGTCCAAGGTTCTGTATGAGAGAAAGTCAGAGTTACACTGATATCTATCAGAACGAGTGTTTATGAAAACATATGACAAGGCTTAATGAGTGCACACAATGAGTTCTCTCATTTTCCATAACGTTCCATACAGTCAGGCTTCATCTCATTTATTTTCAATAGACTTTATTTATGTTTGACCTGATGATGGACCTTTTTAATGACCTAATGTAATGTCTTATAGTTTTGAAGCCTATAAACATGTTTGCTATATATCCTTTCCTTTAGTTTTGCTTTGTGAGACATGAACATATATTTGTACGAAAGGCATAGAATTAGAAGGAATTGTTTCTTATATAGGCAAACAAATTGCTTTCAGTTCTTGAATAATATATTTTATGAAAGCAGTGCAACTGTATTGAAATCTTCATCCAAGTAGTGAAGCCGTGCAGTCGGACTCCAATGACCAACTGCCTTAATCTGATGCATCATAGCCCGAATTTTTGGTTGACACCAGAATGGCTATTGGCAGATTTTAGACAGACTCAACTATTCTGTGGTCGGCTCGTTGGTGTAGCGTCAGCAGCAGATTCAGATCGGTGTAGTGAGCAGACTAGCGGGAGCGCAGGGAATTGCAGGTAAACAAAATTTAAAGGAATGGGGACAATTAAAGAGTGTCACAAGTTTGTGACATCAATTCTGAATCCCTGTGGAGAAGCTCAAATTGCATCTCAACCCCTCAGCGGCCTTTGGTAAAGGCTGAAGGGACAGGAGACTGAGAAGAGCAGTCAGAAGTGAGGGGAATGGAAGGCAAAGGTGAAGGGATGAGTCTGCAGATAAGAAACAAGCTGCCCAGCGTCCTACCCCCTGCTTGACGGCTGCTGAAAAGTAGGTGGCACTGCATGAAGTGGTCTTCTGTGCCACTCCATTGCTCCATGCCCATAGGTCACCATTGAAGGATACACTTCTACCTCAGCTGGTTTAACATGAACTGCGTGGTGAGGGGAGGAGGAGTTCCAGGGGGCCGGGGAAACCAGCAACCGAGATTGCCAGCCAATATTTTTCTTGTGTGCTGTTACAATGGGACATGACAACTTAGGTCAGGTGAAGATGAAATAGAGTCAGTATAGTTGTTAGACTATACAGCTGCCATGGAATCTTGCTGACGTTGAGCACAGATCAGTGGATCAGGCATGAAGGTCAGTATGGGCTGATTTTAGACGACGGAAAGATCAGGAGCAATGCAATGATATTCAAGACAGCGATATTCATGCCTGAGTTTCTAACCCAGGCTTTGGCCCAGTGAGACTCCAGTCCAGGAGCAAAGTCTCATAATTTCAGGACTAGAATTTCCAGCAATGTCTCTGCCCCAAACTATACTTAACAGAATAGGGCTTAGTGCTACGCCTGAATCCGACACAGAAATAGAAGATATAGTGAACCCATAAATATCGCTATGCTTACTCAGACTTATACTGCACTACAACATCTTTGAAGTCGCTTTCTTACAATTACATTTTACATTTTTCCTCACTTTTGCGTGTATTACTACTGAACTAGAGGCACAAGAAGCTCTCGTAGAGAAAGTCCAAAATAATGGAAAAGCCATGATGTAAGTAGAGGAAACAGGCCCAACTAATCAGTACATGAGCCTGAATTTGCATCTCTTGCTCTAGCCTAAACCTGGTTAGCCGCCAGCTTCAACTATCTACCAGGAATGGGGGAGAGCTCTCCATGGGAGAAAAATCAAAGTTCCACTGTCTCTTATAGATGTGTGGTCTGATTTATAAAGCACAGCCGGATTTGATCCCGTAAGATTATACTGTTCAGCATCAAAAGTTGTATAAAATCATACATCACAACACAGAGCTGTGTATTTATATTCCAGTGAATGTGTTTTAAAAAAAAATCTTGGCCCAGCAAATCAGTGCATGCTATAATTATTCTATTTATAAGCATTCTCTTCTTTTACCTTAAGGAACTAAAATAGAATGAATATGCAGAAACAATTACAGGTTGTAAGGTGGTTAACAATGAATTCCATGATGGGACAAGTCCTGCACATATGTAATTCCATTATTCACACCATCTGTAACTCATTGCAGAATGAGGAAGAAAGATAGATTAGTATAGACCCTAGAATGTTCATACTGCAATATGTTTGAATGGAATAACCATGACTTTACTTTTGCTTCAAATTGACGTAACACGACATTTGTGCTTTTATAAGGTGGATCCCACAAGGCTGGCATGGATACTTACTTTCCAAGCTGAGGAACCTCATACCCAGAATCAATGTTACTCTTCCCAGCGGCAACTGCAGCTGAGAGCAAGAGTCTTGGTCTTCCGGAACTTTCCCCCTCAGCTTCGAAGGCTGCCATCATTTCCTAAAAGTTGAAAGTGAATAATGTTTCTCTTAGCAACTGATCCGTGCAAAACGGAGGGTTTCAAACACTGATCAAAGGACTTTCGAGCTCCTGTTTTATAAAATGTGTCAATGTCCAATCTAATACAATTGCTTGGCCAGAGGGAGAGCGAGGCTCATAGGAAGCCAGATGCGATTGACAGCAGGTACTGTATGGAGCCAGAATAAACACGTTCATCACAGTGGTTAATAAAGCCGAATGAAACTATTTTTTCCTCAACTCATTCTTTTACAGAGGGCATGGAAACTGGTAAATCCAGAATATTATTATCAGATAAAAAACAAGAGGATGGGGGACTTAGATTCAAATTGCAAATGGTATTTTTAGGACTGATGTCAAGAAATTCTTCTTTAGATAAATTGATCAATATGTAGAATAGTCTTCCATAAGAAGTAGTGGAGGCAAAAAAACTGAAATCTTTTTTCAGAAATAATTGGATGGTAAAATGGTGGGAGAGTGCGGGGGGTGCGGGGAACTTTAAGATCTATCTGGGGAGACCAAATGGGCTTCCTCATCCGTAACTATCTTGTAAACATTCCATTTTTATATTCATTTTTAAAACCATGCATTAAATCATTTAGTTACAGAAAATGTTTGGACAAAATAAAAATTCTCCTCAGGAGCAGCAAAATGTGAGTTTGCAAATCTTTGGCTGCCCTGCTACCAATGATTCACTTACTGATGGCCGAAAGCTGGAGGATCTCCTAACATGTGTCTGTCATTATACATAAAAAATAGTAGGAATGGGAGCTGGAGAGACAGAATGAGAGATAGAAGACAGAGAGGGATGTGATGTGAGGGCAAGGTGGAAGGAAAATTAAAATTAAGGGAGAATAAATGGCCGCTTTAGAATAGACTGTCTGAACATCAGAAATGGAAGAGAGAAAACAAATCACAATGAGAGTTAAGGAGAGAGAGAAAGAGAGAGAGAAATAGACCCAACCAGTGGCAGCTAACGGGAGCACTGTGATCTTGGGGAATAATTGCTCTGGGGGTTCCTATGTAGGTGTGTTTCTGTCGGGGTCCTCCTGCATGTCCACCATAACGTCAGCAGAAGAGCTGTGGAAACCACAACAAAATGGCGTAAACAGGAGTTTCCGCAGATCATCTGCCAAAGTTATGGTGGACGAACGGGAAAACCCAGTGGGAATTCACTCCTTATGTGTAATGACAATGTAAGTGCACTCATAAAGAATGGAGTGTATTTTCATCGTTACTGCCTGGGCATTAAACAGGGCCTGGAAGGAGAGCAGAGAAGAAAACTGGGCAGCGAGGATCACACACCCATAGTTAATGGAAGGAAAATCTGGCAGGCTTCGCTATAGACTTGTGATTTTCCTCGCTCGGCTCCATCTGGGCAATGCTCTTGCTACATAAAGAACAAATCTTACTCCTTTAATGTAATATTGATTTATAGCTTGTATAATTTTTTGAAGAATTACTTCTCAGGATCTGGGAATCTCCAGCAAGGACAGCGTTTATTGCCCATTCCGAGTTGTCCATAGAAGGTCGGGGTGGGCTTTCTTCTTGAACTGCTGGTAGGAGTTCGATATAACTGAGTGGCTTGCTAGGCCACTTCAGAGGGCAGTTAAAAGTCAACCACGTTGGTGTGACACTGCAGTCGCATAATGGCCAGACCTGGTAAGAACGGCAGGTTTTCCCCCTGAAAGAACATTAGGAAACTAGTTGGGTTTTTACGATAATCCAACAGTTTCATGATCACTATGGCTACAGGTACCAGATTTACGTTTCCAGATTTTTGTTTAAACTGAATTCAAATTCTCAAACTGGCACGATGGGATTTGGACTTGTGTTTCTCTGGATTACTTGTCCAACAAAATAACCACTACACTACCGACTCCATTATGCACTCTGTCCTACCTGTGTTAGGGTTGTGTAGAGCTGCTTGTCTTGCGGGGGGCTTCCTCTTGACCCAGGATACTCCCAGTCTATGTCCAAACCATCGAACTCATATTTGCGCAGGAAGCTAATCACAGACTTTATGAATATTTGGCGAGTTCCTGCTGTGGAAACCATGGCGCTGAACCTGGAGGAGAGTAGAGTGTTAAACAAAAGTCATCAGGATCAGAGCAGATGTATTTTGGCTTTAGTAATTTCAGTCTGCAAAGTAATTGCAAACAACTTAATTTGGATCTCTCAGAGATTCTGCTCTGGTGCATTTAGGAATTTCCTCAGAGCTTCTCCTGTTCCGCCACTTCGCTGCAAATGCAGCAGAAACGGGCGTAAACATGGTTTCTGTCACATTTCCAAAGACTTTACGGCAGTGAAGCAGAAGAATCTCCAAAGAAATGATAAGGGTTTGACATTTTTTAAATGACAGAAATATGGCAGGAAACACATTGATAAAGAGGAACCTAAGAATAGTTGTTATCGATGTTGTATTGTTCTCGCCAACTACAAGCTATCAATATTCACCTGGAAAATTAACTTGTAATAATTAATTCACAAACTTTAGCAATGGTCCATGAATGATCTGATATTTTTTGTCACGCTGATATCAGCTTATAAATATGGCTGCAATTACATTTTAGAGGCAGTTAGGCAAGGACGTGAATTCGTTAAATCTACCCTTATAAAGTATTGTCCCAAACCACGAGTATATTTCCATCAGTGGGGGAACGATTCCCCTGCATGTTAAATGTAGTGAAATTGTAAAACAGTTCTTTATAAACGGGTTTACAATTTTGCTGCAGTTAGTACCCAGAGGACACCTTCCCCCAATATTTTTATGGTTATCAACATCATAAGGAATAAAAAAATGTTTCTTATCCAACACAAAAAAAACATCATTTGCATCTTACTTCTGAGTTCCAAAGTTCCAGCCTCCGACGGACAAGAGAGTCTTAAGGTTTCCATTCCTGTTCAAAAAAAATGGAACAAGTAGATTAATGAGAAGATTTAGAATCAAAAAATGTAAAACATGCTATTACTAATATTTGAATAATCACTGCAATTGTAGTGAAACATTATATCCTAATCTCTTCAGTAATGTTCAAACTTCCAATTCTTCATTGTTTGCTTATGTAACTGTCTGGTAACAGTTTCTGTAAGTGGATCTCATCCCTTATGATCTGAAACCTGCCCCTGTTAACACTCACTTCCCCAACAGAGTGGATAAACCCAGGGATTAACACTTATCCCAGTTGCAGGAATGCTACTAGATTGAACATAGCCTCATATTACACTACCACACTCACTTTGGGCAGAAATATTATACGCACAGCAAAGACTCAACAGACTAAAGCAAATAACAACTTGCATTCATATAGAACATATAACGTACTAAATATTCAGTGCTTAGGAGAGGCGCAATCAAAAATAAAGAGTTCCCTACTGTTAAGTCTGTGTGTTCCAGTTATATTTAAAGTCAATTACTGACACAGACTACAAGAATAACTTTTCAATAGGTCTTTACTATTCGGAGGTTAGGGCTGTACTACCCAGCAAATTACTACACAGCACTTATATACCGGTGTGGTCACCACCGGTATTACCGTATACAGCAGCCAGAGAAAGTAGTGCATCTCTTAAGGTGGAACAGGTTTAAGTTCTCTTAAGGTGGAACAAGTTACATACACCACACCTACCAAAGATTGACATGTGGAAAAGTTTGGGATGGTATTTCCAGAGTGTGAGGTTTCGGCAGCTGAAAGCACAGTTGCCAATGGTGGGGTGAAGGGGAGGGGTCGCATAAGAGGTTGGTGTCGGAGGAACAGAGAGTTCAGAAGGAATTGTTACAGTGATAGGGAATGGCAAAGTAATGAGGAATTTAAATTAGATGCATTTGGGGGCTGTGATCATGTTGGCCAGTAAGTGATGGGCGACCATGATTTAGTGCGGGATAGGATACGGGCAGTTTTGGATGAGCTGAAGTTTATGGAGGGGGAAATATGAAAGTGCAGCCAGGATAGTAATGGACTGGTCAAGTCTAGTAGTGAGCAAGACATTGTTGAGGTTTCAGCAGCACATGTTACTGAAGGAGCAGAGGAGGGCGATGTTATGTAAGTGAAGTAGGCACATTTTGTGATGGAGAGGTTATGAGGTTGGAATCTTGACTTGGGGTCGAATAGGATGACAAGTTTGTGAACAGTGTGGTTCAGCCTAAAGCAGTGGACGGGAGGGAGATAGAGTTTGTGACAAGGGCATGGAGGTTGAAGCAAGGGCAGAAGATGATAGTTTCAGTCTTCCTGGAGGAAGTTAGAACTCAATCATAACTAGCTGTTGGACAAACAGCCCAAAGTATAGAGGCAATGGAGGGATGAAGAGAGGTTATAGCCCTGGCTGTCATCAATGTACATATGGACTCTATGGTCTGCAGATGAGGTCTTCAAGGGACAGCACGTAGATGAGGAAGAGGAGGAGCCAACGGTGGATATTTGGTGACAGCATGGGAAGTGAAGCCATTGCTAGACAGAGCTGGACAATGGAGGAGAACCATTGTAGGAGGTGAGTTTGGCCAGTTGAGAGGTCATGGAGGGTGAGAGGGACAATGTATTGGTCACAGTCACAGAGAATGTTGTTTATGACTTTGAACAGTGGCATATTGGTGCTATGGGAGGGGCAGAAACTTGATTGAAGGGATTCAAAACGGGGGTTGTGGGTGAAATGGTCACTGATCTGGGACAGGAAAGGGAGGTTGGAGATGGGGCATGAGTTTGCAAGGACAGTAGCATTGAGGGTGGGTTTTTGGAGATGGGGGTGGTGATGGCAATGATTTTGAAAGGGAGGCAGACAACGCCTGAGGAGAGGGAACCATTTATAATGTCAGGTAGAATGGGGGCAGGAAAAGCGGTTGGATGGTCTACAGTTTAGTGCGAGTGGGGTCAAGCGAACATAAAGTGGGTCTTGTTGATAAGGTAAGCTCAGAGAGGGTATGGGTGAAGAGAGAAACTAGAGAGGTTCTGGGCTGAATTATGGGATTTAGGGGTATGTTTGGCTTGGTGGGCATACGGAGGGGGGAAGCAACAGAGATAATGAATTAAACTTATTTACAGAATTAAGGGAAGTTATGTTGTCTGAAGCCATATCGCTCAGGGAGTTTCACAGTCACATTCTGTTGATCCTTCTTTGGAATAAAACCGCTGATAATTTTTACATGCATTAAAAATGAAACAGTCCAAATTTCATGATTGGTGTTGAGCATTTACTCCCTTCTGTTACCAAATTTTGAATAAAGTCCAGCACTTCAGTTCAAAGACACAATACAGTAGTGTATTAACACAGTGTGTCACAGAGAGGAAGCAGTTCATAAAGGTGCTCAAAATAAACCTTGGTATTGTCGAACTAGTGCTAGATTCATAGATTCATAGAAACTTACAGCACGGAAGGAGGCCATTCGGCCCATCGTGTCTGTGCTGGCTCTTTGAACGAGCAGTCGTGCTAAGTCCCACATCCCCGCTTTTTGTCCCTAACCCTGTAAGTTGATAATCCACAAGTTCCTGTCCAACTCTGTATTAAAATTATTTATGGAATCAGCTTCCACCACCTTTTCAGGTAGAGCGATCCAGATCCCGACAACTCTCTGAGTGAACAAATTTCTCCTCATCTCCCCTCTAGATCTTTTTCCAATGATGTTTAATCTATGACCTCTAATTATTGACCCACTCACCAGAGGGAATATTTTTCCCCTATTTACTCTATCAAAACCTCTCATCATCTTGAAAACCTCTATTAGGTCACCTCTTAACCTTCTCTGTTTCAAGGAGATCAGTCCTAACTTTTCTAACCTCTCCTCATAACTGAAGTCCCTCATCCCTGGTAACATCCTGGTAAACCTCCTCTGTAGCCTTTCTAAGGCCTTTACATCTTTCCTGAAGTGTGGTGCCCAGAATTGTCCACAATACTCCAGCTGAGGCCTAATCAGTGATTTATAAAGTGCTAGCATGATCTCTTTGCTTTTATATTCTATCCCTCTATTTATAAACCGAATAATCCATATGCTTTTTTGACCTTATAAACATGCCCTGCCACCTTTAAGGATTTGTGCATATCGACACCAAAGTCTCTCTGCTTATTTAAATTTTTCAAAAATGTGTCATTTATAGTACACTGGCTTTCCATATTAGTCCTCCCAAAGTGCATCACTTCACACTTCTCCACATTGAACTCCATTTGCCGTGCTTCTGCCCATTTCACCATCCTGAAGCCTTACTATCCTCATCATGATCTTCCATTATGACAAGGTTTGTATCATCTGAAAACTTTATAATGCTGCTCCCTACACCCGAGTCTAGGTCATTTATAAAAGCTGCAAAGAGTAATGGACTTAAAACCGACCCATGGGGAACACCACTGCAACCCTCCAGTCCTCCGGCACTACTCCTGTATCCAATGAGGATTGAAAGGTTGTGACCAATGCCTCTGCTGTTTCTACCTAGGATGCATTCTATCTGGACCAGGTGACTTACCAATTTCAGTTATGCTAATCTTTTTAGTATGTCTTCTCTATCTCTTATTATCCTATCCATAACTTCTCTCTCCTCTTTTAGTGTAGCCCTCATATCATCCACTTCCTTTATGAAGACAGGTGCAAAGTACTAATTTAATACTTTTAAATGCTATCTAAATCGTATCATTGTACCTGTTTTTAAGGTTATTGAATGAGTGGTAGAGAGTCACATCGTTCCATTCATAGGTGGCGATCTGATTGTTCTAATCCCAGCAAAGGCATAGATCAGATGGGTGCAAAGGCAAGGGTCCACATTCTCCGGCTTGTACCTGCCCTCTCCTGGTCTATACTGAGCCCAGTTTGTAAAGTAACAAACCAGTCTGTAGGCAGAGCCTGTGAGTGGGGTGAAATGGAAATCAGGACAGTGCTTCTACTCATTACATTAAATAAAGAAAAGCTTGAAATGCACAAAGACTTACCCAGTTCCAGGCACGCCAGTAAGACCACCACTGCAATAGAGGATATAGGATAAGTTTTAGAATTATGATCAAATGATGTCTTGTGTCAGGCATTACACAGTGCTGCTATTGTACAGGTGATTAGGTTATGTGTTGAAGTTCATACCTCAGCCCAGTGACACACTGTACTGGTCTACTAACATGATACACTGGAGCTCCTAACCGGAGCTGGGCTTTTACACTGAAGTGTTGAGTGCAAGAATTGGAATAACAGTAGTGCGCTTTGACAAAGCTACGAATCTTCCTCTTAATCATTCTTATCTTACCTGCACATTTTTTCACACAGAGGATTATTGGAAGGTGAAAGGCTTTCCCATGAGTTACTGTTGAGGCAGAGACTATAATATTGTTTAAATGGAATTAGATAAATACTGAAAAGGAAAAATATAAAAGGATATGGAGAAAGAGCAGGAAAATGGGTTTAGAGTAGATAATTCCAGTCTTCAACTGAAGCTCTTTAATCCCATTTCCTTGCCCTTTTCCCCATATCCTTACACCAGCACTCTCCTTTAACGTGGATCTAATATTGGAATATTTCAGTTAAAGGAAAAGAAATTTAAGTCACAAAGAAATTTCTGTCTAGGCTGCAGTTCATTAAATCATTTTATCTGTTAGTCCTCTTTTTGCTATATTCACCGTCCAAATTCTATATATTTATCTTCTGTACAAAATGTTGAATGACTTCTGCTGGTTGCAGAATGAGATTTAGATGAAGTTCAAAGTAATAAATGTACAAAATAATTTATATTTTTAGAATATCTGCTGTTACAAGTAAAAGTGGAGAAGAAATTGTGCAACTGATAATGTTCATCTGTATTCCTTTGTAAATTCTCAACCTTTTCTCCTCCCTCCAATTTTCTCCATTTTCTCTACTGAATGCGTTCACTCTCACGCTGAATACTATTTCACGAGAGCTGCAGCCATCCGGTACCTTTGCAAGTGTTCATTCCTCATGTCTAAGTCTCGTCAGTGGGTGTCACCAGGCTAATAAAGCATGGGGAGCATCACAGCCAAGACCAGTTCTGTCCAATGTTCCCTCTAATTTTGTTTGGCCTTGCATGGTCCCTTTAAGCGTCTGCGTGGGCCATCCAAAGTACCATGCACGAGCGGTTTCTGTATTGAAAAGCCGGCTGCGCGGGTTCGCTGGAGCGCTGCGCAGCCGCACAATTTACAGCAAACATTGGTCCTGTTCACACCTAACATCTCCACATCTCCATGTCAGAAGTAGAGTGGGAGAAATGATTTCCAGCACCAGGAGGGTCGGTAACCAGAGGCCACAGATTTAAGGTCATTGGTAAAAGAAGCAGAGGGGAGGTGAGGAGGATTATTTTTTCACAGCAAGATGGTGTGATCTGGAATGCACTGCCTGAAAAGATGGTGGAAGGAGATTCAATAGTAACTTTCAAAAGGGAATTGGATAAATATTTGAAAAGGAAAAACTAACAGGGCCACAGGGAAAGAGCAGGGGGAGTGGGTCTAATTGGATAGCCTTTTCAACAAGCCGGCACAGGCACAATGGGTCAAATGGCCTCCTAATGTGCTGTAACATTCTATGATCATATCATTCTATGATAATCGGAAGTGGGAATCTCGTTCCTCTTCCAACCAAGCCAATGTAACACCAGCTAAGATCAACTAATTTGAACTTAGGACCGGGGACTGAACTTGGGACCAGGGACTGAACTTGGGACCGGCGACTGAACTTGGGACCGGCGACTGAACTTGGGACCGGGGACTGAACTTGGGACCGGGGACTGAACTTGGGACCGGGGACTGAACTTGGGACAGTGATTGAACTTGGGACCGGGGACTGAACTTGGGACCAGCAATTGAACTTGGGACCGGCGACTGAACTTGGGACCGGCGATTGAACTTGGGATCGGCGATTGAACTTGGGACCGGCGATTGAACTTGGGACCGGCGATTGAACTTGGGACCGGCGACTGAACTTGGGACCGGCGATTGAACTTGGGATCGGCGATTGAACTTGGGACCGGCGATTGAACTTGGGACCGGCGACTGAACTTGGGACCGGCGATTGAACTTGGGACCGGGACTGAACTTGGGACTGGTGACTGAACTTGGGACCGGGGGCTGAACCTGGGACTGGCGACTGAACTTGGGACCAGTGATTGAACTTGGGACTGGTGACTGAACTTGGGACTGGTGACTGAACTTGGGACCGGTGATTGAACTTGGGACCGGTGACTGAACTTGGGACCGGCGATTGAACTTGGGACCGGTGATTGAACTTGGGACCGGGGACTGAATTTGGGACCGGTGATTGAACTTGGGACCGGGGACTGAACTTGGGACCGGGGACTGAACTTGGGACTGGGGACTGAACTTGGGACCAGGGACTGAACTTGGGACCGGGGACTGAACTTGGGACCAGGGACTGAACTTGGGACCGGCGATTGAACTTGGGACTGGTGACTGAACTTGGGACCGGGGATTGAACTTGGGACCGGCGACTGAACTTGGGACCGGCGATTGAACTTGGGACCGGGGACTGAACTTGGGACCGGGGACTGAACTTGGGACCGGGGACTGAACTTGGGACCGGGGATTGAACCTGGGACCGGGGACTGAACTTGGGACCTTCCTTGTCTGTGTGGCTCAGCAGCACAGTGGGTGATACATTTAACAGTGACCTATCAGCAGAGTTAATAAATGGCATTTTCTGAACTCAATTACTGGACAGGGATTATGTAAACCACAATAAAACTCATCGGTATAAAGTGAGCTTATCTGTAGAGAGGGAGGCTGAACAATTTTTGTTGAAAGAAAATGACTAAAGCAAACTAAATTATTCAACTTTTTTATCGCTAGACTTGAATCTGGAAAGAACTTTACTTTGTTCTGTTCTGTTTCTAATTCTTGGTACTGAACATTTCATAAAATCCAACAATATAACATGTAATTAAATGAGAAAAATGAGCTCACCTGTCGCAAGCAGAAGCTTTGCCATCTTGCAGCTGTTTTGCTGTGGGCACCGCGCTTTCTTTTGTACACTGAGCTTATCATGTTTATCAATAAATCCATATATTTATATCTTTATCACCGTGGATCAGTCACATTGTTGACTTTACTATTTCCAATGAATTAGTCACTGTTGGTTCTTATACTTATTTTAATTGTTTTGTCTTAACCTTGGCCTTATCTTGAATAACATGTAATGCCCTCCAGATTGATGACCCTCATTGTAATCTGTGCCTGATATTTTTCTCTTGCTCCTTCTGCTACCAATGTTCCCTCCTCTCTCGAAGGTGTTGCCTTTTTCCTTACATACAGTTCAATGGATGACAGGTGTAACTCTAGTGCCTCACCTAAGTGGCCATTCTTCATAGTTGAATGTAGACAATAAATATTGGCAAACCATTCGATCACAGCTGAGCCCAGTCCTGTCCTCAATTAAGATCCACACACACACTTACAGCAAGTGTCACTGGACAGCAATCAGGAAACAGAAACCCGAGCAAATCTTTCCCTTCCCTAGAGCGGGGATGCTGAGATTAACTGTTGTGCCTCCTACGCAGCCACTCTGGAAACAGCTAATTCAGCAAAGACCAGAATCAAACCTGGTGCATTGTTGGTCTGGCTCAACTATTCATTGCCTTCACAGCTAAGCCATCGGGGATCTGTCTTCTACCTACTTTAGTATTAAAAAGAGAAAACCCTGTTTCAGCTTGAAACAAAAGAGTGAGGCTTATTCTATGGCTTTGTGAGTGGCTCAATGCAACTCGGTTCTGAGGGACTGCCTAAGAAGAGAAGAAGAGAAAACCCCACTTACACCTAATCCCTTTGGGTCTAACTTTTAGTGGGGAATTTAACAGTGTAATTAATGCGGAAGAGCTGAGTTTTTCGTCAGATTCCCTGATTTGGGTGATTACACTGATTGCCGGCTCTGTTGTGGGGTAGGGGTGGGGAGGGGGCGGTGGTGATGCACAGTGCAGTCAGTGTCGGAGCTCCAACAGACCGCAACTTCAGGATTTCCACATGCGCCTGCACATGTGCCAAATCCCGAATTTGCGGTCAGTTTCAAAGGCGGAATGACGGTGAATGCTGCCAGTTCGCTGTCATTCCCACCGCAAATTCCGAGCCATTAAAATTTCCTCTGTCCAAGACGTTTGCATGGTAAAAATTGCCAGAGAATTCCGAACCATGACAGGTATATTAATGGTCAAAAACTGAAGTGGTTCTTATGATAGTGTTTTGTTCACTACTTTAAAGGGCACATTGACCTATTTAAACATAGGTTAACAGCTGTGTTAAAATAGCAGAGAGGAAAAAATGCTATTTAAACACATTAACCATGAGCTAACATTTCTAATAATACCTAGGTGTGGTCTTATCTTGCTGACGTACAACACAAAGGACAGAGCACTGGAGAGTACTATCTGCATACAGGGAGATTTACAGAATGGTGTGTGTACGTTCTGATCAAAGGCTTCCTGACCTTATGCAGACTTTCAATGTGCTGATTTTGTCTTTTAGTCTATAGGCGTAAGGCTCACCAGGTAGAGAAAGCGTAGAAGGTCAATGAGGAGACATTGGGGTTGGAAGCATTCTTGGTGGTTTCCTCACATTCCCTTCTGCCTCCAACCACTCCGCCTAGTCAAACAGCCTTTTTTTCCATCTCTAATATTTTATAATTAATAAATGAAAGTGTTCAAAGAAAATGATGAAAGCACACAATCTTTTTTAAAACCCCAATTATCTTTCTCCCAGATTGCTCTCAGCAGAGACCAAGGGATGAATATTTAATTCTTCGAGACTCCAGAACAATCCTGGTGGGTTGGCAACCCCAGGAGACACGTACGTGGCTCTGTGACTGTTGACGATAATTGTGGCAGAAGGTTAAAGGGGTCATAATCCAGGCAATGAGCAACAGTCTAAGTGCAAGGGTGTACAGCAGCAATCAGATTCCACTCAGCGATCTATTATTCCTTCTTGTAGCCTGTGCACGTAGTCTTGACTATTTTTATAGTTATTCACGTTAAGTAAATGTTTTCATAGTCAACCTTTATTAGCATCTATTCATGGAGCTGCAAGAGAAATCTTGAAATCTTGCGAAAAACATACAAAGGTGACCAGTCACAATGGTGCCTCTAGTGCTTATGTTGGAAGAAGTACGGGGGGGGCACGGTGGCATAGTGGTTAGCACTGTTGCCTCACAGCACCAGGGACCCGGGTTCAAATCCGGCCTCGGGCGACTGTCTGTGTGGAGTTTGCACATTCTCCCTGTGTCTGCGTGGGTTTCCTCCGGGTGCTCTGGTTTCCTCCCACAGTCCAAAGATGTGCAGGTTAGGTTGATTTGGCTATGATAAATTGACCCTTAGTGTTAGGGGATTAAATACGTGGAGTTACGGGGATAGGGTGGGATATGTGTCGGTGCAGGCTCGATGGGCCGAAATGGCCTCTATCTGCACTGTGGGGATTCTGTGAAGTAAGTGCATTTACTGGCCTAATTTCAATTAACCCTGAGAAGGTGGTGGTGAGCCACCATTTCAGAGGGCAGTTAAGAGTCAACCACATTGCTGTGGGTCTGTAAGCCAGACCATGTAAAGACGGCAGATTTCCTTCCCTAAAGGACATTAGTGAACCGTATGGGTTTTTACGACAATCTGGTAGTTTCATGGTCATGTATAGGCCAGACCGGGTAAAGATGGCAGATTTCCTTCCCTAAAGGAAATTAGTGAACCAGATGGGTTTATACGACAATCCAGTAGTTTCATGGTCACCATTACTGATACCAGCTTTTTTTATCTCCACTCTAAGCAGGCAGAGTCAAGCTTGCACATTGAAGAATGGTCACTTGGGATGAGCTTCTGGAGTGTTGATGACTCCTGTGCAGTTATTGCTTTCAGCAGAGACGAGGAGGACATTGGCGGAGGAGGGGAACGGAGCCTGGAATTTCAATAGAAGCGGCTGCCATAAATCCAATGGCTTTAACAAACAATCTATTTCCTATAACAAAAGATAATACTGCAGATGCTGGAAATCAAGAAATAAAAACAGAATGCTGGAAATACTCAGCAGGTTAGGCAGCATCTGTGGAGAGAGAAACAGAGTTAACATTTCAGGTCGATGACTGTTCGTTAGAACTGGGTTCCAGCATTCTCTGTTTTTTTATCTATTTCCTATTTTGGGTGCCCGGTGAACACAACAACCAATGTTACAAGATTTTATTATTATTGGAAAAACCTATTCGGGGGTTCATAGTGTAGGACACCAGTTCATAGTGCAGGACACCAGTTCATAGTGCAGGACACCATCAAGTTTGGAAAGAGTAGGAGAGCAGTTGAGGTAAATCAAGAAATAATGATTATGTGACACCAAGTTTAGCTTTTAAAAGCCTGCAGCTTGTACGAGGAAGGGAAGACTCAGGGAATTAATGAGTTCCTTATTTTTGAGGAGGTCCTAGGAAAGAAGTGTTTGTTGCAGGACATAGTGCAGTGAATTTTGATTTCAACACAGCTTGGCACAGGGAGAAGGGCATGTGTAGGATACTGTATTCGGAGCTCAGAGGAGTCAGACAGGAAAATTCAATGCAAGGCGATCCGAGCTGTATTTTTTTATTTGTTCATGGGATGTGGGCGCTGCTGGCAAAGCCAGCATTTATTGCCCACCCCTAGTTGCCCTTGAGAAGGTGGTGGTGAGCCGCCTTCATGATCCACTGCAGTCCATTTTGGCCCAGCGACGATGAAGGATCGGTGATATACTTCCAAGTCAGGATGGTGTGTGACTTGGAGGGGCACTTGGAGGTGGTGATGTTCCCATGTGCCTGCTGCCCTTGTCCTTCTAGGTGGTAGAGGTCGCAGGTTTGGGAGGTGCTGCTGAAAAAGCCTTGGTGAGTCGTTGCTGTGCATCTTGTAGGTGGTACACGCTGTAGTCACGGTGGAGGGAATGAATGTTTAAAGTGGTGGATAGAGTGCCAATCAAGCGGGCTGATTTTTCTCGGATGATGTCGAGCTTCTTGAGTGTTGGAGCTGCACTCATCCAGGCAAGTGGAAAAAATAGAGAGTGACAAGAATGTTTTCAACAGAGAGTCTTTATTTCATACAGTGAATTGATATACCAGGGATCTTGTAACTAATCTGCACTGGAGTCTTTCAATTCAGAAAGAGCTCTGTCATTTTATTCACTTCTAAACACATTGTCGAATTTTGAGTTCAGCGGCGAACGAACAGCGTTGCTGTCCATTACGCTTACCGCTGCCGACAGACTTTTCGTGGGCTTTTGAGCGACAATTTACGGTCATTGGGCATCTGATACAGCACGGCGCCCTCTACAGGAGATCTGGGACCTGTGTGAACAGGGAAAACAACAGCGTGTCTCTTCAACCAATCAGATTGAAGAATGCTCACTGTGCTGTGGGGAGAAATTGGGCTTTGTAGCACCCGTCTTTCAGGCACTTTGCGGACTCCTGACACATTAACTGGGAGAATGAAGAGAAGCCCGCAGAACAGGACAAGCTGCTAGAAGAGGGAGGAGGAAGATGGGGAGAAGGGCTCTCAGCAGGAGGCCATACCCCCCGAGTGTCTTTAGGGAATAATTCTCTTACCTCAACTTCAGCGACGACCAATGCTTGTGACGTCTTCACTTCATTAAGGAGGTCGTAACTGAAATCTGCCAACGGCTGCAGCCACAACTGCAACCTCAAAGCAGGGCAAGGACAGCATTGCCTGTGGCTGTCAAGGTGACCATGGCTCTTAACTTTTATGTGTCTGGCTCCTTCTAGGCTGCTGCTGGAGATATAAGCAACATCTCACAGTTTGCTGTACACTGCTGCATAAGGGAGGTCTCTCTATACACAGAGGGACGGCTTCATCGCATTCCTTCTTGCCAGAGACAAGCAGGCAGAGTGGACACAAGGGTTTGCACAGATTGCAGAGTTCCCCATAGTGTAGGGTGCCATTGACTGCACACACATTGCCTTGCATGTGCCTCACGTGAACTCTGCCATTTTCATGAACCGATAGGAAATCTACTCCCTCAGTGTGCAGCCTGCGTGCAACCACAGGCAGCACGTCATGCAGGAGAATTCCCGTTATCCGGACATTTTGTTCTGTACACCCATCAGTCTGCTACTGCAGCCTGGCCCATCAAAGTTTGCATCTGAGTCCTCTCCAGCAGAACTAGTGTGTGACCTCACCTCCGGCGAGCTGGCACCTGCGCTATCCTTTCCCCCCGCTCTGGCTCCTGCGCATTTGTGTCTGATGTCGCACACGTGCCGATCCCTCCTTTCTCCTAGCATCTAAAATATGCCCCACATCAGCATCTGAGCTGCTGGCTGCGATTGTAAGATTGAGTGCTGGTCTCTCTTCATCTTCACTGTCTTGTTCCTCTTCCTCCGCAGACTGGGAAGGCTCCAGTTCTGGGGTATCTGAAATGAAAATGGGACAAGGGTTGGCTTGTGGCGAGGGGAGAGGACAAAGTAAGAAGTGCATGCTTGCACCATCTGCAGCTTCGAAGTCAGAAGAGCTTGGGGGATAGGGGAGAAGTGGGATGACGGCCTAGAAATTGAGTGCCCTTAGCGCCGATTTTGTGGCGCTAGAGGGCCTAGCGCTGCATTTGGCGCCGGCGCCGAAATTGCCTGGGGCCCTTACGCCGCGGTAGACCGTTAGCGCTGCGCCGGCACCGATGATGTCATCGGTGTGCGCAGCGTCCCGGTTGCCATGCCGACGGGCCCCAGCGCCGAAATTCAGTTGCGGCCGCCTCGCCCGTGACAGCCGCAACTAAGACTCTGGCAACAGAGTCTTACGAGTCTTTGCGCCGGTGCATTAAAGGCCCCGCGGCGGCCGGCCGCTTTCCCGCCGGCCGCCTGGCCGCAGCTCCCTCCCCGGACTTCCCCCCCCCACCCCGGAACAGAAGCAAGCCCGGCACTTGTCCGAGGTGCCGGGCTCATTTTTTAAAAGATTTTCGCGGGCCGCGATCGGGTGCAGGCAGCTCCTCCTTAAGGGAAGGAGGAGGCCTGCACTTCCCGAGCCTGCCGCACCGCATCGGGTGCCGCAGCGCCGGAATTGCGGCGCGAAACGGCAGTTAGCGCCGATTTACCGCCGCAAAGACCCTTCAGTAGCGCCGGCAGCCGTTTGGGCGCGGCCCTGCTGAATTTTTGGCGCGCGCAGGGGGACTTAGCGCCGGCACTAACTTCCGGCGCTAAAGCCCTGGCTAAGCCAAAACTCAATTTCTAGGCCGAGAGAAGGAGGATTAGGTATGCAGATGCCCTCATCATCGATCGCTTCAGCCCAGCCGGTGGCCACGGCTTCAGTGATGTCCCTTCCCATGATGGCCAGCATTGTCTCCTCCATGGGGGTTAAAACTTGCAGGCGTGCTTGTCCTCCTCCAGTTCTTTCCTGCTGCCTGCTGTTATGCCCCACCTTCTCCTGCAGTAAAGAGGGAAGTGTGTCAGTGAGTGTCTGGAAATATGTTTGGGTCATGTGGCTGTCATGATTGAATAGCTCTTTGAAAGAACTATCCCCTGCCTTTTCCCCATAGCCCTGCAAATATTTCCCCTTCAAGTATTTATGCAATTCCCTTTTGAAAGTTATTATTGAATCTGCTTCCACCACCCTTTCAGGCAGTGCATTCCAGATCATAACAACACGCTGTGTCAAAAAAATTTCACCTCATCTCTCCTCTGGTTCTTTTGCCAATTACCTTAAACCTGCTTCATCTGGCTATCGACCCTCCTGCCTCAGGAAATAGATTCTCCTTATTTACTTTATCGAAACTCTTCATGATTTTGAACACCTCTATAGAATCTCCCCTTAACCTTCTCTGCTCTAAGGAGAACAATTCCAGCTTCTCTAGTCTCGCCACATGACTGAAATCCTACATCCCGAGTACTATTCTAGTAAATCTTCTCTCCACCCTCTCTAAGGCCTTGACATCCTTCCTAAAATATGGTGCCCAGAATTGGACACAATTCTCCAGCTGGGGCCTAACCAGTGCTTTATAAAGGTTTAGCATAACTTTCTTGCTTTTGTATTCCATTCCTCTATTAATGAAGCCAAGGCTCCCATATACTTTTTTTAACAGCCTTCTCAACCTGTCCTGCCACCTTCAAGGATTTGTGTATGTGAACCCCCAGGTCTCTCTGTTCCTTTAAAATTGTACCATTTAGTTTATATTGCCTCTCCACATTCATCCTACCAAAATGCATTATTTCACACTGCATTAAATTTCATCTGCCATGTGTCTGCCCATTTCACCAGTCTGCCCATTTCCTCTAGAAATCTGTTACTATTCTCCTCACTGTTTGCTACATTCCTGAGTTTTGTCTCATCTGCCCTGTATACCCAAGAATGTGAATTTTCCCAGAGCTGCATCCTCTGCGTCACCGTAACTTCACCCGAGCGAGCGGTGGAATCACCAGCCATGGTTTACTACCTTCCAGGTGTTAGAGATTGCTCAGCTACCTTTACTAAGTCTGGGATTTGTGTATTGTATCTTTTGTGAAGACTGATGTGAAGAATCCATTTAATACATGGAAGTTGAAGGGGTTGATAAGATGTGCCCTGGACTCTGGTATTCAACATGAAGGGAAAGAGATGTAGATAGTGTTGAGCTGTGGACATTGAAGTTAATAGAATTGTGTGCATGCTCTATGAAAGCCCGACTAGCCCTGTGCCATTCTGCAAAGCACTAATATTCTCTTCCTTCCTCTAACCTATGTTCCTCTAACTTATTCCTGACACAAACCTTGGTTTATTTGATAGTTTATAAAAGTTTGGTTTGTAAGATGTCTTTTAATATTTTAGAGTTACACACTGATGTTTTCCACAGTCAGCTACTTGTCCTTCTGTGTTACGGTCATACTGGTGCCTCTAATGTTTACCCTTAAGAACTAAATATACTTGTACAACAGAGAGAACAGAGTGGCGTGTCATTTGAATTTTCCGCCCCACTCCCACTCTAACCTCTCTGTCCTTGGCCTCCTACATTGTTCTCATGAAGCTCAATGGAAGCTCGAGGAACAGCACCTCATTTTTCGATTAGGCACTTTACAACTTTCCGGATTCAACGATGAGTTCAATAATTTCAGCACCCATTTTTTCGGACAGCAGCTGGTGGTAATGATTCTGCTACTGTAATTTACACCTCCTCTAGACCCATCTTTTGTTTCTTTACTTGTCCCATTACCACCCCATTTTGCCTCGCACCATCATCCCTTTTGCCATTTAATCTCTCCTGCCTTCCACCCTATCACAGACCTTCCCTTTGTCCTTTCCTCTCCTTCCCCATTTTCCCTGCCTCTGTACTTGCTTAAAACCTGTTATAGCTCTAAATTTTTCCAGTTCTGGTGATAGGTCATCGATCTGAAACATTGGCTCGGATTTTCCGGGGCCTATGACCGCATACATGGTGCGTACGCGGCCGTAAGTGCCCCGTAAATTCTGGGTTTCCGCATGCCTTCCGCATGTGCGAAAACCTGGAACTTGCAACCCGTCAAGTTTCATCTTGCCAGTTCCTCCACATCCCCGGCAAATGGACATTCAGTGGCGGAGAGTTGGGCTCTTTACCCAACTGCTGCCCAGCGAATGCCCGCGAAACTCTTACGCCTGGTAAAAGCAGGTGTAAGGCCTTCTTTTAACAGCGTAAGAGTTGAAATAAATATTAAAATAATTGTTTTAAATTATTTAAACATAAAAAAAACTTTTAAATTAGTTGTAGGTTATTTTTAGCCCCTTTAAAACGTTTACATTTATTTTTCAAAAAATCAAAGTTTTGTTTTAAATGCTTAATTTAATTGTATTTTAATTAATTTTGAACATGTAATGGTTTATTTTTATTTAACTGGTGTGTAATTCTGATTTTTAAGGCATTCCTATTCATGCTTCTGGGAATTCTGTACGTAAGTGTAATGGGGATCCCCCTTTTTGATTGGTTGGCCTGGCCCACGTGATCCCAGGGGCACTTGTGAACTGCGTGCACCCCTGGGATATGTGAGCCTTTTCACAGGCATACGCCTAGAGGCCCAGGAACACGAGTCTACTAACCTCCGGGACCATCAAGTGGGATCGTATTTTTCTTGTGGTTTGGTGTCATTCGCCCGGGGAAGACCTCCGACCACAAATTGAAGCTCATTAACTCTGTTTCTCTCTCTACAGATGCTGCCTGACCTGCTGAGTAGTTCCTGCAATTTCTATTTTTAGAACTAAATATACTTTATTGTTCTTATCTTAATTAAGACCCAATTCCTTGTGCAGCTCCTTAACATTGTAGGAACTGATATTTGGTTTGTTCATAAATTTATTGCCCAGTTGCAGTTTCACCAGTTAGGGGAACATTAGCAATATGATATCCCTGCCACAAACTCTAGCCACCGCCTCCATTCCTCTCCCTGACCTCTGCCTGAGGCTGAACCAGATTGTTCGCAACCTTGGTGTCCTATATGACCGAGGTGAGCTTCCGATCACACATCCGCCCCATCACCAAGACCGCCTACTTCCACCTCTGCAACCTCGCCCGTTTCCACCCCTGCCTCAGCTCATCTGCTGCAGAAACCTTCATCCATGCCTTTGTTACCTCTAGAATCCACTATTCCAATGCTCTCCTGGCCGGCCTTCCACTTTACACCCTCCATAAACTTGAGCTCATCCAAAACTCTGCTGCCCCAGTCCCGTTCACCCATCACCCCTGCGCTTGCTGACCTACATTGGTTTCTGGTCCAGCAACGCCTCAATTTTAAAATTCTCATCCTTGTTTTCAAATCTCTTCGCGGCCTCGCCCCACCGTATCTCTGTAACCTCCTCCAGTGCTACAACCCTCCACAATCTCTGCGCTGCTTCAGTTCTGGCTTATTACACATCCCCGATTTTCAGCGTCCACGATTGGTGGCCGTGCCTTCAGTTGCCAAGGCCCTAAGTTCTGGAATTCCCTTCCTAAACCTCCCCATCTCTCTACCTCTCTCTTCTCCTTTAAGACACTCCTTAAAACCATTACCCTGTCCTAATATCTCCTTATGTGTGTCAAATTTTGGTTGATAACGCTACTGTGACGTGTCTTGGAACGATTTACTACGTTAAAGGCGCTATATAAATGCAAGTTGTTGTTGTTGATTTTCATGCCCCGATTTCTGATCTGAGTTGACAAGGTGAACGGTTACCACCCCTTAATTAAAAGCACCAATGTTAGTCAATACCCTGTTAGCTCTACATAAATCCACCATTTTCTGATATTTCAAACCCCTTTACAGCAGCATTTCTATAAGTGAAATGAAAGCTTTATTACCAGCAACAAACTTGAGTTAATATATTTAATTCTCCACCCCCCTATTGTGGTGACTTATCTTGTCTGGGCACGGTCAGCAGCACTGGAGAGGAATCAGCCAGTGATAGTGTTCAAAGGTCGATGAAATGGTAAAGAACACTTGATTATGTTCATACTGGAGAGACATGGGGGGGTGGGGGGGGGTGGTGGTTGATTTTTAACTCAATTTTCAGGCGGGAACTGGGGCCAGAAATCACAGCATTGCATTTACTGGCCTGATCCCGCTGATGACCAGCCCACCGTGATTGTGTAACGGGCCTGGAAAACAAATGAACTGCACACCTACCCGAAACAGGCGGGAGCCTACATAAATATACCAATTCCTATGTTGTCTGTCCGACCCAGATGCAATTTTAGCATTTCACTGGTCGGAGCGCACGCTCCACCCGGTAGAACTAAGCGAGCCAGTCAGAAAATAGGGCAAAAAGCACTGTGGCACTGGTTTCTGAGGGGCTAGAAAGAGCATGAATTCCCCTCCTATCGCCACAAATATCTTCCCAGTCGTTGCTGGTCACTCTGTACGTCCCCTCCCCCTCACCCCCCCAGCACCCCTCTTCAGCAAGACACTCTCCTGCTGACTTTCCAGTCTCTTTGGTGGATGGGTGCCTCAGACGTATCCTGAGTGGCATGGGTGCCTGTCATTGTCATTTAATGTAAGAAATCACACAACACCAGGTTATAGTCCAATGTTGCAGATGCTGGGGTCTGTATGAAAAAGCCAACGACGACTTGTTCTCTCCACACAGATGCAGCCGGACCTGCTGTGATTTCCAGCAAAAAAAATGTTTTTTGTCTGTTTTTTTGTTTTTCATACAGACCCCAGCATCTGCAACATTTGACCCCTTGTGACCCCACCTCATTGCTCTTTGATGTAATGTTTTCCTGACTGACCTGTTTGGACACCATTTACACCTTTGATTGCTGTGATTATCTCTCTGTCGAGGTGTGATAAATGGCAGTTAGGAAGATTACCTGTAAACATCTGACATTATTCTCTGACTATATAAGCTGTGTTTTTATGCATCTCTCCACTTCACCTGACGAAGGAGCAGTGCTCCGAAAGCTTGTGATTTCAAATAAAGCTGTTGGACTATAACCTGGTGTTGTGTGATTTCTTACATTTGTCCACCCCAGTCCAACACCGGGATCTCCACACCATTGTCATTTAAATGAAGGGACTTTCCCTGACCCTACAAGGTGGGATCAGCAGTGAAGGTTCCAAGTGTTCCAAGTGGGCATACCTCAGCACTTAAGCCCATGGAGCTTTGAGGGGATTCTGTTTTAGTGAGTTAGTTTCTACAGTAAGCAGAGGTATGACACAGTAACAGTTAAACAGGTATCTCCCACAGAAACGCATAGTTTCTATATAACTACTTGCTCTTTGTATCACAAAACAGTGAACAACAATCGATTGGACATCATAATATGTAACACTGTAAGATTATAGCCTAGAACGCCAATACATGCTTCAGAACAATGAGGCAACTGAGCGACAAATCCAACAAGTAGGAAAAGACTCATGGTGGGAGACTGCGTATAATGCAGGCCAGCATCTGTGATACAACTTGTTACCTGAATCTTTAATGGTCACTCATATTGTGCTACTCGGGGTTTTGTAAGATTCGCAAAATTAATATTGTCAGATAAGGGTCCTTTGGCAGAAGAGGCCTTTACTTTTAAAAGACTGTTTTAAAAGAAGCCCAGGAAAAGGGACACACAAAATGGCCACCAGACCCCGTGACTAGCTTTTTGGACACTTTAAAATGGTTCCTGCAGTCCCCAGACTGCCTTTGTGGATTCAGCCCACAGTAAGTTCTGGAAGGCCGTTTCGGAGAAAATGAAACCAGACAGAACCACATAAATAAGGGGAGCATCAAAGACCCATTAAAGACATCAAGAAGACATTCAAAACAATACAAGGTCATTCCAGACCAGAGATGGCCATCACCGGCCATCCCAAAAGCAGTTTAAATATAATAACTACCCCGTTGTGATACAAGCCCGCCAAAAGTTAAACAAAGACTAACCTTGATTTGGCGGGAGATAAAGGCTTCTTTGAGAAGTATAACTGGAGTCCCGGGGTAGCCATCGGGGCTTTATGCAGCGTTTGCTTTTGCTTTGTGCAGCTTTTGGAGCTTGGAGCTTTTACAGCTTTTGGTAGCCAGCGTGTTCTTTTAAGAGCCGTGGAGGAACGTCGATGCGGAGACCAAGAAGGTGATTCGAGTCTGCGTCCTGCCCCGGGGTGACCATCGGGAGATCATCGACAAACCCCAGGCCATTGATGAGACAAAGGACAGCAGCCCTACAGAAGGAATCTAGCTGAAAATGGTAATCAGCTAGACTCTGCGAAGAGACCTCTTTTACTATGGTCAAACAGGTGGTCGCCATCCCCGCCGACATCCAGGCTTGCCAGTGTCCAGCCTGTCTGTGACCTTCACCTTGAGGAAGAAGAGAGAGTGTCGCAGCCCGCAACGACCACGTGGAGACAGGACGCCTGAAAGGGTCAAAACGCAGACCTGTTTCAAAACTCTTGCAGTTCCTAACTGGATTGGTGAGCATGTTTCTGGCCCCTCACAATCTGATCTAGATAGGCTTAGGGGGTGGGCATTTAAGGGGTAATTTTAACAATGAGTTGTTGTCCCTCGATGTTCCGTGTGTTTCCCCATTTCATGATGACTTTTGTAAAGTATAATATGCCTGTATCTATCTCAGTTAGTAATGTATTATGAATTTGTTTTTCCCTCCCATGTACCTTTTATTGACTTGCATTTGATTTGTTTTACTCTATGCAATAAAATTTCATTTCGTTTCCATTAAACCTGGCCTATCGAGTATTCTCTACATTGTAGTTCCTGCATCCAAGTCCAGTGTCTAGAACCTAAGGGGCGAGTGGGTCGAACCACTCAAGGTTTTACTGTGCAAGAGAGAGAGGCCTCTAGAGAGAGAAACCTCTGCGATCTAAAACCCCTTACAGTTTTGCTCATTTTAGTCTGTTGGCTTAGACATGTTATAAAATGCTTAAAATAAGAAAGTAGATAGACATGAAATGGCAGCTTTATTAAGGGAACAATAATAGTGATGTAGCAGAAGAAGTTCTTCTCCCTCCGGTTGGGGATTGCTGAAATATGATGAAGTAACCATTTTTATACCATTGAAATATAATTAATTTAGATGGCCTTAATCCCGTTAACTGTTAGATGGACTGAGGTGGCTTTAAACTCGCAAACTGATAACAACTTATTGCATGCACGCTTTGACAGTTGATTGGAGGCACTTCACGCCTAATTCTGGGCAAACGAGGATACAGTGGTCTGTGTAAGATAATGACTGGCTGAAGCTAGACAGAGTGGAGCCACAATCAGGGATGTGTGTGATACCTCGTCAACTGTTAGATGGACTTGAATGGCCTTAACCTTGTTAACTGTTAACAACTTATTGACTGCACGCTTTGGCAGTTGATTGGAGGGAGGTCACGCCGAATTCTGGGCAAGGGCGGGGGGAGAGGGGATGAAAGAAGAAAAGGGAAGATCTGTGACAGCTTGTAAGGCGGGAGTAATTAAATGACAAAAGGGATGATGGTGCAAGGCAAAAGGGGGTGGTAATGGGTCAAGATAATGGCTGGCTGAAGCGAGACAGAGTGGAGCCACAATCGGATGTGTGTGATCCCTTGTTAACTGTTAGATGGCCTTAACCTCGTTAACTGTTAACAGCTTATATAATTGCACGCTTTATCAGTTGATTGGAGGGAGGTCACGCCTAATTATGGGCAGAGGTCTGTGTTAGATAACGGCTGGTTGAAGTTAGACGGAGTGGAACCAATGAGTTTCGGCTGAAGCAGGGACATGAATGCACAACAGCACCATCAGGAAAAGGGTATAAATGAACAGAACGAAACGCAGCAGATTTGAACAAAACCTACCCCACTGCTACCCAGGGACTCAGACCCGGTAACACCGACCGTGATTCTGTTAATTGTTACTTGAATACTGTGTGTATGATTGATTCTGCTAATGTTACAATAAAGCCTTGTTATTGCCAATTGGGATTGACAAGCCAAATCATTGACAGGGTAATCTAGGGCCGGGCACCCCCGACACAGGGACCTTGTAATAGTGGTGTAACCTGCAATCTGCTTAAACAGATTTGGACGCATTTATTTCAATACTTTAACAGATGCAGTAGGTCAATTGTTGGTCTGATGAATTTACATACTTTGTTACTCAACTTTATGTATTGCACATGCAGTTTGAGCCCCACGGTACTTCACTGAAATTTGAGTAACAATTGCACCATTATCACTTAATTTCTTCATCCGCGTCTTCTGTATAAATATTATAAAGCACTGGGAATAGTTGGAGGTGCAGTCACAGCCGCAGCATATTGATAAACTACGTTAGCTCTGCTGTGATGATAGGCCATATGTATCTCGCCAAACACTTCTAACTATTTGTTCAATGAATCTTTCTAAACCAGCGCCACCAAAACCAACCAGAGCTGGAAAGACCAGCTGATCTGAATATTTTCTGGGGTGAAATCTCTCTTTTCATTAAACATGGGAGCGCAACTTGCTCACAAAGTTGTGCAAAGGCACGGCTTTGAAATGTGAAAGTTCTAAAAATGTGCAAAACGATCCAATCACTGGCCAACAGCTTCGAAAGCTGGCATGGTCTTCCCCGCAACAGGTGACTCATTAATGGCAACAAATGCTGGAAATACTCAGCAGCATCCGTGGAGAGAGAAACAGAGTTAACGTTTCAGGTCGATGACCTTTCTGCAGAAGATGTGACCGTTTATAAGCAAGTACAGAGGCTGGGAAAGCGGGGAGGGGATGAAAGAACAAAAGGGAAGGTCTGTGATAGGCTGGGAGGCAGGAGAGATTAAATGGCAAAAGGGGATGATGGTGCAAGGCAAAAGGAGATGGTAATGGGACAAGTAAAGTAACAAAAGATGGATCTAAAGGAGGTGTAAATGGGAATATCAGAATCATCAGCAAAAGCAGCCATCCAAAAAAATGGGGGCAGAGGTTATGATCTGAAATTGTTGAACTCAATGTTGAGTCCAGAAGGTTGTAAAGTGCCGAATCGAAAGATGAGATGCTGTTCCTTGAGTTTAAGTTTAGCTTCATTGGAACAATGCAAGAGGCCGAGGGCAGAGAGGTCAGAGTGGGAGTAGAGCGGAGAATTAAAGTGACAGGTGACCGGAAGCTCGGCGTCACGCTTGCGGACTGAATGGAGGAATTCCGGAAAGCGGTCACTCAATCTGTGCTTGGTCTCCCAGTGTAGAGGAGACCGCATCGTGAGCAGCGAATACAGTATATTAAATTGCAAGAAGTACAAGTAAATCGCTACTTCACCTGGAAGAAGTGTTTAGGGACTTGGATGGTGGGAAGCGAGGAGGAATTCCTGCCTGTGGTATATAGAAGTGGCATTTCCGCCACCTCCAGCTTGATTCCTTCCCCTCCCCTTTCAGCATTCCGTAGGGACCGCTCCCTCCGAGACACCCTAGTCCACTCCTCTATCGCCCCCAGCACCCCTTCCCCTTCGCCCGGCACCTTCCCATTCAAGCGCAGGAGATGCAACACCTACCCTTATACCTCCCCCCTTCCCACTGTCCAGGGCCCCAAACACCCCTTCCAGGTGAAACAGCGATTTACTTGTACTTCTTGCAATCTAGTATACTGTATTCGCTGCTCACGATGTGGTCTCCTCTACATTGGGGAGACCAAACGCAGATTGGGTGACTGCTTTGCGGAACACCTCCGTTCAGTCCGTAAGGATGACCCCGAGCTTCCGGCCGCCGGTCATTTCAATTCACCGCTCCATTCCCACTCAGACCTCACCGTACTCGAACTCTTGCATTGTTCCACAGAAACCCAGCGTAAGCTTGAGGAACAGCACCTCATCTTCCGATTAGGCACTTTACAGCCTTCCGGACTCAACATAGAGTTCAACAATTTCAGATCATAACCTCGGCCCCCATTACATTTTTACTTATATTTTTTATCCACACCTTTGTTTTGTGCCCTTCCCCCTTGGCAGCTGTCTCTCATTCTGCCAGCGTATTTCACACCTAATCTAGAGCCGTCTTTTGTCTCTTTACTAGTCCTATCACCATCTCGTCTCATTTTGAATACCTCTTAATGTCTCTTCACTTCTCTTTTGTTCTTTCATCCTACCGACTTCCGCATTTACCTCGGGCACGTTTTGAGGCGCACCGCAGATCCGCTCGGGAGAGGCGGGCCACCTCATTGAGGTACTTAACTGCTCATTTACAGACCCTTAACTGCCTTTTTAACGTCAGGTTTGGGCTTTAACTGGTTGCACATGGGATTCACAAACCTCTGGAACCTCGCCTGTGAAGGGGATGCGGAAGCTCAGTGGCCATTGTGCGAGGCCATTAAGTGACAGCTGGAAAAAGCACATAAATATTCACACCTTACACCTGCTTCCTTGCCTAAGAGAAAGACTCTGGCTGACACCATTTTGTGCAGAGATTTTGCAGGTCATTTCTGCAACCTCGAAAGCCTCTGTCACCACATTGCCAGTCACTCTCACTACATTGAAGAATTGGGCCTCTGGTCTCCACTTTACCTGCCATCTATTAGGTCAGCATGGGTGCTGCTTATGCTTTTAAAAAATTAGTTCCTGGGATCTGGATGTCGCTGGCAAGGCCCGCATTTATTGCCCATTCCTAGTTGCCCTTGAGAAGGTGGTGGTGAGCTGCTTCTTGAACCGCTGCAGTCCGTGTGGTGAAGGTACTCCCACAGTGCTGCTAGGGAGGGAGTTCCAGGATTTTGACCCAGCGATGATCAAGGATCGGCGATATACTTCTAAGTCAGGATGATGTGTGACTTGGAGGGGAACGTGGAGGTGGTGGTGTTCCCGTGCGGCTGCTGCCCTTGTCCTTCTAGGTGGAAGAGGTCGCGGGTTTGGGAGGTGCTGCTGAAGAAGCCTTGGCGAGTTGCTGCAGTGCATCTTGTAGATGGTACACACTGCAGCCACGGTACGCCGGTGGTGGAGGGAATGAATGTTTAAGGTGGTGGATGGGGTGCCAATCAAGCGGGCTGCTTTGTCCTGGATGGTGTCGAGCTTCTTGAGTGTTGTTGGAGCGGCACTCATCACACTCCTTAGTTGTGCCTTGTAGATGGTGGAAAGGCTTTGGGGAGTCAGGGGGTGAGACACTCGCCGCAGAATACCCAGCCTCTGACCTGCACTCATTCCCTCTGAGCTGCGTTAGTTACAAACTGCAGATGCATTTTACAATTTACAATTATTCTCCCGTTAAGTTACTTAAAATTCTGTAACCGAACGCTCACTGACATAATTGGTGTGTATTTTTTATATGGATAGAGAAAGTAAATGTTGATGAAATATGCTCCTAACTTACTGCAATATTGACATTCATGGTTTCTATTCTTTCTCTTAACAGAAATAATAATCTGAAAACACTTTTAGCCATTGGAAGTTGGGCGTTTGGTACCACCAGGTAAAATTTGTAATACTCTTACTTTCGCAAAATAATAAAAGTCCCAAAGTTCAGTGAGCCGAGAGTTGAGAAATATCAATATCAGCATTTCTCCGATTATCTAATAAAATGAAATTGGCAATTTTCAATTATGAAACAGAACTGTGGCAACAAGGACCTAGCTTAAGGAGTTCCAGGCTTCCTATTAGATTTCTCATTTCGTTTCTGAGAAATGTAGATTGCCCAGTCAGACAGACAACCCAAAGAATGTGGCCATTTTAGCAGGAATTTAACTCAAAGCCATTGGTTTTCCAACCAGCGTCTGCAGGACCGGGAGGTTTGTGGGTTTGCTCCTCTGAAAAATTACAAATTTTCTATCATCGAGGATTGTGTGTGTAGAGTGTGCCACTGACCATGTGGCTGGGAGGGGGAGAACCACCTGTCCTGATTGATATTCAGTTAGTCAATAGGGATTATTTCCCCCCATACCTTCTTTGTATTTCACAACTGCACAAGACCATTAAAGATGAGGAAGGTCATTCTTAGTACATTCATACAGAAAGGCCTTCAAGTTCCCCCATTGCAACCGTGTTTCCCACATTACAACAGTGACTACACTTCAAAAAGTACTTAATTGGCTGTAAAACGCTTTGAGACGTCTGGTAGTCATGAAAGGCGCTATATAAATGCAAGTCATTTTTCTTTCAACATCCGATTGCTTCTTAAATGATTTTAATGTTTCATGTCCACCATGCCTTACTCAACAACAGTAACTCCATTTTAAATAAATACTTTGGGACATCCTGAGAATGTGAAAGGCGCTATATAAATACAAGTTCTTTCTTTTTTTACTCTTCCTGGAAGCCTATTCCATACCTTGATTACTCTTTGTCTGGTGAAGATTTTCCTCATATCAGTCTAAAATTTGCCCTTCACTAGTTGGAACCTGTGTCTTTATTACCTTACTAACATTTCTTTCTATTGCCACGACCAATTAAAAAGGCCTTTTTGGTGATTGTAGTTCCTGTCTTTCAGCTTTACTTTGGGGAACTGCGACTGTCTTTCAGAAGTTAGGACCGGGCTCCGAGGGAATTCTCAGTATTTGCACAGCCTCACACATACAGAAAAACTGTTCCTAGCTGCTCGTGGCCAGCATGAATGGATGGGGTTTCTGTTCCTTAATAGTCCTCTGTGCCTGTGTGACATTTACAGAACATGTACTGATCTGAAAATGTACAATAACTGACTTTAATATTACATGAAACAAGAATAACAGGAGCAAAGAGTTCTCCATGACAGAACTTGCATTTATATAAAGAAAGAAAGACTTGCATTTCTATAGCGCCTTTCACGAGCACTGGACGTCCCAAACTCTTTACAGCCAATGAAGCATTTTTGAAGTGTAGTCACTGCTCTAATGTAGGAAACGCAGCAGCCAATTTGCGCACAGCAATTTCCCACAAACAGCAATGTGATAATGACCAGTTAATCTGTTTTAGTGATGTTAATTGAGGGATAAATATTGGCCAGTACACCAGGGTTAACTCCCCAGCTCTTCTTCGAAATCGTGCCATGGGACCTTTTACGTCCACCTGAGAGAGCAGACGGGGCCTCGGTTTAACGTCTTATCTGAAAGACGGCACCTCCGACAGTGCAGCACTCCCTCAGTACTGCACTGGAGTGTCAGCCTAGATTTTTGTGCTCAACTCTTTGGAGTGGGACTTGAGACCCACAACCGTCTGACTCAGGGGCGAGGGTGCTACCCACTGAGCCACGGCTGACATGATAAATATACAACACCTTTCATGACGTCAGGAGATCCCAAAGCGCCTTACAGGAAATGAAGCACTTGTGGCATATAGTCACTGCTATAATATAGGAATCTTTTATGTCCACTTGAGAGGTCAGATGGGGCCTTGATTTAACATCTCATCCAAAAGACGGCACCACCGACAGTGCAGCACTCCCTCAGTACTGCACTGGAGTGTCAGCCTAGATTATGTGCTCAAGTCTCTAGAGTGGGACTTGAACCCACAACCTTCTAACTTAGAGGCGAGTCCTTTTTTCTGAACTACAGATGTATCTTACTGTAATCCCAGCGAGTACAATCAACACAACATTGTCACCATTTTGAATTTTGCATCAAAAAACCCCTTCTGTACAAATCACCCCATAGCTATAAGTTCCTCTTCTCCCTTCTGCAACATTCACGAGCAGCAAACAAATGACGATAAAATTGGAGAGTAGACGTCCATTACTGAACCCAATTGAAATTCAACATTGCAGCTCAGAAGCCATTGTATCACTTCTCGTTGGAACTAGACTATCCGAATAAGATTGAGTTTCAATCTGTGCCAGAAATTTAACCCCAAACAAAGGAATGTCAAATAAATCCCAGGTACAGATCTACCATTGCATAACTACACTTATGTAAAATTCTGCATATTTAGAGAGAAAATTATTCAGAAAGAATTATTGGGACAATGTCAGAATGTGGGGGCACTATTCCTGCGTGAAGCTTTAAAATACTCATGCTAAATTTCTCTATGCTCTTTTTAAAAAATAAATGCAGGCACTAAACTGTTAAACAGTGAAGTTTAGTATGAGCATGTTAAGTGTTCAAAGGAACAGTACTGGTCAGAAAAATATACTTGATCGTTTCTCAAAAGGAGATTGACGAATTTAATGCTTTCTCGATTTCCAATCTGTTCCCGTGATTAGATTTACTAACATGGTCGCTGCACCGCAAAATCGAGCAACATTCATCAGTTCCACAGTCACCTTTCTGCGGAGGCACGGATTTGATGGTTTAGACCTGGACTGGGAGTACCTTGGCTCTCGAGACAGTTCAGCTGAAGATAAACAACGTTTCACAGACTTGGTCAAGGTGAAAGATCTACGGCTAATCTTTAATGTAACATCTTGTAGGAGCATTACAGAAAAACAGCTTTGTATCTATTTCAGTAACAAAATCTCTTACATCTCATTCCTTTGAGACAAGATTTTAGTTCTGCTAAAAGCTTTAGACAGTATGGAACAACAAAACAAGTGCAAATGAGCTTTAGAGACCCTAAAACCAATAATGCAGCCACAATACCTATGAAGGCCACGTCTTCATGAAAATGGCTGAAAAGGAAGCAGTGAAAATGACCCCAACATATTTAGTTTACCCAGTATCTCAGGGTAGTACACACTGTATCTATATATATAAAGCGGCTCTTCTGTCTGTCTGTCTGTCTGTCTGTCTGTCTGTCTGTCCGCCTGGTCTCTATACGTTTGGAAGTTACAGAGCGTACCGACGCGCGCGTCGCCTCAAAAGAAAGCTTGCGATTCCGGACCGGTCATTGGCGTATTTACGTTTCGGCCGGACAAAAATCCCGCCCGCGGTATCCCAAAAACGTTCAGCGTTCCGCTCATTAGCATCTCATTAGCGACCGTGTGACGTCGAGGTCTTCCTACAGTTGAGTGTCGAGTGACTCGACGATTGACCAATCCTACGCTTCGGTGACCTGACCGGTCGACCAATCGGTGCGTGTGTGGGCGGGCCTTATCCTTCTGAACCGAGGTGAGTGGCCGCCATCTTGATTTTTCACGATTTTTTCCCCCCACACTTTCTCTGTGTTAGGGAACTAAGGTAAATATTTTAATGATGTGTTAGGGAATTAAATAACAATTTAATGGGGGGGGGGAGAGCCTCGGGAAATCGCGGGGGGGGGGGAGAGCCTCGGGAAATCGCGGGGGGGGGGAGGGGAGAGCCTCGGGAAATCGCGGGGGGGGCAGAGCCTCGGGAAATCGCGGGGGCGCGCGAGCCTCTGGAAATCGCGGGGCGCTCGCGCCGGCCGCACTGACCGCGCATGCGCCGGCCGCACTGACCGCGCATGCGCCGGCCGCACTGACCGCGCATGCGCCGGCCGCACTGACCACGCATGCGCCGGCCGCGAGAGCCCGCTCCCGGCGCCGGCCGCCGCTCAGCATTCCCGCTCTGGCAACGGCACCGGACCTCAGGTAGGCAGGGGGAGGGGCCGGAGAGAGGGACAGAGGGGAGCGGGGGAGGGAGGGACACAGACAGGGGAGGGGGGTGGGGGAGGTGGGCGACGGGAGGGGGAGGGGAGGGGAGCGGGTGGGCGAGGGGAGGGAGACAGGGGAGGGAGGGAGACAGGGGAGGGAGGGATAGGACAGGGAGAGGACATGACAGGGAGAGGGGGGGACACACAGGGGCAGGGAGACCAAGCGCCCCAAAATTGCCCTCACGCCCCAAAATTGCCCTCGCGCCCCAAAATTGCCCTCGCAACGCGGGGCTCCCTAGCTAGTATCTTATAAAATAAGGCCCGTGCCTATCCAATAATAGCAGTTTAAGAGAGACAGAGTGCCCATGAATGGTACACTATCAACAGGAGCTGTGACTACAGTAATTATGTTCGGAAAAATGTTTATCACATTTTTTTTTAATGGAAATTTACTCATCTTCTGTAGGAATTGCGAGAGGCCTATACTGCAGAGGCAGAGGCTACTGGGAGCAGCAGACTCCTGCTTACAGCTGCGGTTGCAGCTGGTAAAGAAAGCATTGATGGCGGATATGAGGTAGCTGAGATTGGAAAGTAAGTACGACCTAGAGAAAGATTGAAACTTACAACCTTTGGGAAAAAGCTTTCAATATGGATCATGTAAAATATTCAAAATAAACATCATTCAAGAATTCTACAGCTGTTCTTAAGAACAGCTGTAGATTTTGATTGATGTTAATTTTGAATATTGTGGGGTAGAATCCTTCCTTACTCCCAATCAAGGTGCAAACAGCCTTTTTAACTCACTTTCTTCCTCCTTTAATGCTTCTCACCGTACACCATTTTTATGATCGAAGGTTCAAGCAAGTGACCCGTTTCAATTATACTTTCATTACTACTGGCTAGCTGGTAACAAACAGCACCAGAGACACATCCCTAAATGAAGTTTAACTCAAAGCAGCCATTGAAATAACACAACATTCTGTCCACGACAAGGAATAATATTCGTTATCTTTATTTTGGTTCTGTTTTATTCTTTCTGCTCAGCTTCCTAATTTCATGGCCCTCTGCTGCAGCTGTAACTGCTGGGCAGTTTTCCAGTGCTGCTCTGTATTAAGCAGCATGGAGTTGACTTTGTGGAGCATGAGGCCGCTTGACGTTTCCCATTGCCTGAGATACTATTCTCCAACCTAGTGAGCACTGCCATCTAGTGCGATAGCAAAATACTGCGGATGCTGGAAATCCAAAATAACAACAGAAAACACTGGAAAAACTCAGCAGGCCAGGCAACATCCGTGGAGAGAGAAACAGAGTCAACGTTTCAGGTCGAAACCCTTCTACAGAACTGAGAAAAAAAGGCAGGAAATGAAAAGATTAAAAGGCAGTTTGGGGGCTGGGAAATGGGGGAGGGGATGAAAGAAGAGACATTCAGAGATATTCAAGGTGGCGCACCGGGCCACTGTTCCGACAGCGATGACGCCATCGGTGTACGCCGTGCACCTTGACCCCTTAGTGCCCCATGGCAGAAATTCGGCAGCGCCCCACGAGGCTGCCACTGGCGATGTCAGTGCCAGCCTCACGGGTCGCGAGCCGGGCCGACCTCCGCTCGTTGGGCAGTAGTTAAAGGGAGGTGCAGCTGCAACCCGCGCCGCCATTTTATGTTTTTTGGCCGACCTCCAGGTCGGCCCTCCGTGGCGGCCCTCGGCGGGGTCTGTGACCCCCATTGCGCAAGCCCGGCACCTCATCTCGGTGCTGGGCTGCAGCCACTGCTCCACGCTGCCCTGGTGGGTTAGTGTGGGCCATCGGAGTCCCTACAGAGCTCGCAGCGTCCCTCCCCTTTAACGGAAGGGGAGGGGCGGTGAAATACGTCAGCGCTACGTGGAGCGGCCACATAGTGCACCGACGCTACCGCGCTTTGTGCCCCCGATACCGCCCCGAGAGGAAGTGGAGCATCCAACATAGTGCTCCGCTTCCTCGCAGGGGCGGTACTTCTGCGCCGGGCACTAAATCTCTGGTGATAATTCAGTCACCTCCCCCAAATGGGGCGTAACTGAATTTCTCCCCCCTATGCACCAACAAACTCTACTTCTCTGCTTAGCAAATTGCCATACGTTTTGCTATTTTATGATAAACTCGCTGGAGTGCCCGGCAGTGCCGAGGGTTTTTTGAGGGCATGTTGTTGTTGGAAGAGAGAGAGAGAGAGACTGGGGGGAGAAGAGAGAGACTTGTGGGGAGAGAGCGACTGGGGGGAAGAGAGAGAAAGAGAGAGAGACTGGGGGGAAGAGAGAGAAAGAGAGAGAGACTGGGGGGAAGAGAGAGAGAGAGAGAGACTGGGGGAAGAGAGAGAGAGAGACTGGGGGGAAGAGAGAGAGAGAGAGACGGGGGAGTGAGAGAGAGAGAGACTGGGGGGGAGAAGAGAGAGACGGGGGGAAGAGAGAGACGGGGGGGAAGAGAGAGAGAGAGACTGCTGGATTTAGTTCGGGATTAGCCTGGAGAGAGAGGGGGGGAAGGAACACCTCAGGCCTGGCCCGATGGACCCCTGCGAAGGAAGGAAGGAAGGAAGAAGGCGAGCTCTCCCTCCCTGTCCCACCCCCTCACTCTCTCCCTCCCTCACCCTCTCTCTCTCCCTCCCCCTGTCTGTCCCTGCTTTACTCTCTCTCCCTCCATCCCCTCTCCTCTCCCTCCCTGCCCCTCTCCTCCCCCTCCCTCCCCCTCTCCCCTCCCTCCCTCCCCCTCTCCTCTCCCTCCCTCCCCCTCTCCTCTCCCTCCATCCCCCTCTCCTCTCCCTCCCTCCCCCTCTCCTCTCCCTCCCTCCCCCTCTCCTCTCCCTCCATCCCCCTCTCCTCTCCCTCCCTCCCCCTCTCCTCTCCCTCCCTCCCCCTCTCCTCACCCTCCCTCCCCTCTCCTCTCCCTCCCTCCCCTCTCCTCTCCCTCCCTCCCCCTCTCCTCTCCCTCCCTCCCCCTCTCCTCTCCCTCCATCCCCCTCTCCTCTCCCTCCCTCCCCACTCTCTCTCCCTCCCCCTGCTTTACTTTCTCTCCCTCCCCTCTCCCTCCCCTCTCCCTCTCTCCCTCCCCCTCTCCTCTCCCTCCCTCCCCCTCTCCTCTCCCTCCCTCCCCCTCTCCTCTCCCTCCCTCCCCCTCGCCCTCCCTCCCCCTCTCCCTCCCTCCCCCTCTCTCCCTCCTCTCCCTCCCCCCTCTCCTCTCCCTCCCCCTTCTCCTCTCCTCTCCCTCCCCCCTCTCCTCTCCCTCCCCCTTCTCCTCTCCCTCCCTCCCCCCCTCTCCCTCCCCCCTCCTCTCCCTCCCTCCCCCCTCCTCTCCCTCCCCCCCTCTACTCTCCCTCCCCCCCCTCCTCTCGCTCCCCCTCTCCTCTCCCTCCCCTGTCTCTCCCTGATTTCCTCTCTGTCCCTCCCTCCCCCTCTCTGTCTGCCTTTCCAGAGAGACCGGCCGTGGTGAGCCGAAGCCCCTGTGTGCGGATCAGCGCCTCAGGGCCGGCCGGTGTGCGGCCTAGCATGTGAGGCCCGGCCGGACTCACCTTAGCTGAGGTCGCGCTCCGGGCCGCCGCCGACGTTGACGCGCACGCTGACTCCCGCCCCGCCGGCCTTTACTAAGATGGCGGCGATGGCTACGCTCGGCTCAGTCCCGCGCCGCCAGCCTTTACCAAGATGGCGGCGATCGCGGGACGGGCAGTGCCTAGCTCAGGCGTGGCTGGTGAGGAGAGGCCGAGGCTTCGAGGCCTGCAGGTGGGGTAACCCTCCAAGGTTGCGGCACCCGGCGGAGGCAGCGAGTCAAGAGGAAAAAAAAGGGTGAAAGGTAGGAAAATTAATCAGCTTAGAAAAAATATTTACAAATTAATTTACTTTTTTAAAATACAATTTCCCCTCCACACACACAGAAAGTGGGAAAAATAAACACACAGAAAGTGGGAAAAATAAATCAATAGTTAGAAATCAAGAAATCAAGAAGGAGTTTGCACATTCTCCCCGTGTTTGCGTGGGTTTTCTCCGGGTGCTCCGGTTTCCTCCCACAGTCCAAAGATGTGCGGGGTAGGTTGATTGGCTATGATAAATTGACCCTTAGTGTTAGGGGGATTAAATACGTGGGGTTACGGGGATAGAGTGGGATATGTGTTGGTGTAGGGGTTACGGGGATCGGGTGGGATATGTGTCGGTGCAGGCTTGATGGGCCGAAATGGCCTCTATCTGCATTGTGGGGTTTCTGTGATTCTGTGTCTGTGATGGCGGCCACTCACCTCAGCTCAGAAGGATTAGGCCCGCCCACACACACAATGAACCCCCCCCCGTGATGCATCGATTGGTCAACCATCACGTCACTCAACGCTAATGAGCGGAATTTTGCCGTTTTTTGACCTTTTTTGTATACTGTCGGAAAATTTTTTGTCTGACCAAAAAGTAAATACGCCTATTAGACTCCCCTAATGATGAGCTTTCTTTTGATATAACATGCGTGTAGGTACGCTCTATAACTTTTGAGTGTATAGCGGACAGACAGACAGACAGACAAACAGACAGACAAACAAACAGAGAGACAAACCGCTATATATATATAGATAATAATACAACACAGAAGTATTTTATGAAAATAATGACATCATTTTTTGACTTTCAATGAGGACTGCATTACATCAGCAGCCCCTGGTCCAATTGTCCCCCACCCGCTAACCCAGCTCCTGCCTAAAGGCTACACTTGGTCTTGACTGCCCATGTGCAATGCCATGGGATACTGAGTAGTATTATTGTAAACAGTTAAATGTTACACAAATAATGGCAATGTCAAGTTCTCTAAATATGTAAGATTTAATATTACAAATGATGGTTTAAGTTACCTTGGGAGAAAATGCTCGTAGGTCAAATGCAAAAGCAAATTTCTCAACCTGATTTACAAATCCCTCCACGACCTCAACCCATTCTTTATATGGGATTACATAGGATATACGGCACAGAAACAGGCCATTCGGCCCAACAAGTCCATGCCGGCGTTTATGCTCCACTCGAGCCACCTCCCGTCTTTCCTCATCTAAATCTATCAGCATAACCCTCTATTCCCTTCTCCTTCATATGCTTGTCTAGCCGCTATACTATTCGCTTCAACCACTCCCTGTGGTAGCGAGTTCCACATTCGCACCACCCTCTGGGTAAAGAAGTTTCTTCTGAATTCCCTATTGGATTTCTTGGTGACTATCTTATATTGATGGCCTCTAGTTATGCTCTTCCCCACAAGTGGAAACATTCTCTCTGTATCCACTCTATCAAAATTTTTCATAATTTTAAAACCCTCTATTAGGTCACCCCTCAGCCTTCTTTTTTCAAGAGAAAAGTGACCCAGCCTGTTCATCCTTTCCTGATATGTATACCTTCGCATTTCTTCCTCTGCAACCTCCTTCAGGCCTACGTGCTAACATGCATGCTCTACTCTTCCAGCTCTAGTCTTTGTTTTATCCCTTCCTCCACTCCACCTACAATGCCAGAGTCTTCAACTGTTTTGGCCTTACACTCTGGAGCTCTGTTCCTATAACCTTCTTCACCTCGTCCCCCAACAGAACCTCCTCAAATCCTTCCTCCTCGGTCATGGCTTCAGTCACCTCCACAATTTCTCTCCTATTGCTGCTCAGTGTCCTTTTCCACCTCTTTGCTCGTGCCGTAAGGAATAGAGTATCTTGCTGGCAGCCTGTAAAGCTATGTTCTCTGCTACATATGTATAATTAAACAGTTAAAGTTTTGGTTCCTGAAGTCTGGCTTCATCTCAGTTTCTGACCTTACCACTCGGATATCACATTTGGCGACGAGGCTGAACAGATCTCATCTTGAAGAAGGGAAAATAAAAGAAAAGCACTGAATCAAGGAATCATGGCTGCTATAGTAGGACAGCTCTCTGCTTTTGATGTTCATACGCAGACATGGAAAGAATACAGTGAGTTGCTGGAGCATTTCTTTGTAGCAAATGATATCGTTGATGTCGGGAAAAGGAGAGCTATTTTGCTCACTTCCGTGGGGAGTCAGCCATATAGTTTAATGAGAAACTTATGCAGTCCTGAGAAGCCTGGAGACATTACATTTGCTAACTTAGTGGACTTGCTAAAGGATCATTTCAATCCCAGACCGAGTGAGATTGTACAGCGTTTCAAATTTAATTCACGGAACAGGAAACCGGGAGAGACTGTATTGGATTATGTAGTGGTGTTGAGAAAACTGGCACATGATTGCAATTACGGGAACAGTTTGAAAGACATGCTGAGAGATAGGCTTGTTTGCGGGATAATGGATGCTCGAATGCAGAGGAGATTATTGTCCGAGACTGGGCTTATGTATGAAAAAGCTTTGGAACTTGCTCAATTAATAGAGACAGCTAACCATGATGTAAAAGAAATACAAGGTTCAGACTGGGCTACGACAAAGCAAGTTGCAGGTCCGGTTGTGCACAAGTTAAATATGAGTCAGAAACCACAACGTGAGCATGTAAAGGCATGTTATAGATGCAATGGGGATCACCTGGTGAGGGAATGCAGGTTTCTGGAGGTAAAGTGCCACAAGTGTGGGAAAAAAGGACATATAAAACATGCATGCCGAGCAGAAGCTACCCTGGAGGTATACAAACCTAAAGAGGGAGGAAAGCAAAACCTAGTAAGAGATGTGAAAAAACAGGGCGCACATCACATCAGTGGAGAAGCTGAGAAAGAAGACGACGTGTTCATATTGCATAGTATAGTAGAGGACATTCCAAAAGTGGATCCTATCACTTTGCAACTGATAGTAAATGACTCTAAGGTGAACTTTGAGGTGGATACCAGATGTGGTGTTACCATAGTGAACAGGGAGGAGTACTCAAAATTGTGGAACCGTGCAAAAGTTCCAGAGTTAAAGTCTTGCTCTATGCAGCTTAAAACATATACCGATGAACGAGTGGCGACCTTGGGTACAGCTACTGTAACTGTGAAACACTGGGACACCATGGAACAGCTACCTGTAGTTGTAGTATCGGGGTCTGGACCAAACTTGTTAGGTCAGGGCTGGATACGAGAACTTAAATTAGATTGGGGAGCAATAAATCAACTAGAGGGAGGCAAACAATTGTCTTTGCAAGACGTGTTGATTGAACATGAGAACGTGTTCAAGGAAGAACTTGGAACATTTAAGGGCCCCCCAGCTAAGATTTATGTAGACAAGGAGGCACTGCCAAGGTTTTTTAAACAATGACCTGTGCCGTATGCCATGAAACCAAAGGTAGAGGCTGAGCTTGACCGTCTTTTGAGAGAGAACATTCTGGAACCCGTAAAATGTTCAGAATGGGCAGCTCCCATTGTACTTGTTTTAAAACCAGACAATTCGGTAAGAATCTGTGGAGATTATAAATTGACAGTAAATAGGGTGTCTAAACTTGAACAGTATCCTATTCCTAAAACTGAGGATCTTTTTGCAAATCTGGCTGGAGGGAAGAAATTCACAAAGCTGGATATGAGTCATGCATACTTGCAGATTACACTAGATGAGGAATCCAAGAAGTATGTAACCATAAATACACACAAGGGTTTGTTTACCTATAACCGTTTGCTATTCGGTGTCTCATCTAGTCCAGCTATCTTCCAGAGGACTATCGAGGGTGTACTGCAAGGGATCCCACATGTTTCAATCTATCTGGATGACATTCTGGTGACGGGAAGAACCGACCAGGAGCATCTGAGCACTCTGAGAGAGGTACTACAAAGATTGGATAAGGCTGGGTTATGGCTTAAGAGGAGTAAGTGCACTTTCCTAGGGAATGAGGCCGTGTTCCTGGGACACAGAGTGGATGCCACAGGGCTCCATCCAATCAAGGAGAAGGTACAAGCACTGCAGGAGGCCCCAGCTCCTACAAATGTGACTGAGTTAAAAGCTTACCTGGGACTGCTAAACTATTATAACAGATTTTTACCAAACTTGTCAACAGTGTTAGCACCTCTTCACAAACTACTGCGCAAGGAGACACAGTGGCAGTGGGAAGAGGAACAGAGGGTTTCATTTGAACAGTCCAAGAAACTGATGCTGTCCTCGGATGTGCTGGTTCACTACAATGCAGAGAAAGACATCATTCTCTCTTGTGATGCTTCACCTTACGGGGTGGGGGCAGTTCTTTCACACAGCTTGGAAGATGGAACAGAAAGACCGATAGGGTTTATGTCTCGAACTCTGACCCCAGCGGAAAAAAACTATTCCCAATTAGATAAAGAGGGATTAGCAGTAATGTTTGGGTTACAGAGGTTTCACAAGTACATATATGGCAGGAAATTCACCATATGCACCGATCATAAACCTCTTCTATCTCTTTTTAATGAGATGAAAGCAGTACCACAGATGGTGTCACCCCGGATCCAGAGGTGGGCAGTGACGTTAAGGGCATATGAGTATGTCATCGTTTACAAGGCGGGCAAGTACCATGGGAACGCAGATGCCTTGAGCCGTCTTCCACTACCATGTACACCTATCCGTGCAGCTCCAGAGGACAGAGTTTTGATGTTGGAGGATACGGATACGGCAATTGTGACCGCAGAACAAGTAAGGACATGGACAGGTAAAGATCCAGTACTGTCTAGAGTCCACGAATATGTAATGAGGGGTTGGCCACAACATCCGGAAGGGACTGATTTCACACCTTACAGTGTCAGGAAGACAGAGCTGAGTGTGCAGGATGGTTGCGTGTTGTGGGGAGCTCAAGTGATTATTCCACAGCCAGCACAACAGGCTATCCTAGTGCAACTGCATCAGTGTCATCCTGGAGTTTCGCGCATGAAAGCCTTGGCAAGGAGTTATTTGTGGTGGCCAAAGCTAGATGAGGAGATAGAAAATCTTGTCAAGACATGCAGCACTTGTCAAGTACACAGGAAGGCACCAGCCGCGGCTCCTCTCCACCCCTGGGAGTGGCCGGATAGACCATGGAGAAGATTACATGTAGATTATGTGGGTCCATTCATGGGAAAGATGTTCCTCATAATCATTGATGCACATTCCAAATGGATGGATGTGTATCCTGTAAATTCTGCTTCATCTACTGTTACTATAGACTGCCTGCATAGGAGTTTTAGTAATCAAGGGATACTGGAGATCGTAGTAAGTGACAATGCCACGTGTTTTGTGAGTACAGAAACAAAAGAGTTCATGAGAAACAATGGCATAATGCACGTGACTTCAGCTCCATATCATCCGTCTTCAAATGGACTTGCGGAGAGAGCCATACAAACATTTAAGGAGATGATGAAAAAAAGTGCAGAAGGGGGTTTGGCAGCAAAGGTGTCACGGGTTCTGCTCAGCTACAGAATAACACCTCAATCTACCACAGGACTCTCTCCTGCTGAGTTGTTGTTAGGACGTCGACTACGCTCCACTCTTGACCTGGTTCACCCAGATCTAAAAAGGAAGGTGGAAAGCCGACAAATCAAACAAAAGGAGAACCATGACAGAAGGACAAAGAGTCGCAGTTTTGGAGAAGGTGATGCGGTCCTTACCAGAAATTTCAGTTATGGTCCAAAATGGATTCCTGGCGTCATAGACTCAATGACCGGTCCAGTTTCATATACGGTCATGGTGGGAACTGGTCAGGTAGTATGCAGACATGTGGATCAGATACTGACCAGACACACGGAAATCGAACTGGAGGTTCCAGAGGAAATGTTGGAGGACAAGCTGGTCCCCAGTTATCCAAATGCATTGGTGGTACCAACACCGCGAACAGAACCAGTTATACCTGGACCCCTTCGTTAAGAGGAAACCATCGTAGCAGAGTCAGATACTCTGAGTACTGCTCAGGAGCAGCAGGTGGCTCTACCACAATCAAGCAGGGACTTGACTGTAAGACGTTCGACAAGGGCTCACAAGCCGCCAGAGAGATTGATAACGACCTGCTAGATTCATTCAGTATGGACTATCATTAAAGGAGTTTCCTTATGGACTTTTTAAGAATGTTGTTAAGAAATTATTGTAAACATAAGAGGGGGGGGATATAGTAATCTGGGATGTAATGCTTAAGTTATCCACCAGATGGAGACAAATATACCAGTATTAGGGTAATGACCTGGCACACCACTTATTAAGGTAGTGGCATTGCACTCTGGGTATGACTCAGAGGTTGATCCTCCATCTTTGCTCGTGCAGTAAAGAATAGAGGCCTAGAAATTCAGTAAGGCGCTGCCAGCTTTGCGCCCAGTTACCGCCTAAAGAGGGCTTCTGCGCCAATACAGGAGTTTGCGCTGATATTCAGCGCAGCGGTAATGGCGGCGGTAGCCGTTAGCGTTGCGCCGGCACCGATGACGTCATCGGTGTGCGCAGTGCCCCGGTTCCGCCCCGATACCGGCCCGATCCCCATATTTAGTTGCGGCCGCCTCTTCCGCAGCGGCCGCAAACAGCGACCAGAAAACGGGGCCGTACTGTAGCCTTAGTGGGGCGCTTTAAGGTGGAGGTGCGGCCGGCCGCTTTTTTGGCGGCCGCCTGCCCGCACCTCCTTCCCCGGCCTCCTCCACCCCCCCCCCCCCCCCCCGCGGCATTGCCGGCTGCTTTCCACGAACCCGGCACTTCTCCGTGGTGCCGGGCTCATTTGCCGGCACTATCCAGCGGCGATCTCCCCGTTGCAGGCACCTCCACCTTAAGAGAAGGAGGAGGCCTGCAGTACCGCAGCCTGCCGCTCCACAGCGGGTGGCGCAGCGGCGCCTAGAGCGCTGAAATTCAGTTTCAGCGCCCCAAGCGGGGGCAGGCACACCCTGGAATAGCGCCCGGTTCCGACTTGGGGCGCAAAAAGTGAATATCTGACGGTCGCAAATGGCTCCGCGCCCAGCGCTAACTTTTGGGCGCCAGCCAGCTGGCGGGGCCATAGTGAATTTCTAGGCCAGAGTATCTTGCTGGCAGCCTGTAAAGCTATGTTCTCTGCTACATATGTATAATTAAACAGTTAAAGTTTTGGTTCCTGAAGTCTGGCTTCATCTCAGTTTCTGACCTTACCACTCGGATATCACAGATGTTCCAAAAAGTAAATAGCAGAGAATCACAGAGAAGTGAATAGTTTGACTATTTGTCAATGGAAACAGGTGTAATGGCATCAACAAAGAACCTGAGCATGATATTGTGTGATTTTATAATCAGCCTCTGGACACAGTAAACAATGACCCTGCTTGATTTGTTAACGCTGTCTTATTTTCCCTGTATTCCTTTGCTCTCTCTGTAACATTTCTCTTTCGTTCAGCACAAAACAACATAAAATGAGAAGAGATCTTGGATTGAACATTTTCTGCTATTCCGTTTTGGATTTTTAATTCCCTTTGTCTCATATTTACTTGCACCCACACAGAAACTTTCAGGTGGAGGGGTGGATGAATACACAAGCACAACACTCTGTACCTTGTGCCCATGTCCAACACAGACAGGAGGAAGCAGCATCAACATAATGTAGCCGCAATTTGCCACAGGCAGGTTCTAATCTAACTGAATCCAGCAGTTTCCCATCAGAAACCTGCCAGCAATTAAAATCCTCCCCCACAACCCTCCACCGTTCGTACCTGTGTCCCAAACACTTAATCAATCCACTATATAAATGATTTGTATCATTTTTTATTGTGGAAACAGGATTAAAGTTGGTAGAAAGCAGGATACCAAAACTCAGTTACTCCCTGTGGCTAACCCAAAAATATTTTCCCTGTGAAGTGTAGGAATCCCTGTAGATATCGGAGTGCTGTGATTTGAGTTTGTGTAACGGTTTGAAATGCATACTTCTGTTAGGATTTGCTTTGTTTCAAGTGTCCCATCAAAATTAATCATGTCTCGGTCAGATAAGGATATGTGTTAATATTGGAGGTTAGCTGGAACAATGGAGGGGCAGAAAACTGATGAATAGACCAGCCTGTAATCGCCTTAACTATGTGGGATGGCCCAGGGCTTCTCCTGTTCCTTTGTAATGTCGAGCAGGAAACATGAGGTTAAATTGATCAGCAGTTAAACCATCAAGATGGCCATTATATCAAGATCTGGAGGTTTGGTGAGAAGGAACCTCAATTCGAAATACATTCTGGGCATCATGTGATATTAAAGGGGTGGGCCCGTTAAGGATGCATGGAAGGTCTTTGGACATGTGACAGATGGGTAAAGAGGGATACATAAGAACATGTAGCAGCCATCTTGTAATTAGAGCTCACAAGACAGTCAGAAGCCCAACATTTCCAGAGCTTAAACACAGAGCTTGGAGACAGAGCTGGGTGAAGCGCAATTGGAGTGGATCGCAAGCAGAGCAGAGGAATTTGGTGATAGTAGGAATTCGGTGGTGAGGAGGAAGGCGGTTTCTCACATCCAACTCAAAAGGAGGAGTGCAGCCACAGAACCTGAGGACTCTAAGGGAGGAGCAGCAGAATTCGAGGGTTTTACGTTTAGGAATCAGAGAGCCCGGAGGTGAGGGAGCATGAGCGTCAGGGAGAGAGATAAAAACACCTGAAGTGACATCAGCACAAGCGAAGGAGCTGATTAGTGAGTAGCTGGTGAGTGCTATTTTTTTCCTGAGATCAGGGACAAGTCTTAAGTTTATTTCTGGTACGTTTGGTAAGAATTGTCTAATAAATAGAGGTACTTAAAAAAAAATTCCAGTTTTTTAGTGCTTACTGCAAGTTAATGTGTGGGGGAAAAAAGAAAAAAAACTTAAGCAGGTATAAATAATATAAATAATCTAGACTAAGATATGGCAGAGCAGGTTGTGTGTCTGGATTGCAGTATGTCGGAGTTTGTGGACAGTGTGACTGTCCCGAGAGAACACGTCTGCAGGAGATGTCTCTGTCTCGAATCTCTCCGGCTCAGAGTCATTGAGCTGGAGTATGAGTTGAAGACACTCCGACACATAAGGGAGGGGGAGCAGTATCTGCACAGTTTGCTCCAGACTTCGGTCACACCTCGTAGAGGTTCAGGTTCAGAATGGGGTTGGTGTGACCGTTAGTGTGCAGAGTAAGATGGGATAGAGAATGAGGATCCGCAGAAACTGATCCAATTCAACAGGTACAATGTAAGGGTAAAGACTGTCAGAAGGACAGCCAGAATGCGGACTGTGGCACCTTGGAGCAGGAGGTTGTCCAAAGTGGGGAGGAGGGGAAGTGTAATGTGGTAGTTGTAGGGGATTCAATATTTCGGGGGACAGATAGCATCCTTTGTAAACAAGATCAAGAGTCTCACATGTTGCCTACCTGGTGCCAGGATGAGGGACATCTCAAACCGGCTTGAAAGGATATTGGAGAAGGAGGGGAAGGATCCAGTCGTTGTGGTCTATGTTGGGACCAGCAACATAGGGAAAGTAGGCAAGAGGTCCTGTTTGGGGAGTGCCAGGAACAAGGAGCTAAATTAAAGAACAGAACCTCAAGGGTTATAATCTCTGGATTATTACCTGAGCCACGTGCAAATTGGCGTAGAGATAAGCAGATTAGCGGGGGGGGGGGGTGAACATGTGGCTGAAGGAGCAGTGTGGGAAAGAGGGGTTCCATTTAATGGGGCACTGGCACCAGTACTGGGGCAGGAGGGAACTGTACCGTTGGGACAGACTCCACCTGAACCAGGCTGGGACCAGGGTCCTATGGAAAGGATAAATAGGGCGGTCACCAGAACTTTAAACTAGTAAATGTGGGGGGAGGGGGGCGGCGGGGGGTGGCTCAGGTGGAAAATGTAGTATAGATAATAATTCAAAAACAAATGAAAGGGACGAGAGTAGAGTAACAGTCAGAAACTGTGCTTTAGTCACTACAGCTATAGGGAAAACTGAAAGATGTAAAGTGATTAAACCAGGAGAGGGAAATAAGAAACATGTGAGTAAAACATTAGAGCTGAAGAACAGGCTAGGGTGTGTGGCCCAAATAAGCGTTCTTTATACAAACGCATGGAGTATAAGGAATAAACTGAATGAACTGCAGTCACAAATTCAGCTTGGAGTGTATGACATGGTAGCCATTACTGAGACATGGCTGCAAGACGGTCAGGACTGGGAACTAACTATAACAGGTGATAAGATCTACAGAAAAGACAAGGGCAATGGTAGAGGCGGAGGAGTAACCTTAGTGATTAAGGATGAAATCACTTCAATGATAAGAAAGGATATAACGAGAGGCAAGCAGGCAGTGGATTCTTTATGGGTAGAATTAAGAAATAGGAAAGGAGTTAAGACTGTAGTGAGAGTTGTGTATAGGCCCCCTGGTAGTGGCTATGAAGTGCTAGCTTGTATAAATGCAGAGATTAGACAAGTATGTAGCTAAGGCAGAGCGGTTTTAATGGGGAATTTTACCTTTCATATAGATTGGGATAAGCAGACTGGCACATGTCAGAAAGGTAGTGAATTTCTTGAGTGTGTCCGGGATAGTTTTCTGCAACAATATGTCCTAGAACCCACAAGGGGGCATGCCATATTAGATTTAATAATGAGTAATGAGCCATATTTAGTTAACAACCTAACGGTGTGCCAACATTTATCTAATAGCGATCATAACATGATTGAGTTCGGTGTAGTGCTTGAAAGGGAGAAATGTGAAACAGCTACTAAGATTCTAGATTTAGCTAAGGCTGACTTCAATGCGATGAGACAGAGACTGTCCATGGTAAACTGGGCAAATCTGTTAATGGGTAAAATGAAAGAAGATCAGTGGGAGGTGTTCAAAACAGAATTTAATGTGATACAGAACCAGTTTATACCCCTGAGGGGCAAGAGCTCTATTTGCCAAAAAAACAACCATGGACGGCTAAAGAGGTAAGAGACAATATAAAACCAAAAGAAAAAGCTTACAAAAATGCAAAAAAAAGCACAAATCCTGGAGAATGGGAAAGATACAAAGAACAGCAAAGGGTGACAAAGCAGATAGTAAGAGCTACAAAAAGGGAATATGAAAAGAAACTTGCAAGGGATATCAAAGTCAACACAAAACATTTTTACAATTATATTAGGAAAAGGAGGGTGGTCAGGAGCAATGTTGGCCCCTTGAAAACTGATAATGGTGATATTGTCAATGATAATAAGGAAATGGCGGACATGTTTAATAATTACTAGTAAGTATTTACAGTAGAGGAAGTGGATAGCATGGCAGAAATCCCAAGGAAACTAATATTGAATCAGGGACAGGAACTCACCAAAATTAATGTAAGCAAAATAACAGCAATGAAGAATATAATGGCACTAAAGAGTGACAAATCCCCAGGGCCAGATGGTTTCCATCCCAGGGTTTTAAAGGAAGTAGGTGAGCACATTGCAGATACCTTAACTATAATCATCCAAAGTTCTCTCGATTCAGGAACTATTCCTTTAGATTGGAAAATTGCACATGTGAGTCGACTATTTAAGAATGGTGAGAGAGGGAAACCAAGGAATTATAGACCAGTTAGCCTAACATCTGTTGTTGGGAAATTACTAGAGTCTATAATTAAGGATAGGGTGACTGAACACCTTGAAAACTTTCAACTGATCAGAGAGAGCCAGCATGGATTTGTAAAATGCCTGACGAACCTGATTGAATTTTTTGAAGAGCTGACTGAAGTAGTTGTATGGGGAATGTCTATGGATATTATTTGTATGGACTTCAAGAAGGCATTTGACAAAGTCCCTCATAAAAGACTGTTAACTAAGGTTGAAGCCCATGGAATTGAAGACAAATTATTGACCTGGTTAGGAAATTGGCTGAGCGGCAGGAGACAGAGAGTAGAGATAATGGGCAGGTACTCTAATTGATAGGATGTGACTAGTGGCATCCCGCAGAGATCTGTGTTGAGGCCTCAGCTATTCACCGTATTTATTAACAACTTAGATGATGGGATAGAAAGCTACATTTCCAAAATTGCCAATGACACTGTAATGAAATCTGTTTGTATTGATTCTGTATTCGTTTTGCACTCATGTATATTACCCTCCCCCACGGTGTATAGTTTCACTTCCTCTTTCCCGACTAACCTGGAAGGTTCCAGGTCTTGGCTCTTGGCTCCGCCCCTGACTTCTCTTACATAAAGATCCCAGGATCTGTATGACTCATTCCTGTGAACCAGTCGGCATGTTGAGATGTTAGCTCTGATCTTAGTGATTAAAAGCCAACTTGTTTAAGTCTATAACTTCTAGTTTTGTGGTTATTGAAGGCCCATCAGACACAAAGCTAGGCGACATTGTAGGCAGTTCAGATGAAAGTATAAAATTACAAAGGGATATTGATAGATTAAGTGAATGGTCAAAACTGTGACACATGGATTTCAATGTAGGCAAATGTGAGGTTATCCACTTTGGACCTAAAAAGGATACGACAGAGTACTTTCTAAATGGTGAAAAACTAAAACTAGTGGCGGGCCAAAGAGACTTGGGATCCAGGTACAGAACAGGTACAGAAAATAATCAAAAAGGCTAATGGAATGCTGGCCTTTATATCTAGAGGACTAGAATACAAGGGGGTAGAAGTCATGCTTCAGCTATACAAAGCCCTGGTTGGACCACACTTGGAGTACTGTGAGCAGTTCTGGGTGTATTATATGTGCGTAGAACAAAGGACTGACATTTGAAGAAACACGATGAGTTGCTAGTCCATGTGCTTGCTTTATTAGGCCACAGCGAACTGAGCATGCTCATACCAAACCATGTACTAATTACACTGCTTTCCCCCTTTAAAAAAATGTACCTATTCCCCTCTCAAATACAACAAAACTCTGGTCCCACCTTTCCCAGCATTACATGTACCACATAACAAAACACCTGGCTTTCTTTCTTTTAAATGAACTGCAAATCCAGTTTAATCACAGGTTCCTGGTCTCCTTACAGAAGGTTTAGCTGTTGAACCAATTTTTGGGCTGTTTGGTTTTGGTTCCAAACTCAAAGATGATCCTGTTTCTATCTCAGACTTGTTTGAACCTGGTACTTCAGTTACTGAAGTCTGAACTGAGTCAAACTCACGTATGTGTTCATGATCAAGTGGTTCAAGGTCACTGTCCAATCCAGGCCAGTAAACAAAGCTTCTTGCAGTTGATTTCATACTGACAATCCCTGGATGTTCAGTATGAAGTTCGGCCAGAATTCTATCTCTCAGTTAAGTAGGTAGCACCACTCTCTTTCCCCACTTGATATAGCCTTGCTCACAAGACAATTCACTATGACGGTTATGGAATAGCTTCAATTTAGTGTCAGCCATGGCTCAGTGGGCAGCACTCTCTAGGTGGGAGGGGCTAGGAGTGAGCCAGGTGTTACTGGTTGCCTGATTGCAGCTGGGAGTTGGAGGGAGTTTTGTAAAACGTTGGTGGTGGGTTTTGGGGTTTTGTTTCAGGTTTTAGGGCCTTTTTGGCCCACAAAAACAGCCAGATGGCTGCTGAGGGGTCCGGAGTGCCAGGCCCCTCAGAGGACAGTGTTCCAGAGAGGAATTTAATTAGGGAAGAAACTGTGGTGGGAAAGGAAAAAAAAAGGCCCAAAGATTTGGGCCGGGACCCCAGGAGGTTTGGTGAAGAAAACACGGTGGTGGTGTAGTGTGAAGATAAGAAGATTCGAGCTTGGGATTTTACCCAGGCGGTTCATGAGGACTGTGGCGAGGGAAGCTGCTTTGCATGTCGACCAAAGCCGAATGTGGGATTCGAGGTGACGGTCAGTGGCCTTGAGGAGGTGGATAGACTGTTACTCAGTCTGAAAGTTGGTGAGAAATTCTTGGAGGTGACTCTGCTATATTCAGAGGAGGTGGTGGTTTCATTTTTAAACTTGCCAGTTTACATTGAGGATGAAGTGCTAAGCAAAAAGTTGGAGTCGTGGGACATTAAAATCTGTTCTGCAATAAAGAGGAGGTACTATCCGGGAACACGGGTAGCAGACGGAAGCCGGTATGTAAAGGTGCGGTTCCCAGAGGGGGTGAGGTCATTGCCGTACAGTATGAAGTTCGAGACATTGGAAGGAGTGCAGTACTTTTGTGTGCTGCATGATAACCAAGTAAAGGTGTGCTATTATTGTCTTGGACATGACCATCTCGTAAGAAGCTGTCCAGACCTGTATTGTTACAATTGTGGTGAGTCGGGATACATCGCGTGGAGCTGCAAGGCAGAGAGCTGTGGGGTGTGTCACAAAGGCCCCACCTGCTGTGAGTGTGTGGCAGAAGGGAGCAATATGAGTGATGAGGAGATGGGAGAAGGAGAAGGAGATGAAAGTGGAACGGCCGGAGGAGCGGTGCAGTCGGAGGACACAGCCGGTAAAATGAAGGAGAAAGGAGCACAGGAAGAGGCAGAGGATGGCGGAGCGGAGAACAGGATGGAGATGGCAGAAAACACACCGAGTGCTGTGGAGGGGAACAAAGACAGCAGCGGGCAGTGAGGGTTGAGTGCAGACTCGAGCCTTAGTGCAGTTCGGCTCCCCCTGGGGAGTCTGGTGTCTGCGGGGGGAGAGGAGGTGGGAGCGGGGTGTGTGGTGGATGTGGGTGCTCCGGGGAGAGGCGGGGAGTCGGATATCTTGGTAAGCAGGAAGGGGCAGGACGGGGAGAGGGTGCAAGAGGCAGGAGCCTTAAAGGGACAGCAGGATGGGATCGGCGAGATAGAGACGTCAGAAGGGAACAATTTAGGTGCGCCATTGTCCCATGGAGAGAGGGAACAGGGTGCAAGGGTCAGAGGTGGAGATGTGGTTGAAGGGAGCGGCACCGTGGGAGAAACTGCGATAGCAGGAAGACTCTCTATGGGAGATGAAGTATCTGACGGGGAGCAGGATTATCTATCTGACGGGGAGCAGGCACAGGGGGCTGCAGAAGAGCTTGAGTGTGAGGAATTAGAGGGGGACAGAGACATGGAAGTTGGGGGTGGGGTGGCATCATGTGGAAAGGGAAAGGTTAGTGAGGGGCAGAAGGAGGGAGGAGGGGCAGCTCCTGGGCCCAAACTTAATGCAAGGAAGAGGCTGAAACAGCAGGGAAAGTTTAAACAGGAGGTGAAAAAGAGTCGGAGGCTGCAGGAAAAAGCAACAGCTGCCCAAAAAGTTGGGAAGGAGCATGAGAGGAGGGAAGAGCCTGAGATTAAATGATGGGGAGATTATCAGGCATACTTCCTGTGGTGTATGTAACCATTCCACCTTTAAGAGAACTATTTTAAGAGATGCACTACTTTATCTTGGCTGCTGTATACTGTAATACCGGTGGTGACCACACCGGTATATAAGTGCTGTGTAATGATTTATTGGGCAGTTCAGCCTGACCTTCGACTAGTAAAGACCTGTTGAATTTATTCTTGTGGTCTGTGTGCAGTGATTCTTATTAACAATAACTAGAACACACAGACTTAACAGTGGCGACGATGACGATCTTACCCTGCGGCAGAGATATATCCAAGGCAGTTTAACGGGCGTCGAGAAGAGGCATCCGCCCTCATCATCCTGCTGAGAAAAGACTCGGGTCTGAAGAGCAAGGAAGAATCCTGACACGAAGCCTTCCATCAGCAACAGGCAGTGATCATCCCTTCTACCACGGTGGTGGGTAAGCCGATCAGCGACGAGCAGCAAGTCGGCCACGTTGGCTGTGAAGTAGGGGAGGGAAAAACGGAGGATATAAGGGCGGAGAACTCGACCATGGCCGGGGAAAAGAGCCGGACAGAAGTCGGGGCCAGAGGCGCTGAGACTGGGGCAGCGTAAGGCACGGGAGCCGCGGTGAATGCAAACGCAGCCGGTGTAAAAGACCGGGCTGCAAGCAGGCTGGGAGACGCAACAGCGTCGAGAGAGAGCTCGACCGCGACCGGGGAAAAAGGCCGGGCAGCTACCGAGGCCGCGAGGCGCGGGAGAAAATAAAAATAATTTAATTTTTTTTTTTTAAAACGCGGAGAACTCAGCCGCAGCCGGGGGAAAGGACCGGACTGCAAGAGGGGTTGGGAGGCACGATTTGAGAACCGCTGGGGAGGGCGAATGCAGCAATACGGCAATCGCCATTACAGCCAGCAGGGGAGAAAGGCAAACGCGGGAAGCCGGCATTTTCGTAGGCGGGGGAAGAAGACAAGCGCGGGAAACCGCCATTTTGAAAAAATAAATAAATAAATAAAGGAAAAATTTCTTTTTGTTTCTCAAGAAGATTGCGAGGATGCCTAAGCGTGGTAACATCAACGATTTCGGTGCCGATGTTGAAGATTGGGCCACGTATGTAGAACGCATAGAGATTTATTGTAAGGCAAATAAAATATCAGATGAAGATAAAGCACTAACCTTACTAAACTCAATGGGTGCGAAGACATACGGGCTATTGAAGCATCTTCTATCACCAGCTAAACCGGCGGATCAGGCTTTCGCTAATATTGTTGCTGTCCTGAGAAATCATTTGAACCCCACACCACTGATGTTAGCGGAACAATTTAAATTTTATGCGAGAACGCAACTGAAAGAGGAAAGCAACGCGGAGTATTTAATTGAACTGCGTAAGCTAGCGAAATACTGTCAGTTTGGGGAAAGACTGACAGAGGCACTGAGAGACAAATTCGTGTGTGGATTGTCGAAAGAAGGAACACAAAAGCGGCTGCTTGAAGAGAATGATCTTACACTTGATAAGGCTGTCACTATTGCAGCATCGCACGAAGCCGCAGCGAGAGGCACTGCGGAAATGCAGCTGAAGGCAGCGGTACTCAGCGTAGATCAAATGGCTTTGGGTACAGCGAAATGTTATCGTTGTGGAAAGACAACACACGATCAGAACCAATGCTGGTTTAAAAATCAGGAATGTAGAAAATGTGGCAAGCTTGGTCACATAGCTAAAGTATGCTGGTCAGGAAAGAACACCAGCAACAAAAAGTCACCGCAGGAAAAGTGCAGAAAGGTACATAAGGTGGCTGAGAAGAGTTCGGATGAACAGAATTCGGATTCAGACTCCAACAGCAAGGAACTGGGTAGTCTGAGAATTCACAATGTGAGTAAGGAAGCTGACCTACAAACTATCTGGGTCACACTTCAGATAGCAGGAGTCCAAGTGAAGATGGAATTGGACACCGGATCGGCGTTGACGGTCATGAATAAGCAAGATTACAAAAGGTTATTCACACATATTCCCCTACGGGATACGGAGATAGTATTGCAGACATACACGGGGCAAAGAGTATACCCCATCGGAAAGATAAAAGTCAAGGTGGTACACAAGGGCAAAGAACACCAAGGAATGGACTTATATGTACTACCTGAGGGAGGTCCACCACTTCTGGGACGGGAGTGGATCAGGAAAATAAATATGGACTGGCACTCCCTAAAAGCAATAATGGTAGATTCCGGGAAAAAAAAAGATGTCAAACCTGAACGATTGTCCAGAATATTGGATGAGGCTAAAGAGGTGTTCCAACAAGGACTGGGAACACTGAGAGGAATTACGGCAAAAATCAAGATTGCAGAACATGCAAACCCAAAACTTTTCAAAGCCAGACGGTTATCTTATGCGATACGACCTGCTGTGGAAGCTGAGCTGGAAGGGCTAGAACGTTCAGGAGTACTGTCTAAGGTGGACTGGAGTGAGTGGGCCACGCCCATTGTTCCTGTCATGAAGCGTTCATCGAGTAACAAGCCAGGGGAACCGGGGAAGGTCCGCATCTGTGGAGACTTCAAGATCACGGTTAATCCGGTGCTTCACACGGTGCAATATCCGCTTCCGCGGATTGAGGATATCTTTGCTTCATTGTCTGGCGGGAAACACTTCACCAAGATAGACCTGGCGCAAGCGTACTTACAGATGGAAGTTGAGGAAGAGTCGCGCCAGTATCTCACAATCAACACGCACAGAGGCTTGTATCGATATAATAGACTGGTTTTTGGTGTGGCTTCGGCTCCAGCAATTTGGCAGAGGGCCATGGAGCAGGGATTACAGGGAATTCCAAGCACTCAATGTTACTTGGACGATATCCTGATTACAGGAGATGACGATGAGGAACACCTTGAAAATTTGAAACTGGTGCTCACCAGATTGAAGGAATATGGACTTCGAGTTAATCGCCAGAAATGTGAGTTCTTTCAGAAACGGATCTCGTACTGTGGTCATGTCATTGACCAGGAGGGGCTGCACAAGCCACCTGACAAGATCGAAGCTGTTGTGAAGGCTCCCGCTCCGGAAAATGTATCCCAGTTGAGGTCGTTCCTAGGGTTGATTAACTATTACCATAAGTTTCTGCCAAATCTATCCACGGTGCTGCACCCGCTGAACGCTCTTTTGCAGAAAGAAGTACCATGGAAGTGGAGCGAGGACTGTAAGAAGGCCTTTCGCAAAAGCAAGGCATTGATCACCTCAGAGGAAGTGTTGGCTCACTTCAACCCAACGCTACCTATTCGTTTAGCTTGTGATGCTTCTCCTTATGGTATTGGAGCAGTACTCTCACACAAGTTGCCAAATGGCTTGGAAAGGCCAGTTGCATTTGCATCCAGATCATTGACCTCCGCTGAGCACAACTATGCTCAGATAGATAGGGAGGCTCTCAGCCTTGTGTGGGGAGTAAAGAAGTTTAATCATTACCTGCAGGGCCAGAAGTTTACACTGCTGACAGACCACCAGCCGTTGGTATCCATTTTTAACCCTAAGAAGGGTGTTTCGGTGATGACAGCACAGAGGCTCCAGAGATGGTCCCTTTTCCTAGGGGCACATCAATATCAGATAGAATTCAAAGGTACAAAGCAGCATGGTAATGCTGATGGGCTGTCGCGCCTGCCACTACCTACTGAGGAGGAGGCACCGACAGTTGACCCGGTGGAGTTATTTCACTCGACCATCATCGAATGTTTACCTGTCACCAATGCAAATATTGAAAGGGAGATTAGGAATGACCCGACACTGTCTCGGGTCTACAAATTGACAGTAAAGGGATGGCCAGCCCATGGTGATCCACTGTTACCGGCATTCTCAGCAAGACGAGAACAGCTGTCCATCTGTCAGGGAACATTGATGTATGGAACAAGGGTGATTATCCCTCCTAAGTTAAGAGAGAGAGTTCTAAAAGAACTACATGAAGGTCATCTGGGGGGAGTCAAGATGAAAAGCCTTGCTAGGGCTTATGTGTGGTGGCCGGGTATCGACCAACAGATAGAGGATCTGACGAAAAGCTGCTCAGGGTGCCAAAAAGTCCAAAATGCACCTCCAATTGCACCGCTGCATCCATGGGAATGGCCTTCAACCCCAAGGCAACGTGTACATATTGACTTTGCTGGTCCATTCATGGACTCCATGTTTTTAATTGCGGTGGACGCACATTCTAAATGGCCAGAAGCGATTAAAATGACTACCACTACCCCGGAGAAGACGATCGCGGTGCTAAGAACGATATTTGCAAGAAATGGATTGCCAGAGCAAATATGTTCAGACAACGGACCACAGTTCGTGTCAGAGGAATTCCAGAAATTCCTGAAGAAGAATGGGGTGAAACATTATACCTCTGCCCCATATCATCCAGCTACGAATGGGCTGGCCGAGAGGTTTGTACAGACGTTCAAAAAGGCAATAAAGGCCATGAGCGAAGATCAGATTCCACTGCAACACAAGGTGGACAATTTCCTACTGGCATATCGAAACGCCACCCATGCAACAACAAACCAAAGTCCTGCCATGATGTTCTATAACAGGAGGTTGCGGTCCAGGTTGGACTTGTTAAAACCAAATGTGCGGAGGGAAGTCGAAAACAAACAGTTCCAGCATATCAATAACAAGCCCACTCGGAGTTTTGAAATAGGACAACCGGTGTTAGCCAGGGACTATAAAAATGAGAAATGGCAATCTGGAACAATTCGGGCCAGACAAGGACCCCTGATGTACACGGTAGATGTTGGTGAAAACGTAATGCGACGTCATGCTGACCAACTGGTGGGATCGAGAACAAGGGTCGAGCCCATGGTTACGACAGAGACAACCGTGGAGGAAGTTAGTGAACCTGAAGCATCTACCTCAGAAGTGAATATACCTGATAATGATGTCCTATCCATAGGGGATCAACTAGATGAGTCACCCCAGCAACGAGAACCAGAGACCCCTGAAAGGCGTTATCCGTCTCGGATCAGGAGGCCTCCTCAGAGACTGAATCTGTGAACTGTTTTTACATGAAGTTGTGTATATATGTTATTATGTTATGTTAAATGGGGAATATATACTGTTAAGCTAAAAAGGGAGGATTGTGGTGTATGTAACCGTTCCACCTTTAAGAGAACTATTTTAAGAGATGCACTACTTTATCTTGGCTGCTGTATACTGTAATACCGGTGGTGACCACACCGGTATATAAGTGCTGTGTAATGATTTATTGGGCAGTTCAGCCTGACCTTCGACTAGTAAAGACCTGTTGAATTTATTCTTGTGGTCTGTGTGCAGTGATTCTTATTAACAATAACTAGAACACACAGACTTAACACTTCCCTTCTTTGGAGCCATGATTACATTGGTCTCGATTAATGTGAACGGACTGAGGGGTGAGAGGAAATTGCAGCAGTTTATGCAGGGTTTTAAAGGTACGGACTTGTTGGCCCCGATTTTCGGCTTGTGTGGGGAATGGTCGGATTTCCCCGAATGTGGGGTTTCTGACACACATAAAAAAGTGTCAGCCAGCGCCACGCAATTTTCCCTCAACTGGCCAATTAATCCCCAGCATGTGGGAAGCCTTGCTACTTGTCCAATTCGAGTCAGAAATCCCCACAGTGTGATGTCATCATTCGTGGTGCTTTCAAGGTCCATAGCAAGCACTGCATCCTCTGACGGCTTCCAAACGAACCATACAGGATGGCAGAGGAGCCTGCAGCAGCTGTGGGCAGTGCCAGACCCCGAGCTGCCTCCAAATTCGATGAGGCTTCACTGCAGGCATTATTGGATGGGGTTAGGGCCCACAGGGAGGTCCTCTTCCCTAGGTCAGGGAGGAAGAGGCCTCCCACTGAGACCAATGCTACATGGATGCAGGTGTCAGCAGATGCCAACTCGCTGGGAGTCACCAGAAGAACCTTGGCGTTACATCTCTATCTCCTTCCTTTACTCCCCCACAGTACCATCCAGAGCCCCCGTCCTCACTGTGGAGGAGGAAGAGGCTGTGTAGCCAGTCTCCTCAGAGAAAGCTTCAACCTCTGAGGGCGCAGCGTCAGCAGAAGTAAGTGTAGTGTATGTAACCTGTACCACCTTAAGAGGATACCTTAAGGGATGGACTACTTTTTGATGGCTCCTGTACATTGTAGTACCGGTGGTGACCACACCGGTATATATATAACCCTGTGGAGCAAAGTGTATTCTAGTTCAGCCCTGACCCTCAATTACTAAAGACCTGTTTAATTATTTCTGTAGTCTGTGTCCAGTTATTCAGCATAACTACATTGGGAAACACAGACTCAACAGTGGCGACGAGTCTGATCTTACCTAGTGGCAGTTGCATCAAAGGAAGCTTCGCCTCTGAAACGGGCGTCGATCAAGGACATCCACCCTCAACATCCTGCTGGGCACTGCATAGCACAGGAGGCAATCGGGAACCCGGGTTGGTTTCTGGCCACGAAGTCAAACATCAGTGAACATCCCTTCGACGACAGCGGCGGGTAAGCCCGATCGAGCGGCACGGGGGGGAAGTCGGCCGAGTTGTCAGTAAGAGAAGGGGAGGGAAATGACGAAAAGGGCGGAGAACATGACCGCAGACGGTGTCAGGGGCCAGACTGCAATCGGGACAGAGACGCGCAGCAGCCAGAAAAGCGTTTATGTCCACAAGGACCGCGGGAGCGGCGGGGGAACAAGAGCAGCAGCGTAGGGGAAAATAAAGGACCGCTGGGAGGCGAGAACGGCAACAGCACGGTAATCGCCATTTTGAGTCAGCGGGGGAAGAAGACAAGCGCGGGAAAAGCCACCAAGCGCAGGAAGCCGCCATTTTGAAAAATAAAATAAAATAATAATCATATCTGAAGGAAAGGAAACTCAACAAGGATGCCAAAAATGGGTAACATCACTGCTTTTGATAGCGATGTGGAAGATTGGGCCACTTATGTGGAACGCGTCGAAGTTTACTGTACAACGAATGAGGTACCGGAGGATAAGAAAGCACTAACCCTATTAAACTCGATGGGTGCGAAGACGTACGGGTTATTAAGGAACCTTGTAACACCAGATAAACCGGTAGGAAAGAGTTTCGCGGATATTGTTACTATCCTGCAAGAGCATTTAAACCCCACGCCGCTGCTGATAGCGGAACGATTTAAATTCTACAAAAGAATTCAACTTAAAGGGGAAAGCAACGCTGAATTCTTAATCGACCTGTGCAAGTTATCAAACTGCTGTCAGTTCGGTACAGGACTAGCAGACGCACTGAGAGATAAGTTTGTGTGTGGACTCCTAAGGGAAGGAACCCAGAAGCGACTGCTAGAGGAAAAGGATCTTACGCTGGACAAAGCTTTCAGCATTGCAGCATCGCACGAGGCAGCAGCACGAGGCGCTGCAGAGATACAGCAAAGGCCATTGGAATTCAGCACCAATGAAATGGCATTGGGCGCAGTAAAGTGCTATCGTTGCGGAAGGACAACGCATGACCAGAACCAGTGCTGGTTCAAAGATAAAGAATGCAGGCAATGTGGCAAACTTGGTCACATAGCGAGAGTATGCCGGTCAGGAAAGAAGACCAGCAGCAAAAAGTCGCCGCAGGAGAAGTACAAAAAAGTACACAAGGTGACAGAGAACAGTTCGGATGAACAGAAGATGGATTCAGACTCCAGCAGTAAGGAACTGGGTTGTCTAAAAATACATAATGTGGGTAACACAGCAGACCACCAAACTATCTGGGTCATGCTTCGGATAGCAGGAGTCCAAGTGAAGATGGAATTGGACACTGGATCGGCATTGACGGTCATGAATAAGCAAGATTACAAAAGGTTATTCTCGCACATTCCCCTGAGGGATATGAAGATTGTATTGAAAACATACACGGGGCAAATAGTATACCCCATCGGAAAGATAAAAGTAAATGTGGTCTACAATGGCAAAGAAAGTCAGGAAATGGACTTGTATGTGTTACCTGATGGAGGTCCGCCACTACTGGGACGGGAATGGATCCGGAGAATAAATGTGGACTGGCATTCCATACAAGCACTAACTGTAGATTCCTGTAAAGAGGACGACGTCAAACCTAAACGACTGTCCAAAATATTGGACGATGCTAAGGAGGTGTTCCAACAGGGACTGGGAACACTGAAAGGAATTACGGCAAATATCAAGGTTGAAGAACATGCAAACCCAAAATTTTTCAAAGCCAGACTGGTACCTTATACGATACGACCTGCTGTGGAAGCAGAGCTGGAAGGGCTAGAACGTTCAGGAGTACTGTCAAAGGTGGACTGGAGCGAATGGGCCACACCCATTGTTCCTGTCATGAAGCGTTCGTTGAGCAACAAGCCGGGGGAACCTGGGAAGGTTCGCATCTGTGGCGATTTCAAGATCACTGTTAATCCGGTTCTTCACACGGTACAATATCCGATTCCACGGATTGAAGATATCTTCGCTTCGCTGTCTGGCAGGAAACACTTCACCAAGATAGACCTGGCGCAGGCGTACCTACAGATGGAAGTTGATGAAGCGTCACGCCAGTATCTCACGATCAACACACATAAGGGCTTATATCGGTATAATAGACTGGTTTTTGGAGTGGCATCGGCTCCAGCGATTTGGCAAAGGGCCATGGAGCAGGTATTGCAGGGAATTCCAGGCACACAATGCTACCTGGACGACATTCTGATTACAGGAGATGATGATAAGGATCACCTCGCGAATTTGGAGCAGGTGCTCACCAGATTGAAAGAATATGGGCTCAGATTTAATCGCCAGAAATGTGAGTTCTTTCAAAAGTGAATCTCGTACTGCGGCTACGTCATTGACCAGGAGGGGCTCCATAAGTCACCTGACAAGATCAAAGCTGTTGTGAAAGCTCCCGCTCCGGAAAATGTATCCCAGTTGAGGTCGTTCCTTGGGTTGGTTAACTATTACCACAAGTTTCTTCCAAATTTATCCACGGTGTTACACCCGCTGAACACTCTTTTGCAAATGGGAATACCATGGAAGTGGAGCGATGATTGTAAGCGGGCTTTTCAAAAAAGCAAGGCACTGATCACCTCTAAGGAAGTGTTGGCTCACTTTAACCCAACGCTGCCTATTCGCTTAGCTTGTGATGCTTCTCCATATGGTATCAGAGCAGTGCTCTCACATAAGTTTCCAAATGGTTTGGAAAGGCCAGTCGCGTTCGCATCCAGATCATTGACCTCCGCAGAGCGCAACTATGCTCAGATAGATAGGGAGGCTCTCAGCCTCGTGTGGGGAGTTAAGAAATTTAACCATTACCTGCAAGGCCAAAAGTTTACGCTGCTGACAGATCACCAGCCGTTGGTTTCCATTTTTAACCCTAAGAAGGGTGTTCCGGTTATGACAGCACAGAGGCTTCAGAGATGGTCCCTTTTCCTAGGGGCACATCAATATGATATCGAATTCAAAGGTACAAAGCAACATGGTAATGCTGATGGGCTGTCACGCCTGCCACTACCTACAGCGGAAGAGGCACCGGCAGTTGACCCTGTCGAGATATTTCACTCGACCATCATAGAATGCTTACCAGTCACCAATGTGGGTATTGAGAGAGAGACCCGAAACGACCCGACACTGTCTCGGGTCTACGATTTGACAGTTCAGGGATGGCCAGCACATGGCGACCCACTGTTACCAGCATTCTCAGCCAGACGAGAACAGCTGTCCGTCTGTCAAGGAACATTGATGTATGGAACAAGGGTGATTATTCCTCCTAAATTAAGGGAGAGAGTTCTGAAGGAATTGCATGAAGGTCATCTGGGGGGAGTCACGATGAAAAGCCTTGCTAGGGCTTATGTGTGGTGGCCAGGTATCGACAAACAAATAGAGGATCTGACTAAAAGCTGCTCAGGGTGCCAAAAAGTTCAAAACACACCTCCAATTGCACCGCTGCATCCGTGGGAATGGCCTTCAACCCCATGGCAACGTGTGCATATCGACTTTGCAGGTCCATTCATGGATTCCATGTTTTTGATAGCAGTAGACGCACATTCTAAATGGCCAGAAGTGATTAAGATGTCGACCACTACCTCTGAAAAGACGATTGCAGTTCTAAGAACCATATTTGCAAGGAATGGGTTGCCGGAACAAATATGTTCAAACAACGGACCACAGTTCGTGTCAGAAGAATTCCAGAAATTCATGAAAAAGAATGGGGTGAAACACTATATATCTGCCCCATATCATCCGGCTACCAATGGGTTGGTCAAGAGATTTGTACAAATGTTCAAAAAGGCGATAAAGGCCATGAGCGAAGACCATATTCCACTACAACACAAGGTGGACAATTTCCTGATGGCATATCGAAACGCCACGCATGCAGTGACAAATCAAAGCCCTGCCATAATGTTCTATAACAGGAGGTTGCGGTCCCGGTTGGATTTGTTAAAACCCAACGTGCGTAGGGAAGTCGAAAACAAGCAATTCCAGCACGTAAATAACAAGGCCACTCGGAGTTTCGAAATAGGACAACCAGTGTTGGCCAGGGACTATAGGAATGATAAATGGCAATCCGGAACAATTCGTGCCCGACAAGGACCCTTGATGTACACGGTAGACGTTGGAGAGAACGTAATACGACGTCATGCTGACCAACTTGTGGAATCGAGAACAAGGGTCGACCCCATGTCTACGGCAGAGACACCAGTTGAAGAAGTTATTGAGCCTGTAGCATCTACCTCAGACTCGAACGTACATGATGATGTTCAATCCATAGGAGATCAAATGGATGAGTCACCCCAGCAACGAGAACCAGAGACCCCTGAAAGGCGTTATCCGGCCCGGATCAGGAGGCCTCCTCAGAGACTGAATCTTTGAACAGTTTTGTGTGAAAGTTGTATGTATGTTATCCATCCCGAGACCAGTCGGGACCAGCGGGAGCAGCGAGGAGGAGCTCGGCAGGAAACCCGGCGACCAGCGAGGCCCGAGACCAGTCGGGAGCAGTGTGAGACCGGTATAAAAACCGGAGAGAGGCGAGGCCCGAGACCAGTCGGGACCAGCGGGAGCAGCGAGGAGGAGCTCGGCAGGAAACCCGGCGACCAGCGAGGCCCGAGACCAGTCGGGAGCAGTGTGAGACCGGTATAAAAACCGGAGAGAGGCGAGGCCCGAGACCAGTCGGGACCAGCGGGAGCAGCGAGGAGGAGCTCGGCAGGAAACCCGGCGACCAGCGAGGCCCGAGACCAGTCGGGAGCAGTGTGAGACCGGTATAAAAACCGGAGAGAGGCGAGGCCCGAGACCAGTCGGGACCAGCGGGAGCAGCGAGGAGGAGCTCGGCAGGAAACCCGGCGACCAGCGAGGCCCGAGACCAGTCGGGAGCAGTGTGAGACCGGTATAAAAACCGGAGAGAGGCGAGGCCCGAGACCAGTCGGGACCAGCGGGAGCAGCGAGGAGGAGCTCGGCAGGAAACCCGGCGACCAGCGAGGCCCGAGACCAGTCGGGAGCAGTGTGAGACCGGTATAAAAACCGGAGAGAGGCGAGGCCCGAGACCAGTCGGGACCAGCGGGAGCAGCGAGGAGGAGCTCGGCAGGAAACCCGGCGACCAGCGAGGCCCGAGACCAGTCGGGAGCAGTGTGAGACCGGTATAAAAACCGGAGAGAGGCGAGGCCCGAGACCAGTCGGGACCAGCGGGAGCAGCGAGGAGGAGCTCGGCAGGAAACCCGGCGACCAGCGAGGCCCGAGACCAGTCGGGAGCAGTGTGAGACCGGTATAAAAACCGGAGAGAGGCGAGGCCCGAGACCAGTCGGGACCAGCGGGAGCAGCGAGGAGGAGCTCGGCAGGAAACCCGGCGACCAGCGAGGCCCGAGACCAGTCGGGAGCAGTGTGAGACCGGTATAAAAACCGGAGAGAGGCGAGGCCCGAGACCAGTCGGGACCAGCGGGAGCAGCGAGGAGGAGCTCGGCAGGAAACCCGGCGACCAGCGAGGCCCGAGACCAGTCGGGAGAGAGCAGCAGCGGAGAGGCAGCAGTCGGCGAGACTCGGGGCCATTTAAAAAACAGCTGAGGCGGAAGTCCAGCTCTTGAGCTTTTTTTCAGAAGCGGACCTGGTGGGAAGCACCCAGGTGAAAGGTATTTAAGGAGGGTGGTGGCTTAAACCCGAGTTCCTACAGAGTAGGAACCCCCACCGCCCCCCTCCTCTAACCTAGTAGTCTTTTAGCAGCTGTCTAAAAACAGAGGTCACAAATTTTTTGGTCTCAGTTTCTTTTCAGCAGGGCAGGAACCGGGAGGAGCGGGAAGTCGGCGTAGGACCAAGGGGACACAAGACCGGGAAGTCAGCGAAAGACCAGGGAGGTAAGACTAACTGGTAAGTACTTTCCTCAAACCTTCCTAGGAAGTAAAACCAAAACTAGTGGGATTTGGTTAGTTTAAAAAGGAATAAGAGGAGTACAGTATACATTGGTCTAAGTAAGCTTCGGGAAAACAAAAGTCGATAAATAAACTAAAACTAGAAAATTAAAAGTAATATAAGGGTTAAGTCATGGCAGTAGAGCTCGGACCTGTGTCATGCTCCTCCTGTAACATGTGGGAAATCAGGGACGCTTCCTGTGTCCCTGACGACTATGTGTGCAGGAAGTGTGTCCAGCTGCAGCTCATGTGGGACCGCATGACGGCCCTTGAGCTGCAGATAGACTCACTTTGGAGCATCCACGATTCTGAGAGGGGTGTGGATAGCACATTTAGTGAGTTGGTCACACCGCAGGTTAAGGCCAGCGTAGACAGTACATGGGTGACCAAAAGGCAGAGCAAGGGCAGGAAGGTAGTGCAGAAATCCCCTGGGGTTGTCTCCCTTAGCAACAGGTTCACCGCCTTAGGTACTGTTGTCGGGGGGGGTGACACATCGGGGGAAGGCACCAGCAGCCAGGCTCATGGCACCATGACTGGCTCTGTTGCAAAGAAGGGAGGGAAAAAGAGTGGCAGGGCTATAGTAATAGGGGATTCGATTGTAAGGGGAATAGATAGGGGTTTCTGTGGTCGCGACCGAGACTCCAGGATGGTATGTTGCCTCCCTGGTGCAAGGGTCAAGGATGTCTCGGCGCGGGTGCAGAACATTCTGGAGGGGGAGGGGGAACAGCCAGTTGTCGTGATACATGTTGGTACCAACGACGTAGCTAAAAAAAGGGAAGAGGTCCTACAAGTAGAATTTCGGGAGTTAGGAGCCAAGCTAAAAAGTAGGACCTCGAAGGTAGTAATCTCTGGATTACTACCAGTGCCACGTGCTAGTAAGAGTACAGAGAACAGGATAGTTAGGCTAAATACGTGGCTTGAGCAGTGGTGTAAGAGGGAGGGTTTTAAATTTTTGAGGCATTGGAACCAGTTTTGTGGTAGGTGTGACCTATACAAAAGGGACGGTCTACACCTGTGCAGAGATGGAACTGATGTTCTCGGGGTAATTTTTGATAAAGCAGTTCGGGAGCATTTAAACTAGTATGGCAGGGGGCTAGAAACCTATGTAGTGAAATAGAGGAAAGTGAAAGGCAGACAGAAATAAATGATAAAAGGGTGAGGAACAAAAAACAAAGGGCCAAACTAATTCATAAAAAATGTGAGCATAAAAAAAGCCTGAGGGTTTTATACCTTAATGCGAGAAGCATCAGGAACAAGGTAGATGAATTAGCTGTGGAAATAGAGGTTAATAATTATGACCTAATTGGGATTACGGAAACATGGTTGCAGGGTGAGCAGGGCTGGGAGCTTAACATACAGGGGTATTCAGTATTTAGGAAGGATCGACAAAAAAGAAAGGGAGGAGGGGTAGCATTGCTAGTAAAAGAGGGGATAAATGCAATTGAAAGGAAGGATATTAACTCAGTTAATACAGAATCTATATGGGTGGAGCTAAGAAATAGCGAGGGGCGAAAAACATTAATAGGAGTGGTATATAGGCCTCCAAATAGTAAAATAGAGGTTAGGGAGGGCATCACGAGGGAAATTAGAGAAGCGTGCAATAAGAGCACAGCTGTCATCATAGGTGACTTTAACTTACATATAGATTGGACTAGCCTAATCAGTAAAAATAATGAGGAGGAGGAATTCCTTGAGTGTTTGAGGGATGGTTATCTGGATCAATATGTCGAGGAACCAACTCGGGAACAGGCTATATTGGACTGGGTACTGTGCAATGAGAAGGGACTAATCAGTAATCTTGTTGTACGGGGACCCTTGGGTCAGAGCGATCATAACATGATCGATTTCTCACTCGAAATGGAGAGCGAAGAAATTGACTCAGAGACTAAGGTCCTGAATTTAAACAAGGGGAATTATGATGCCATGAGACGGGAACTGAGTAGGTCTGATTGGACAACGTTCCTGGGAGGACTGGAGGTAGATAAACAATGGCAAACATTTAAAGATAGAATGACAAAATTGCAAAAATTGTTTATACCAATCTGGCATAAAAGGAAATCTAAAAAGGTGACTCAACCGTGGATAACAGGGGAAATTAGAGACAGCATAAAATCCAAAGATAGGGCGTATAAAATAGCCAAAAAAAGCGCCAGAGCGGAAGATTGGGAACAGTTTAAGATAGAGCAAAGGAGGGCAAAGGGCATAATCAAGAGGGGCAAAATAGCTTACGAAAACAAGCTGGCGGAAAATATAAAAACTAACTCCAAAAGCTTTTATAAGTATATCAAAAGGAAAAGACTGGTGAAAACCAAAGTTGGTCCATTGCAGTCAGATACGGGGGAATATATAATGGGAAATAAGGAAATGGCAGATCAACTAAATGCATACTTTGGGTCAGTCTTTACGAAGGAAGACACAAAAAACCTCCCTGGGATATCGGGAAAAATAGGGACATTGGCAAAGGAGGAACTGACGCAAATCAATATCTCTAAGGATATGGTGTTAAGGAAGCTAAAGGGATTGAAGGTGGACAAATCCCCAGGGCCTGATGACATGCATCCTAGGGTACTGAAGGAGGTGGCCCTAGAGATAGCGGATGCACTAAGGATGATTTTTCAGAATTCATTAGACTCGGGAACAGTGCCGATGGATTGGAGGGTAGCTAACGTTACCCCACTATTCAAAAAGGGGGGTAGGGAAAAAGCAGGTAATTACAGACCTGTAAGCCTTACATCAGTTGTGGGCAAAATGCTGGAGTCCATCATTAAGGATGAAATAGCGGAGCACTTAGCAAATGGGGACAGGATAGGACAGAGTCAACATGGATTTACAAAGGGTAAATCGTGCTTGACTAATCTATTGGAATTTTTTGAGGGAGTAACTGGTAGAATAGATGGGGGAGAGCCAGTAGATGTGGTGTACCTGGACTTCCAAAAGGCCTTCGATAAGGTCCCACATAAAAGATTAGCATGGAAAATTGAGGCTCATGGGATAAAGGGGAAAGTTTTGGCGTGGATAGGGAACTGGCTGTCAGATAGAAAACAGAGAGTTGGAATAAACGGCTCATTTTCTGAATGGCAGGCAGTAACAAGTGGGGTACCACAGGGATCTGTCCTGGGCCCCCAGCTGTTCACAATTTACATTAATGACCTGGATCAGGGAGTCGGATGCAGCATTTCCAAATTTGCAGACGACACTAAACTAGGAGGGGGGGTGGGCTCAGAGGAAGAGACCAGGAAGCTCCAGAGCGATTTGGACAGACTGGGCGATTGGGCGGATAAATGGCAGATGCACTATAATGTGGACAAGTGCGAAGTTATCCACCTTGGGTGCAGGAACGGGAGGGCAAATTATTATTTAAATGGCAATAGATTGGGAGAGGGGGAAGTACAGAGAGACCTGGGTGTTCTTGTACACCAGTCACTGAAGGCGAGCATGCAGGTGCAACAGGCGGTCAAGAAGGCAAACGGTATGCTGGCCTTCATAGCAAAAGGGTTAGAATACAGGAACAGGGATACCTTGCTGCAGCTGTACAGGGCACTGGTGAGACCACACCTCGAGTACTGTGTACAGTTTTGGTCGCCTCATCTGAGGAAGGATGTTCTTGCCATGGAGGGGGTGCAGCGGCGATTCACCAGGCTGATACCAGGAATGGCGGGAATGACCTATGAGGAGAGACTATGTAGTTTAGGGATGTACACACTGGAGTTTAGAAGATTGAGAGGGGACCTCATAGAAGTGTATAAAATTCTGACAGGTCTAGACAGACTGGATGCAGAAGGAATGTTTCCCTTGGCGGGTGAGAACAGAACTAGAGGACATAATTTAAGGATAAGGGCTAAACCATTTAGGACAGAGATGAGGGGGAATTTCTTCACTCAGAGAGTGGTGAACCTGTGGAACTCATTGCCACAGAGGGCAGTGTACGCCAGCTCATTAAATATATTTAAGAGGGAATTAGATATATTTCTACGGGCAAAAGGGGTTAAGGGTTACGGAGAGAAGGCGGGGACGGGATACTGAATTAAAGGATCAGCCATGATCTCATCGAATGGCGGAGCAGGCACGAAGGGCCGAATGGCCTACTCCTGCTCCTATCTTCTATGTAATGTTTAAATTGGGGTGTACACTGTTAAGCTAAAAGGGGAGGAATTGTAGTGTATGTAACCTGTACCACCTTAAGAGGATACCTTAAGGATGGACTACTTTTTGATGGCTCCTGTACATTGTAGTACCGGTGGTGACCACACCGGTATATATATAACCCTGTGGAGCAAAGTGTATTCCAGTTCAGCCCTGACCCTCAATTACTAAAGACCTGTTTAATTATTTCTGTAGTCTGTGTCCAGTCATTCAGCATAACTACATTGGGAAACACAGACTCAACAGTAAGCGCACCCAGCACCAGCGCAGACACTCACACCTCGGGGGGACCTTCGGGACATAGAGTAGTGTTGTCACCCGGTGTTTCACAGCTCACAAGTGAGCCTCAGCAGATTCTGGAGACAGGGACAGCAGTGGAGAGTCCTCGTCGGAGGGCGCAGGACTCTGCCAGCTCAGCTCAGCTGCACTGTATGTCGACCCTCTGCCTCTGGGTCCATCCGCAAGAGAAGAGGTGATGGATCTCCATGCACAGATGCAGGAGTCTCTGGCAGGTTTTGTCTCCAGGGTCGCTGCGAGTGTGGAGCGAATGGAGGAGTCCATAGCGACCATGAGCAGAGCCTTTATGGAGTCATTGGCGCATGAACGCATCACCATGGAAAGGTTGGCAACCTCCATGCAGGAGATAACTCGCCAGGGTACGGAAAACATGGTGAGTGCTCATAAGAGAATGACATCTCTTGAGGAGCGTTGGCCATCTGTTGAACAGAGAAACCAGATCTTCATGGAAGTCCTTCTGAGTAGGACTGCCAGTGCAGAAACAGGTCCCACTGGCCCCCTAAAGCACAGCAAGGTGCTCTCAAGCCACTTCCAAGCGCTGGCCCCTTCTGGCCTGTGCAGCTTCAGGTGAGTGAGCAGCAGCCTGGTGCTCCTGGTGCTCATCCTGCTGTTCCTAGTTCTGCTGCTGCCGCCTCTGCTGTTGGAGATCCTCTAATGCCAGGAAGGGAAGGTACCAAAGGCCCCCCATGCTTCTGGCAGATGCCTCTGTTGAGGAGGCGCTGAGTTAGGGTGGTGAGAGGGGCTTCCCAGGAGCTCACACTGGAGAAGTGTGTGAGGCTCCAACTTTCTACAGCTGTTCCTAAACCTTCAAAAAGTTCCCCCAAGCCGTGATCAACAAGGTCCTGCAGCCTGCAAATGCTGCCTATTTAAATCTCTTCAGCCCTCAGCGACCTGCTGCTGCAAGCAAGCAAGCCAGCTGTTTTCACGCCAGCTCTCATTGGCGGGGTTCCCTGCAGGTGTGTTTCATGTGGGGAAAGCCCCAAAGTCGCAACGGCCCCGGAAAATCTTCCTTAACAAGGTGATCATTGGTGATTAGTGCTCCGACGAGCAGTCCCGCCAGCGGCGGCCGGGACTGAAGCGGGTGACGGAGAAACGGCGGTCGGAAAGTCGGACGGGGCGGGGAATTAGGCAGGGGGGGGTCCCGACCCGTTTTTTCCGCGATTTTCGGACCCCAGCCGCATGAAAAGCCGCCCGACGGCTGCCAGAAAATCGGGGCCGTTGTGTCTGCAAGAAACCTTTTGGGATGAGGATATCCTAGAAAGAGTTCAGAAGGTTTGGAAGGGAGAGGTGTTTGCAAGTTGTGCAAACAATAATCGTAGAGGGGTGGCTGTTTTGGTGAGTCCATCCATAGAAGAGAACATTGCCTTGGTGGACAAGGACACTGAGGGGAGATTTTTACGGCTAAGGTTAAAAATGGAGGGATTTAATTGTGATCTCTTTAATATCTATGCACCGAACGACCATTGCAAGCGTCGTGAGTTTTTTCGGGGGTTATTCACTGAAGCGGCAGTGGTGGAAAATCCTTGTATAGTGTGGGATTTCAATGTATTTTTATCTCGGATGGATATTTCAGCCCAGATGACCTTTAAGGATGATAACTCCAGAGGGATGATTGTAAAAATGATGGCAACTTTAAATTTGAGAGACTTATGGAGGGACCGGAACCCCATAAAAAGGGAATTCTCCAGATCAGGTTGGGTGGGTGATGTTTTAAAACAGAACCGAATAGATTTGGTGTTAATGTGGGAAGGGTTAAGTTCTGAGGTGATAGAGATTTATTATAAAAAAATATTTTTTGGTGATCACTCGGCTTTGGTTCTTAGAATTAGGAGCAGCAGAGTTAAGATTGGTTCAGGGGTGTGGATTTTAAACAATCAATACCTGAAAGAAATTGCTTATAAAGAAGGGATTATAAATATAATAAAGAATGCGCGGAAGGAACCTTTGTTCTTGAAAGAAAGAAGAGCTTGGTGGGACAATTTCAAATATGAGGTAAAAGTTTTTTCGGTACGTTATGGGAAAAAGAGGGCAGCAGCTAACCGGCGTCAAGAAGAGAATATAAACAAAAGGTTTACGGATGTCTGTAAAGCAGTTGACGGAGGGGATAAGGGAGCGGAGACTAAGTTCCGGGTGCTAAAGGAAGAGTGGGAATTATTGCAAGCTGAAAAATGCAAGGGGGCCATTCTCCGTGCAAAGGCTAGAGATACATTGGAGGGCGAAAGATGCACTAGATATTTTCTAGAGCAAGAGAAGCTGCGACAGAGATTATCGTTAATTGAAGAGTTGAAGGTAGGGGAGAAGATCATTCATGAAAGTGGGGAGATTTTAGAGGTGGCTAGCAGCTTTTATCATGAGTTATATACAAAAGAAGACATTTCCAATTTGGCGATGGAGAAGGTTACTGCTTTTATTGAAGAAGGTTTAAAGGAGGATGAGAGAAGCATGTATGACAAAGAAGTAGGATTAGCGGAAATAAAAGTAGCAATAAGTGGAATGAAGGGGGGGGGGGAAAGCCCAGGATCCGATGGACTAAGTGCAGAATTTTATAAAGAATTTTTCGAGATTTTAAGTCCATTGCTCTTAGGAGTTTTTAAGGAAATTAAAATTGAGGGAAGCCTGGCCCCATCTATGAGGAGAGGTATTATAAGCTTAGCTTATATAAAAATAAAGGGGATAGACGGGATCTGAAGGATTGGAGGCCCATCACATTATTAAATGTGGATTGTAAGATCTTGGCGAGGGTTATGGCAAATCGTTTGAAGGAGGTGTTACTGCAGATAGTTTTGCAGGGTGCCATCGACTGCACACATGTCGGCTTTGTGGGCGCCGCATCTCAATGGTGAAATGTACCATAACCGCAAACAGTACCACTCATTTAATGTGCAGTTGGTGTGCGACCATGCCCAGCACATCATGCTGGTGAATGCCCGCTATCCTGGCAGCAGTCATGATGCATTCATCCTGCAACAGTCCGCTGTGCCAACAATCTTCCAGCCACCACGTTGAACCCGAGGGTGACTGCTCGGTGACAAGGGTTATCCACTCTACACTTGGCTGATGACTCCCCTCCGCAACCCCACCTCTTGTGGCCAGCAATCATATAATGAGAGCCATGCTGCCACAAGGAATGTCATTGAGCAGACCTTCTTCATCAGGATGTGAAGCAACGGTTCCGCTGCCTTGACCGCTCGGGAGGAACCCGCCAGTACTCACCGGATGGGATGTCCCAATTCGTGGTGGTCTGCTGCATTCTCCACAACTTGGCCATCATGAGAGTGCAGCCCTTGCCACCATGGGTGGCCACCTCAGGAGGAGGAGGAGGACGGGAGGAGGCAGTCTGCACATCCACGTTCCGGATGGGAAGTCTGTGAGCGCATCTCAGACTCCGGTTCCCCTGAATGAAACCCCAGATCCCCGTTACTAAACACTTCCCCATCTTACCGTCCCTCTTTCATGGAACACTATAGCATCCTCTTGATCACAATGCTGAAATAAAATCCACCACAAAACAAACGTTCCAAACCAAATTTATAAATCAATCAATCCAATATTACATAACTAAGTCAACTAATCACCCTTGTGCATTCCCTTATTGCCTGTCTTCCCTGTGCCTTTGCCTGTCCTAGTGCTTCTATGAAGTGCTACCCCAGCGGCTGCAGCATGGCAGGCGCATGGAAACAGCACCACCTCCAAGTTCCCCTCCAAGTCACACACCATCCTCACTTGGAAGTATATCATTGTTCCTTCATCGTCGCTGGGTCAAAATCATAGAATCATAGAGAATCATAGAAATTTACAATGCAGAAGGAGGCCATTCAGCCCATCTTATCCATGCCGGCTGACAAAGAGCTTTCCACCCTAATCCCACTTTCCATCACTTGGTCCGTAGCCTTGTAGGTTATACCACTTCAAGTGCATATCCAAGTACTTTTTAAATGTGGGTCTCTGCCTCTACCACCCTTTCAGTCAGTGAGTTCCAGGCCCCCACCACCCTCTGGGTAAAAACATTTCTCCTCAACTCCCCTCTCAACCTCCGACCAATTACTTTAAATCTATGCCCCCTGGTTATTGACCCTTCTGCTAAGGGAAACAGGTCCTTTCTATCCACTCTATCTAGGCCCCTCATAATTTATACACCTCAATTAGGTCTCCCCTCAGCCTCCTCTGTTCCAAAGAAAACAGCCCCAGCCTATCCAATCTATCCTCATAGCTAAAATTCCCCAGCCCAGGCAACATCCTCGTAAATCTCCTCTGCACCCTCTCTAGCGCAATCACATCCTTCCTGTAATGTGGTGACCAGAACTGCACGCAGTATTCTAGCTGCAGCCTAATTAATGTTTTATACAGCTGAAGCATAACCTCCCTGCTCTTATATTTTATGCCTCGGCTAATAAAGGCAAGTAACCCGTATGCCTTCATAACCACCTTATCTACCTGGCCTGCTATCTTCAGGGATCTGTGGACATGCACTCCAAGGTCCCTCTGAGCTTCTGCACTTCTCAGTGTCCTACCATTTAATGTGTATTCCCTTGCCTTGTTAGCCCTCCCCAAATGCATTACCTCACACTTCTCCAGATTGAACTCCATTTACCACTGTTCTGCCCACCTGACCTGTCCATTGATATCTTCCTGCAGTCTGCATGTTTCTTCTTCATTATCAACCACACGGCCAATTTTTGTATCATCTGCAAACTTCTTAATCATCCTTCCTACATTTAAGTCCAGATCATTGATATATACCACAAAAAGCAGAAGGTCCACTACTGAGCCCTGCGGAACCCCACTAGAAACAGCCTTCCAGTCACAAAAACACCCTTCGACCATTTGTGTCCTGCCTCTGAGCCAATTTTGGATCCAACTTGCCACTTTGCCTTGGATCCCATGGGCTTTTGTGACCAGTCTGCCATGCAGGACCTTATCAAAAGCCTTGCTAAAATCCATATAGACTACATCAAATGCACTACCCTCATCGACCCTCCTTGTTGCCTCCTCAAAAAATTCAATCAAGTTAGATAGACACGACCTTCCCTTGACATATCCATGATGACTGTCCCTGATTAATCCGTGTCTTTCTAAATGAAGATTTATCCTGTCCCTCAGAATTTTTTCCAATAATTTTCCCACCACTGAGATTAGGCTGACTGGCCTGTAATTACTCGGTCTATCCTGGCACTCCCTCCCTAATAGCACACGGACTGCAGCGGTTCAAGTAGGCAGCTCACCACCACCTTGTCAAGGGCAACTAGGATGGGCAATAAATGCCGGCCTTGCCAGCGGCTCCCACATCCCATGAACGAATAAAAAATACAGCTAGGATTGCCTTGCATTGAATTTTCCTGTCTGACTCCTCTGAGCTCCGAATACAGTATCCTACACATGCCCTTCTCCCTGTGCCCAAGCTGTGTTGAAATCAAGATTCACTGCACTATGTCCTATTACAAACCATTCTTTCCTAGGACCTCCTCAAAAATAAGGAACTCCTTAACTCCCTGTGTCTTCCCTTCCTTGTACAAGCTGCAGGCTTTTAAAAGCTGAACTTGGTGTCACATAATCATTATTTCTTGATTTACCTCAACTGCTCTCCTACTCTTTCCAAACTTGATGGTGTCCTGCACTATGAACTGGTGTCCTTGAATAGGTTTTTCCAATAATAATAAAATCTTGTAACATTGGTTGTTGTGTTCACCGGGCACCCAAAATAGGAAATAGATAAAAAACAGAGAATGCTGGAACCCAGTTCTGACGAAAGGTCATCAACCTGAAATGTTAACTCTGTTTCTCTTTCCACGGGTGCTGCCTGACCTGTTGAGTATTTCCAGCATATTTCAGATTTCCAGCATTTGCAGTATTATCTTTTGTTATTTAGGAAATAGATTGTTTGTTAAAGCCATTGGATTGATGGCAGCTGCTTCTATTGAAATTCCAGGCTCCCTTTCCCCTCCTCCGCCAACATCCTCCTCGTCTCTGCTGAAAGCAATAACTGCACAGGAGTCATCAACACTCCAGAAGCTCATCCCAAGTGACCATTCTTCAATGTGCAAGCTTGACTCAGCCTGCTTAGAGTGGTGATAAAAAAAGCTGGTATCAGTAATGGTGACCATGAAACTACCGGATTGTCATATAAACCCATCCGATTCACTAATTTCCTTTAGGGAAGGAAATCTGCCGTTTTTACCCGGTCTGGCCTATACATGACTCCAGAGCCACAGCAATGTGGTTGACTCTTAACTGCCCTCTGGAATGGCGGCTCACCACCACCTTCTTAAGGGCAATTAGGGATGGGCAATAAATGCTGGCCATGCCAGCGACGCCCACGTCCCGTGAATGACGATAAAAAAAACTTGGATCTGACTTGGCCCCATTAGTAGCTTTACTCTATATATACAGGAGGATAGGGCCCTTTAGGTGTCCAATCTCCTAGAGATACAGTACAATGACAAACTGTTGTCAAATTCGCTAAAACTAACAACCAACAATGGGGGAAGATTTCTTCTCTACACTATCCATGATGAGACTTGAAACCCATTTGTAAAGAATAATTGTAACTGCAAGGAGAAATAGGTGTTAATTGAAATTAGGCCAGTAAATGCACTTACTTCTTCCAGCATAAGCATTAGAGGCACCATTGTGACTAGTCATCTTTGCATGTTTTTCGCAAGATTTCAAGGTTTCTCTTACAGCTCCATGAATAGATGCTAATAAAGGTTGACTATGAAAACATTTACTTAACGTGAATAACTATAAAAATAGTCAAGACTACGTGCACAGGCTACAAGAAGGAACAATAGATCGCTGAGTGGAATCTGATTGCTGCTGTACACCCTTGCACTTAGACTGTTGCTCATTGCCTGGATTATGACCCCTTTAACCTTCTGCCACAATTATCGTCAACAGTCACAGAGCCAAGTCCGTGTCTCCTGGGGTTGCCAACCCACCAGGATTGTCCTGGAGTCTCGAAGAATTAAATATTCATCCCTTGGTCTCTGCTGCGAGCAATCTGGGAGAAAGATAATTGGGGTTTTAAAAAAGATTGAGTGCTTTCATCATTTTCTTTGAACACTTTCATTTATTAGTTATAAAATATTAGAGATGGAAAAAAAGGCTGTTTGACTAGGCGGAGTGGTTGGAGGCAGAAGGGAATGTGAGGAAACCACCAAGAATGCTTCCAACCCCAATGTCTCCTCATTGACCTTCTACGCTTTCTCTACCTGGTGAGCCTTACGCCTATAGACTAAAAGCCAAAATCAGCAAATTGAAAGTCTGCATAAGGTCAGGAAGCCTTTGATCAGAACGTACACACACCATTCTGTAAATCTTCCTGAATGCAGATAGTACTCTCCAGTGCTCTGTCCTTTGTGTTGTATGTCAGCAAGATAAGACCACACCTAGGTATTATTAGAAATGTTAGCTCATGGTTAATGTGTTTAAGTGGCAATTTTTCTCTCTGCTATTTTAACACAGCTGTTAACCTACGTTTAAATAGGTCAATGTGCCCTTTAAAGTAGTGAACAAAACATTAAAGTAAGAAACTGCATTTTGTAAAAATGCACTTTTTTTCCATTAATATTCCTGTCATGGTTCGGAATTCTCTGGCAATTTTTACCGTGCAAACGTCTTGGACAGAGGAAATTTTAATGGCCCGGAATTTGCGGTGGGAATGACAGCGAAGTGACATCATTCACCGCCATTCCGCCTTTAAAACTTCGGGATTTGGCGCATGTGCAGGCGCATGTGGAAATCCTGAAGTTGCAGTCTGTTATTTGGAGCTCCAACACTGACTGCGCTGTGCATCCCCCCCTGCCCCGCAACAGAGCCGGCAATCAGTGTAATCACCCAAATCAGGGAAACTGATGAAAAACTCGGCTCTTCCGCAGTAAGTACGCTGTTAAATTCCCCACTAATAGTTAAACCCAAAGGGATTAGGTGTAACTGGGGTTTTAACAGCATGTTGACTGCTAAACAAAGGCAAACTAATGGAAAACTAATTTTAATTTTTTGCGTTGTGAAATTTGTCCTTTTTAATCAAAGTTAAAATTTTGAAAAAAAGTTAATTTTTTGTCATCGCAATCATTTGAAGAGCTTTCTCACTTCCTTGTTCACTGTCCGTGAGAATTCTGCATTTTGATTGGCTGCTCAGCCAGCTCGTTGATGTCACAGCTGTTCGCACAGGGGAATCCCCACTAACCTCCTTTGATTTGAATTGAATGTCGGAAAAAATTAAGTTACATAGATACATAGAGATAGGAACAGGAGTAGGCCATTCGGCCCTTCGAGCCTGCTCCGCCATTCAATGAGATCATGGCTGATCTTCGTCTGAGATCATAGCTGATCTTACCAGTTCAGTACCCCGTCCCCGCCTTTTCTCCGTAACCCTTAATCCCCTTAGCCTTCAGAAATATATCCAATTCTCTCTTGAAAATATTTAGTGAATTAACCTTCACAGCCCTCTGTGGCAGGGAATTCCACAGGCTCACCACTCTTTGAGTGAAGAAATTCTTCCTCATCTCTGTTTTAAATGATTTGCCCGCTATTTTTAGACTGTGGCCCCTGGTTCTGTGCTCCCCGGCCATTGGAAACATTCTCTCTGAATTCAGCCTGTCCAGGCCTGCCATAATTTTATATGTTTCGATGAGATCCCCTCTCAATCTTCTAAACTCCAGTGAGTACAAGCCCAAACTATTTAATCTCTCTTCGTAGGTCATTCCCGCCATTCCAGGTATCAGCCTGGTGAATCGCCGTTGCACTCTTTCCATGGCAAGAACATCCTTCCGCAGATGGGGCGACCAAAACTGTACACAATACTCCAGATGCGGTCTCACCAGCACCTTGTACAGCTGTAGTAAGGTATCCCTATTCCTATACTCGAACCCCCTTGATATGAAGGCCAACATACCATTTGCCTTCTTAATCGCCTGTTGCACCTGCATGCTCTCCTTCAGTGACTGGTGCACAAGAACACCCAGGTCCCTCTGCACTTCCCCATCTCCCAATCTATTGCCATTTAGATAATAATCTACCCTCCTGTTTTTACCCCCAAAGTGGATAACCTCGCATTTATCCACATTATAGTGCATCTGCCACGTATCCGCCCATTCCCCCAACCTGTCCAAATCACACTGTAGCCTCCTGACATCCTCATCAGAGCCCACCCCTCCTCCTAGTTTAGTGTCGTCAGCGAATTTGGAAATATTGCATCCAATTCCCTGATCCAGATCATTTATATATATTGTGAACAGCTGGGGTCCCAGGACAGATCCTTGCGGCACCCCGCTGGTCACTGCCTGCCACTCCGAAAACGAGCCGTTTATTCCAACTCTCTGTTTTCTATCCGCCAGCCAGTTCTCTATCCACGTTAATACTTTGCCCCCAATCCCATGAGCCTTAATTTTGCATGATAATCTTTTGTGTGGAACCTTATCGAAGGCTTTCTGGAAGTCAAGGTACACCACATCCACTGGCTCTCCCCCATCTATTCTACCAGTTACCTCCTCAAAAAATTCCAGCAGATTAGTCAAACACGATTTACCCTTTGTAAATCCATGTTGACTCTGTCCGATCCTTTCCCCATTTGTCAAGTGCTCCGCTATTTTATCCTTAATAATGGACTCTAGCATTTTGCCCACAACCGATGTAAGGCTTACTGGTCTATAATTCCCTGCTTTCTCTCTACCCCCCTTTTTAAATATTGGGGTAACATTAGCTACCCTCCAATCCACGGGTACTGTTCCCGAGTCAATGGAGTTCCGGAAGATGATCCTTAGAGCATCTGCTATCTCCAGGGCCACCTCCTTAAGTACCCTAGGATGTAGTTTATCAGGCCCTGGGGATTTGTCGGCCTTCAGTCCCCTCAACTTACCCAACACCATATCCCTAGAGATACTAATTTCTGTCAGCTCCTCCCTCTCATTAGTCCCTATGTTTGCCGATATTCCTGGGAGGTTATTTGTGTCCTCCTTTGTGAATACAGAACCAAAGTATGAGTTTAATTGGTCTGCCATTTCCTTATTCTCCATTATATATTCTCCCGAATCGGACTGCAAGGGACCGACTTGGGATTTTACCAGTCTTTTCCTCCTGATATACCGATAAAAGCTTTTGCAGTCTGTCTTTATGTTTGCTGCAAGTTTACTTTCGTATTCTATTTTCCCCTTCCTGATTAATCCCTTTGTCCTCTTTTGCTGTATCCTGTACTGCCCCCAATCTTCCGGTTCTTGACACAGCGAGATCCTTGTGCGAAGCATACTTCGGGGCCACCGTATGTATGGAATCCCCATAAGTAGGAATGGGAATACACAAAAAATACCTCTATACTTCCAATAATTTTTAAAAATACCATCACGTATTTAAAATTAATTAAAATGGCAATTAATTAAATATTTAAAACAAAAATTAAATTTTTTGAAAAATAAATTTACATGTTTTAAAGGGGCTAAAAATAAACTTACCTTATTGCACAGGTTTTTGAATGTATAAATTATTGATAACATTTTATTTTTCTGTATTTTAAAACTCTTACACTGGTAAAAGTAGGCCTTACACCTGCGATCACCAGGCGTAAGAATTTCACGGGCATTCGCTGGGCAGAAGTTGGGCTCCGCCCGTGAATGCTCTCTTCCGGGGGTTCGAGCGATCTGTCAAGAGAATTCCTAAACCCTGAACTTGTGCGGCCCCGCCGGGCGCGTACAAACCTCGTACCCACCCGTAGGGGCTGCAAATTACGGCCCATTGTTTTTTTTCCATATTACAGAAATTTCTTCTGACTCCCTGTCAAGCTCTATGTGTGGTAGACAAGTTGTTGATCCTGTGAGTGATCTCCTCTTAGAACATAAGAACATAAGAAGTAGGAGCAGGAGTAGGCCATACGGCCCCTCGGGCCTGCTCCGCCATTCAATAGGATCATGGCTGATCCGAACCTAGACTCACGTCCACTTCCCTGCCCGCTCCCCATAACCCTTAATTCCCTTATCAGCTAGGAAACTGTCCATTTCCTTTTAAAATTTATTTAATGTCGCAGCTTCCACAGCTCTCTGAGGTAGCAAATTCCATAGATTTACTACCCTCTGAGTGAAGAAGTTTCTCCTCATCTCAGTTTTGAAACGGCAGCCCCTTATTCTAAGATTATGCCCCCTAGTTCTAGTCTCACCCATCAGTGGAAACATCCTCCCCGCATCCACCCGATCAAGCCCCCTCACAATCTTATATGTTTTGATAAGATTGCCTCTCATTCTTCTGAATTCCAATGAGTAGAGGCCAACCTACTCAACCTTTCCTCATAAGTCAACCCCTCATCTCCGGAATCAGCCGAGTGAACCTTCTCTGAACTGCCTCGAGAGCAAGTATATATTTTCTTAAATATGGAAACCAGAACTGTATGCAGTATTCCAGGTGTGTCCTCACCAGTACCCTGTATAACTGAAGCAAGACTTCCCTGCTTTTATACTCCATCCCCCTTGCAATAAAAGCCAAGATTCCATTGGCCTTCCTGATCACCTGCTGTACCTGCATACTAACCTTCTGTGTTTCATGCACCAGGAGCCCCAGATCCCTTTGTACTGTAGCACTTTGCAGTTTCTTTCCATTTAGATAATAACTTGCTCTTTGATCTTTGCTTTATGGTAAATGCATTGGGGTGGAGGCAAGGGGCCAAGCCAAATATGTCTGCTTTCCTGGCAGTACATCTTACACAATAATTGACTGAGCACTATCACCGTTACATTGCCCCAGGGCTCACAAGCAACCCCCTACCTGGTACCAGCCTCATATTATACCTTACTTGGACTCACCCGGTCTTTACCTGGTACTTTTAGTATCCTGCCCAAGAAGCCATTCTTCATCGCGCACAACAATCCTGGGCAATTCGCCCCCCACCCTACTGTAGGGATAATGAAACAAATTATACAACCCATGCTGGAGGTATAGAGTATAAAAGCATGGAAACTATGATGAACCTGTATAAAACACTGGTTTGGCCTCGAATGGAGTACGGGGGGTGATTTTGCAATGGGGGGCGTTGGAGGCGGGACTGCTGCTTGTCGGGTTTCAGTCCCGCCTACATCGACGTCTGGCCAACCCACGCTATTTTCCCCAACGGGCTTAGCAGGCCAATTAAGGGAAAGCTGGTGACAGAGAACATCAGCGTATGATGTTTCATCTGTCAAAAATTTTTGACAGCTGAATTGTCATTGTTTGACAGCTCTGAGAAGCTGTCAAACACTGACATTCTCTGTTGTTTGATGAGTTCTTGTACTTAAGGCTTACTAAACCTATTTCCTGAGCAGAAATCAGGTGGCTGTTCATTCGGAGAATGCAGCAGCCATTCTGTCATCTCTGCTGTGGAGATGCCGGAGCCTTCAGCATTTATTGCCCATCCCTAGTTGCCCTTGAGAAGGTGGTGGTGAGCCGCCTTCTTGAACTGCTGCAGTTCATGTGGTGATGATACTCCCACAGTGCTGTTAGGGAGGAAGTTCCAGGATTTTGACCCAGCGACGATAAAGGATCGGTGATATACTTCTAAGTCAGGATGGTGTGTGACTTGGAGGGGCACTTGGAGGTGGTGGTGTTCCCATGCACCTGCTGTCTTTGTCCTTCTAGATGGTAGAGGTCGCGGGTTTGGGAGGTGCTGCCGAAGAAGCCGTGGTGAGTTGCTGCAGTGCATCTTGTAAATGGTACACACTGCAGCCACGGTACGCCGGTGGTGGAGGGAGTGAATGTTTAAGGTGGTGGATGGGGTGCCAATCAAGCAGGCTGCTTTGTCCTGGGTGGTGTCAAACTTCTTGAGTTTTGTTGGAGCTGCACTCATCCAGGCAAGTGGAGAGTATTCCATCACACACCTTACTTGTGCCTTGTAGATGGTGGAAAGGCTTTGTGGAGTCAGGAGGTGAGACACTCGCCGCACAATACCTAGCCTCTGACCTGCTCTTGTTGCCACAGTATTTATGTGGCTGGTCCAGTTAAGTTTCTGGTTAATGGTGATCCCCAGAATGTTAATGGTGGGGGATTTGGTGATGGTAATGCCATTGAATGTCAAAGGGAGGTGGTTAGACTCTCGCTTGTTGGAGATAGTCATTGCCTGGCACTTCTGTGGCATGAATGTTACCTGCCACTTATCAGCCCAAGCCTGAACGTCGTCCAGGTCTTGTTGCATGCAGGCATGGACTGCTTCATTATCTGTGGAGTTGTGAATGGTGCTGAACACTGTGCAGTCATCAGCGAACAACCCCATTTCTGATCTTATGTTGGAGGGAAGGTCATTGATGAAGCAGCTGAAGATGGTTGGGCCTAGGACACTGCCCTGAGGAACTCCTGGGGCTGCGATGATTGACCTTCAACCACCACAACCATCTTCCTTTGCGCTAGGTATGACTCCAGCCAGTGGAGCGTTTTCCCCCGATTCCCATTGACTTCAGTTTTACTAGGGCTCCTTGATGCCAGACATGGTCAAATGCTGCCTTGATGTCAAGAGCAGTCACTCTCACCTCACCTCTGGAATTCAGCTCCTTTGTCCATGTTTGGACCAAGGCTGTAATGAGGTCGGGAGCTGAGTGGTCTTGGCGGAACCCAAACTGGGCGCCAGTGAGCAGGTTATTGGTGAGTAAGTGCCGCTTGATAGCACTGTTGATGACACCTTCCATCACTTTGCTGATGATTGAGAGTAGACTGATGGGGCTATAGTTGGCTGGGTTGGATTTGTTCTGCTTTTTGTGGACAGGACATACCTGGGCAGTTTTCTACATTGTCAGATAGATGCCAGTGTTGTAGCTATACTGGAACAGCTTGGCTAGAGGTGCAGCTAGTTCTGGAGCACAAGTCTTCAGCACGATAGCCGGGATGTTGTCGGGACCCATAGCCTTTGCTGTATCCAGTGCGCTCAGACGTTTCTTGATATCACGTGGAGTGAATCGAATTGGCTGAAGACTGGCTTCTATGATGGTGGGGACCTCGGGAGTAGGTCGAGATGCATCATCCACTTGGCACTTCTGGCTGAAGTTGGTTGCAAACGCTTCAGCCTTGTCTTTTGCACTCACGTGCTGGGCTCCACCATCATTGAGCATGGGGACATTCTTGGAGCCTCCTCCTCCTCCTCCCGTTAGTTGTTTAATGGTCCACCACCATTCACGACTGGATGTGACAGGACTGCAGAGCTTTGATCTGATCCGTTGATTGTGGGATCGCTTAGCCCTGTCTATAGCATGCTGCTTCCGCTTTTTAGCATGCATGTGTTGCAGCTTCCCCAGGTTGGCACCTGGTTTTTAGGTTTGCCTGGTGCTGCTCCTGGCATGCTCTGCTACAATCCTTGTTGAACCAGGGTTGGTCCCCTGGCTTGGTGGTATTGGTAGAGTGAGGGATATGCCAGGCCATGAGGTTACAGATTGTGGTGGAATACAATTCTGCTGCTGCTGATGGCCCACAGCGCCTCATGGATGCCTAGTTTTGAGCTGCTAGATCTGTTCTGAATCTATCCCATTTAGCACAATGGTAGTGCCACACAACACGATGGAGGGTGTTCTCAGTGTGAAGACAGGACTTCGTCTCCACAATGACTGTGCGGTGGTCACTGCTGCCAATGCTGTCATGGACTGATGCATCTGCGACAGGTAGATTGGTGAGGATGAGGTCAAGTAGGTTTTTCCCCAGTTATGTCCTTCAGGACTCGGCGCTATCGAGCCACTCTTGGTGATGGACATTGAAGTCCCCCACCCAGAGTACATTCTGTGTCCTTGCTACTCTCAGTGCTTCTATCAAGTGGTGTTCAACATGGAGGAATACTGATTCATCAGTTGAGGGACGGCGGTAGGTGGTAATCAGCAGGAGGTTTCCTTGCCCATGCTTGACCTGAAGCCATGAGACTTCATGGGGTCCGGAGTCAATGTTGAGAACTCCCAGGGCCACTCCTTCCCGACTGTATACCACTGTGCCGCCATGCCTGGTGAGTCTGTCCTGCCGGTGGGACAGGACATACCATGGGGTGGTGATGGAGGAGTTCAGGGCATTGGCTGAAAGGTATGATTCTGTGAGTATGACTATGGCAGGCTGTTGCTTGACTAGTCTGTGGGACAGCTCTCCCAATTTTGGCACAAGTCCCCAGATGTTGGTGAGGAGGACTTTGCAGGGTGGACTGGGCTGGGTGTGCCGTTGCCGTGTCCGTAGCCGGTGCCGAGGTCGATGCCGAGTGGTCCGTCCAGTTTCATTCTTATTATTTTGTTTCGTAGCGGTTATTTACAACTGAGTGGCTTGCTAGGCCATTTCAGAGGGCAGTTAAGAGCCAACCACATTGCTGTGGGTCTGGAGTCACATATAGGCCAGACCAGGTAAGGATGGCAGATTTCCTTCCCTAAAGGACATTAGTGAACCAGATGGGTTTTTATGACAATCCGATAGTTTCATGGTTACCATTACTCATACTAGCTTTTAATTACAGATTTATTTAATTAACTGAATTTAGATTCCCCGGCTGCCGTGGTGGGATTTGAACTCACGTCTCTGGATCATTAGTCCAGGCCTCTGGATTACTAGCCCAGTGACATTACTAAGTTGCCAGAGTATTGAAAACATGGCCATTGTTCAGAATAGACTGACATCTCTGGAGGAGCGATGGGCAGCTATTGAGCATAGAAACCAGACCTTCATGGAAGTCATCTGATGTAGGACTTCCAGTACAGAAACGGGTCCTCATGGCCCCCCTGAAGTGCAGCAAGGTGCTGTCAAGCCACTTGCTAGCTCTGAAGTGGGGCTGACCCATGAGAGGGGTGTTGGTGGCAGACAACAAGGAAGTGGGGGCTCCTCTCCAAGCGCTCACACGACCATGCCACTGCAATGCCCTCGGCCAGAGCCCCACCAGAGTCCTCACCCAACTGAGATGGGCGTCTCAGCCCCAGCACAGCCGCAGGAGCAGCAGGCTGTTGCCGAGCCCTCACAGGCTCGCAACCCCAGAGGACGCCCGCCAAAGGTGTCGAGACAGGAACAGCAAGAAAGTGAGCAAGGGGCCTCCACATCTGCTGAAGCCACAGGGGAAGCACCACGTAGGAGCACGCGTAAGATGAAGAAAAAGCACAAGGGTAGTCACTTGGGTGTTCTGATGTGTTGTTTTTTGACAAGCCATCCTTGTAATATTATGATAAACAGATTTAATGGCAAACTTTTGAAGTTGTGGCCTGTGTCATCTCGCAAGTGGGACTTCCACTTTGAGGGCTTAGGGCGACTTGCAATTGTCAGTATGGTGGTCATAGTGATAGCAATCAGCAGCTTCTTGTCCATTGTCGATGCTCTGGTAAGAAGGTGCGAGGCAAAAGTGTTTGATTGTGCAGGCTAAGCAAATCTGGCCAATATGAATGCGTCCCTTGCATCCCGGGCAGCAATGTGGTCGCGCGCTGGCGCCTTTTGGCCTGTGCAGCTTCAGGTGGGTGAGCAGCAGCTTGGAGCTCCTGCTGTTGCTCCTGCAGTTGGTGCTGCTGTTGTTCAGGGTTCTGCTGCTGCCGCGGCTGGTCTTCATCTGAATCTGATGTCTAGGAGGAAAGGAAATAAATGGTTCCCATGCTTCTGGTATATACCTCAGTCAAGGTGGGGAGAGGGGTTTCCCAGGAGATCACACTGGAGATGGTTGTCTGGCTCCAAAACTCCCACAGCAATGAGTATCCCTGCTAAAAGTTCCCCCAGACCTGAGACAACAAAGTTCTGCCACTTGCAAATGATCATTGGTGAAAACTCCTTTGTAATGGTGGTGCTGCAGCTGTTAGTAAGCAATCCACTTGTGAGGCCGCCAGGATTAACTGCCGTGTTCCAGAGGAGGCGTGCAGGTTGGGGGAAATGTGTTCAAATCAGAAAGGGCTCTCAAAATGGGATTATAGAGGCAATTAACTGGTTCTTAAGGGCCTATCCCGCCTCTTGGAGGTGGGATGGAAATGAGGTCTGAAACCCCGATTCTGGGAAAATTGCTCGGAGGCGGGATCGGAGCCGCCCGCCATTTTTTGCGATTTTAACACCTCACCCGCCTCCAATCCTGCATCCTCGGGCCTGGCAAAATTGAGCCCTAACAATGCACCAGGTTTGATTCCGGTCTTTGCTGAGTTAGCTGTTTCCAGAGTGGCTGCGTAGGAGGCACAACAGTTAATCTCAGCATCCCCGCCCTAGGGAAGGGAAAGATTTGCTCGGGTTTCTGTTTCCTGATTGCTGTCCAGTGACACTTGCTGTAAGTGTGTGTGTGGATCTTAAAGTGAGGACAGGACTGGGCTCAACTGTGATCGAATGGTCTGCCAATACTCATTGTCTACATTCAACTATGAAGAATGGCCATTTAGGTGAGGTACTAGAGTTACACCTGTCATCCATTGAACTGTATGTAAGGAGAAAGACAACATCTTCGAGAGAGGAGGGAAAGTTGGTAGCAGAAGGAGCAAGAGAAAAATATCAGGCACAGATTACAATGAGGGTCATCAATCTGGAGGGCATTTCATGTTATTCAAGATAAGGCCAAGGTTAAGACAAAAAAATTAAAATAAGTATAAGAACCAACAGTGACTAATTCATTGGAAATATTAAAGTCAACAATGTGACTGATCCACGGTGTTAAAGATATAAATATATGGATTTATTGATAAACATGATAAGCTCAGTGTATAAAAGAAAGCGCGGTGCCCACAGCAAAACAGCTGCAAGATGGCAAAGCTTCTGCTTGCGACAGGTGAGCTCATTTTTCTCATTTAATTACATGTTATATTGTTGGATTTTATGAAATGTTCAGTACCAAGAATTAGAAACAGAACAGAACAAAGTAAAGTTCTTTCCAGATTCAAGTCTAGCGATAAAAAAGTTGAATAATTTAGTTTGCTTTAGTCATTTTCTTTCAACAAAAATTGTTCAGCCTCCCTCTCTACAGATAAGCTCACTTTATACCGATGAGTCTTATTGTGGTTTACATAATCCCTGTCCAGTAATTGAGTTCAGAAAATGCCATTTATTAACTCTGCTGATAGGTCACTGTTAAATGTATCACCCACTGTGCTGCTGAGCCACACAGACAAGGAAGGTCCCAGGTTCAGTCCCCGGTCCCAAGTTCAGTCGCCGGTCCCAAGTTCAGTCCCCGGTCCCAAGTTCAGTCGCCGGTCCCAAGTTCAGTCCCCGGTCCCAAGTTCAGTCCCCGGTCCCAAGTTCAGTCGCCGGTCCCAAGTTCAGTCCCCGGTCCCAAGTTCAGTCCCCGGTCCCAAGTTCAGTCGCCGGTCTCAAGTTCAGTCCCCGGTCCCAGGTTCAGTCCCCGGTCCCAAGTTCAATCGCCGGTCCCAAGTTCAGTCGCCGGTCTCAAGTTCAGTCGCCGGTCCCAAGTTCAGTCCCCGGTCCCAAGTTCAGTCCCCGGTCCCAAGTTCAGTCGCCGGTCCCAAGTTCAGTCCCCGGTCCCAAGTTCAGTCCCCGGTCCCAAGTTCAGTCCCCGGTCCCAAGTTCAGTCGCCGGTCCCAAGTTCAGTCCCCGGTCCCAAGTTCAGTCGCCGGTCCCAAGTTCAGTCCCCGGTCCCAAGTTCAGTCCCCGGTCCCAAGTTCAGTCCCCGGTCCCAAGTTCAGTCCCCGGTCCCAGGTTCAGTCCCCGGTCCCAAGTTCAGTCACCAGTCCCAAGTTCAGTCCCCGGTCCCAAGTTCAGTCGCCGGTCCCAAGTTCAGTCCCCGGTCCCAAGTTCAGTCCCCGGTCCCAAGTTCAGTCCCCGGTCCCAGGTTCAGTCCCCGGTCCCAAGTTCAGTCGCCGGTCCCAAGTTCAGTCCCCGGTCCCAAGTTCAGCCCCCGGTCCCAAGTTCAGTCCCCGGTCCCAAGTTCAGTCCCCGGTCCCAAGTTCAGTCCCCGGTCCCAAGTTCAGTCCCCGGTCCCAAGTTCAGTCCCCGGTCCCAGGTTCAGTCCCCGGTCCCAAGTTCAGTCACCTGTCCCAAGTTCAGTCCCCGGTCCCAAGTTCAGTCCCCGGTCCCAAGTTCAGTCCCCGGTCCCAAGTTCAGTCCCCGGTCCCAAGTTCAGTCCCCGGTCCCAGGTTCAGTCCCCGGTCCCAAGTTCAGTCCCCGGTCCCAAGTTCAGTCCCCGGTCCCAAGTTCAGTCCCCGGTCCCAAGTTCAGTCCCCGGTCCCAGGTTCAGTCCCCGGTCCCAAGTTCAGTCCCCGGTCCCAAGTTCAGTCCCCGGTCCCAAGTTCAGTCCCCGGTCCCAAGTTCAGTCCCCGGTCCCAAGTTCAGTCCCCGGTCCCAAGTTCAGTCCCCGGTCCCAAGTTCAGTCCCCGGTCCCAGGTTCAGTCCCCGGTCCCAAGTTCAGTCGCCGGTCCCAAGTTCAGTCCCCGGTCCCAAGTTCAGCCCCCGGTCCCAAGTTCAGTCCCCGGTCCCAAGTTCAGTCCCCGGTCCCAAGTTCAGTCCCCGGTCCCAGGTTCAGTCCCCGGTCCCAAGTTCAGTCCCCGGTCCCAGGTTCAGTCACCAGTCCCAAGTTCAGTCCCCGGTCCCAAGTTCAGTCCCCGGTCCTAAGTTCAGTCGCCGGTCTCAAGTTCAGTCGCCGGTCCCAAGTTCAGTCCCCGGTCCCAAGTTCAGTCACCAGTCCCAAGTTCAGTCCCCGGTCTCAAGTTCAGTCGCCGGTCCTAAGTTCAGTCGCCGGTCTCAAGTTCAGTCGCCGGTCCCAAGTTCAGTCCCCGGTCCCAAGTTCAGTCACCAGTCCCAAGTTCAGTCCCCGGTCTCAAGTTCAGTCGCCGGTCCTAAGTTCAGTCGCTGGTCTCAAGTTCAATCGCCGGTCCCAAGTTCAGTCCCCGGTCCCAAGTTCAGTCCCCGGTCCCAAGTTCAGTCCCCGGTCCCAGGTTCAGTCCCCGGTCCCAAGTTCAGTCGCCGGTCTCAAGTTCAGTCGCCGGTCCCAAGTTCAGTCCCCGGTCCCAAGTTCAGTCGCCGGTCTCAAGTTCAATCGCCGGTCCCAAGTTCAGTCCCCGGTCCCAAGTTCAGTCCCCGGTCCCAAGTTCAGTCCCCGGTCCCAGGTTCAGTCGCCGGTCTCAAGTTCAATCGCCGGTCTCAAGTTCAATCGCCGGTCCCAGGTTCAATCGCCGGTCCCAAGTTCAGTCCCCGGTCCCAAGTTCAATCGCCGGTCCCAAGTTCAGTCCCCGGTCCCAAGTTCAATCGCCGGTCCCAGGTTCAATCGCCGGTCCCAAGTTCAGTCCCCGGTCCCAAGTTCAATCGCCGGTCCCAAGTTCAGTCCCCGGTCCCAAGTTCAGTCCCCGGTCCCAAGTTCAGTCACCAGTCCCAAGTTCAGTCCCCGGTCCCAAGTTCAGTCCCCGGTCCCAAGTTCAGTCCCCGGTCCCAGGTTCAGTCCCCGGTCCCAAGTTCAATCGCCGGTCCCAAGTTCAGTCGCCGGTCTCAAGTTCAGTCGCCGGTCCCAAGTTCAGTCCCCGGTCCCAAGTTCAGTCGCCGGTCTCAAGTTCAATCGCCGATCCCAAGTTCAGTCCCCGGTCCCAAGTTCAGTCCCCGGTCCCAGGTTCAGTCCCCGGTCCCAAGTTCAATCGCCGGTCCCAAGTTCAGTCCCCGGTCCCAAGTTCAGTCGCCGGTCTCAAGTTCAATCGCCGGTCCCAAGTTCAGTCCCCGGTCCCAAGTTCAGTCGCCGGTCTCAAGTTCAATCGCCGGTCCCAAGTTCAGTCGCCGGTCCCAAGTTCAATTGCCGGTCCCAAGTTCAGTCGCCGGTCCCAAGTTCAATCGCCGGTCCCAAGTTCAGTCCCCGGTCCCAAGTTCAGTCCCCGGTCCCAGGTTCAGTCCCCGGTCCCAAGTTCAGTCACTGGTCCCAAGTTCAATCACTGTCCCAAGTTCAGTCCCCGGTCCCAAGTTCAATCACTGTCCCAAGTTCAGTCGCCGGTCCCAAATTCAGTCCCCGGTCCCAGGTTCAGTCCCCGGTCCCAAGTTCAGTCACTGGTCCCAAGTTCAATCACTGTCCCAAGTTCAGTCCCCGGTCCCAAGTTCAATCACTGTCCCAAGTTCAGTCCCTGGTCCCAAGTTCAGTCCCTGGTCCCAAGTTCAGTAACTGGTCCCAAGTTCAGTCCCCGGTCCCAAGTTCAGTCCCCGGTACCAAGTTCAGTCCCCGGTCCGAAGTTCAAATTAGTTGATCTTAGCTGGTGTTACATTGGCTTGGTTGTAAGTGGAACAAAATTCCCACTTCCGATTATCGTGGAATCGTATGATCATAGAATGTTACAGCACATTAGGAGGCCATTTGACCCATTGTGCCTGTGCCGGCTCGTTGAAAAGGCTATCCAATTAGACCCACTCCCCCTGCTCTTTCCCTGTGGCCCTGTTAGTTTTTCCTTTTCAAGTATTTATCCAATTCCCTTTTGAAAGTTACTATTGAATCTCCTTCCACCATCTTTTCAGGCAGTGCATTCCAGATCACACCATCTTGCTGTGAAAAAGTAATCCTCCTCACCTCCCCTCTGCTTCTTTTACCAATGACCTTAAATCTGTGGCCTCTGGTTACCGACCCTTCTGCTGCTGGGAATCATTTCTCCCACTCTACTTCTGACATGGAGATGTGGAGATGTTAGATGTGAACAGGACCAATGTTTGCTGTAAATTGTGCGGCCGCGCAGCGCTCCAGCGAACCCGCGCAGCCGGCTTTTCAATACAGGAACCGCTCATGCATGGTACTTTGGATGGCCCGCGCAGACGCTTAAAGGGACCATGCAGGGCCAAACAAAATTAGAGGGAACATTGGACAGAACTGGTCTTGGCTGTGATGCTCCCCATGCTTTATTAGCCTGGTGACACCCACTGATGAGACTTAGACATGAGGAATGAACACTTGCAAAGGTACCTGATGGCTGCAGTTCTCGTGAAATAGTATTCAGCGTGAGAGTGAACGCATTCAGTAGAGAAATTGGAGAAAATTGGAGGGAGGAGAAAAGGTTGAGAATTGACAAAGGAATACAGATGAACATTATCAGTTGCAAAATTTCTTCTCCACTTTGACTTGTAACAGCAGGTATTCTAAAAATATAAATTATTTTGTACATTTATTACTTTGAACTTCATATAAATCTCATTCTGCAGCCAGCAGAAGTCATTCAACATTTTGTACAGAAGACCTAGAAATTCAGTTAAGGCCCGCCAGCAGGCTAACGCCCAAAAGTTAGCGCTGCGCGCGGAGCCAGGTGCGCCCGTCAGATATTCGGCTTTTGCGCCCCAAGTCAGAACCGGGTGCTATTCCAGGGTGTGCCCGCCCCCGCTTGGGGCGCTGAAACTGAATTTCTGCGCTGTAGGCCCCGCTGCGCCTCCCGCTGCGGAGCGGCAGGCTGCGGTACTGCAGGCCTCCTCCTTCTCTTAAGGGGGAGGTGCCTGCAACAGCGAGATCGCCGCTGGATTGTGCCGGCAAATGAACCCGGCACCACGGAGAAGTGCCGGGCTCGTGGAAAGCAGCCGGCAATGCCGCGGGGGGGGGTGGAGGAGGCCGGGGAAGGAGGTGCGAGCAGGCGGCCGCCGAAAAAGCGGCCGGCCGCACCTCCACCTTAAAGCGCCCCAGTAGCGCAGCAGTACGGCCCCGTTTTTCAATCGCTGTTTGCGGCCGCTGCAGAAGAGGCGGCCGCAACTAAATATGGGGTTTGGGCCGGAAGCGGGGCGGAACCGGGGCACTGCGCACACCGATGACGTCATCGGTGTCGGCGCAGCACTACCGGCTACTGCCGCCATTACCGCAGCGCTGAATATCAGCGCACCCTCTTACACTGGCGCAGAAACCCTCTTTGGGCCTTAACTGGGCGCAAAGCCCACTGAATTTCTAGGCCATAGAATTTGGACGGTGAATATACCAAAAAGAGGACTAACAGATAAAATGATTTAATGAACAGCATAGACAGAAATTTCTTTGTGACTTAAATTTCTTTTTCTTTAACTGAAATATTCCAATATTAGATCCACGTTAAAGGAGAGTGCTGGTGTAAGGATATGGGGAAAAGGGCAAGGAAATGGGATTAAAGAGCTTCAGTTGAAGACTGGAATTATCTACTCTAAACCCATTTTCCTGCTCTTTCTCCATATCCTTTTATATTTTTCCTTTTCAGTATTTATCTAATTCCATTTAAACAATATTATAGTCTCTGCCTCAACAGTAACTCATGGGAAAGCCTTTCACCTTCCAATAATCCTCTGTGTGAAAAAATGTGCAGGTAAGATAAGAATGATTAAGAGGAAGATTCGCAGCTTTGTCAAAGCGCACTACTGTTATTCCAATTCTTGCACTCAACACTTCAGTGTAAAAGCCCAGCTCCGGTTAGGAGCTCCAGTGTATCATGTTAGTAGACCAGTACAGTGTGTCACTGGGCTGAGGTATGAACTTCAACACATAACCTAATCACCTGTACAATAGCAGCACTGTGTAATGCCTGACACAAGACATCATTTGATCATAATTCTAAAACTTATCCTATATCCTTTATTGCAGTGGTGGTCTTATTGGCGTGCCTGGAACTGGGTAAGTCTTTGTGCATTTCAAGCTTTTCTTTATTTAATGTAATGAGTAGAAGCACTGTCCTGATTTCCATTTCACCCCACTCACAGGCTCTGCCTACAGACTGGTTTGTTACTTTACAAACTGGGCTCAGTATAGACCAGGAGAGGGCAGGTACATGCCGGAGAATGTGGACCCTTGCCTTTGCACCCATCTGATCTATGCCTTTGCTGGGATGAAGAACAATCAGATCGCCACCTATGAATGGAACGATGTGACTCTCTACCACTCATTCAATAACCTTAAAAACAGGTACAATGATACTCTTTAGATAGCATTTAAAAGTATTAAATTAGTACTTTGCACCTGTCTTCACAAAGGGAGCGGATGATATGAGGGCTACACTAAAAGAGGAGAGAGAAGTTAAGGATAGGATAATAAGAGATAGAGAAGACATACTAAAAAGATTAGCATAACTGAAATTGGTAAGTCACCTGGTCCAGATAGAATGCATCCTAGGTAGAAACAGCAGAGGCATTGGTCACAACCTTTCACTCCTCATTGGATACAGGAGTAGTGCCGGAGGACTGGAGGGTTGCAGTGGTGTTCCCCATGGGTCGGTTTTAAGTCCATTACTCTTTGCAGCTTTTATAAATGACCTAGACTCGGGTGTAGGGTGCAGCATTATAAAGTTTTCAGATGATACAAACCTTGTCATAATGGTAGATCATGATGAGGATAGTAAGGCTTCAGGATGGTGAAATGGGCAGAAGCACGGCAAATGGAGTTCAATGTGGAGAAGTGTGAAGTGATGCACTTTGGGAGGACTAATAGGGAAAGCCAGTGTACTATAAATGACACATTTTTGAAAAATTTAAATAAGCAGAGAGACTTTGGTGTCGATATGCACAAATCCTTAAAGGTGGCAGGGCAAGTTTATAAGGTCAAAAAAGCACATGGATTACTTCGGTTTATAAATAGAGGGATAGAATATAAAAGCAAAGAGATCATTCTAGAACTTTATAAATCACTGGTTAGGCCTCAGCTGGAGTATTGTGGACAATGCTGGGCACCACACTTCAGGAAAGATGTAAAGGCCTTAGAAAGGCTACAGAGGAGGTTTACCAGGATGTTACCAGGGATGAGGGACTTAAGTTATGAGGAGAGGTTAGAAAAGTTAGGACTGATCTCCTTGAAACAGAGAAGGTTAAGAGGTGACCTAATAGATGTTTTCAAGATGATGAGAGGTTTTGATAGAGTAAATAGGGAAAAAATATTCCCTCTGGTGAGTGGGTCAATAATTAGAGGTCATAGATTAAACATCATTGGAAAAAGATCTAGAGGGGAGATGAGGAGAAATTTGTTCACTCAGCGAGTTGTCGGGACCTGGATCGCTCTACCTGAAAAGGTGGTGGAATCTGATTCCATAAATAATTTTAATACAGAGTTGGACAGGAACTTGAGGATGATCAACTTACAAGGTTACGGACAAAAGCGGGGATGTGGGACTTAGCACAACTGCTCTTTCAAAGAGCCAGCACAGACACGACAGACCGAATGGCCTCCTTCTGTGCTGTAAGTTTCTATGAATCTATGAATCTAGCACTAGTTCAACAATACCAAGGTTTATTTTGAGCACCTTTATGAACTGCTTCCTCTCTGTGACACACTGGGTTGGATTTTCATTCAGAAGTCGGGAAGGAGGCGGGACTACAACTTTCAGGCTTTAGTCCCGCCTCCATCGAGATGCGGCCAATCCACGCGATTTTCCCTTGATTGACCTTGTTGAGCCCACCCAGCGGGCTCAGTAGGCCAATTAAGGGCCACCTGGCAACAGGTGATGTCACAGACTGAAATTTCATCTGTCAAGACGTGTTGACAGATGAAATATCAGTGTTTCAGAGCTGTTTGAAGCTGTCAAACACTGACAGTCTTACTTCTAACCTGAGTCCTTCTACGCAGACTCAGTTAGAAATGTCGCCAGCACTGAAAGCTGAAGGCTGTCACTTTTGACAGCTCGCGGCCATTCTGCTTTCTGTGCCGGCTGAATGATGGACTCCCGAAGCTTAGAGGAAGGAAGGCTGTTAAGGTAAGTACAGGTAATTTAAACTTCTTTACACACTTTAGACACACCAAACACACTTACCTTTGCATTCATGCACCCATCACTCACCTGAACACCGACATCTCGACCCCTTCAAGTCCTTCAACCGGACGGCCCGCCTCCTCTAACCTGGCGTGGTTTGGAGCCGTCAGGAATCCCACACAACACCCTTCAAAATAGGGATTAGGCTAAAAACTGCCTGTTAACTACCTGTTAACAGGCAGTTAATTGGCACTAATCCCTTCCCGCCTCGGGTCGGTGGGTCCCAGTGCGGGGCGGGTACCCGCTTCCTTTGAAACTTACGTGGAGGCGGGTTTTGGGTGGGATGGTGTCGGGACACCCGAATTCGAGATTTTTGCCCCCCGCACGCCTAAAAGCCCGCCTCATGGCATACTGAAAATCAACCCCACTGTGTTAATACACTACTGTATTGTGTCTTTGAACTGAAGTGGTGGACTTTATTCAAAATTTGGTAACAGAAGGGAGTAAATGCTCAACACCAATCATAAAATTTGGACTGTTTCATTTTTAATGCATGTAAAAATTATCAGCGGTTTTATTCCAAAGAAGGGTCAACAGAATGTGACTGTGAAACTCCCTGAGCGATATGGCTTCAGACAACATAACTTCCCTCAATTCTGTAAATATGTTTAATTCATTATCTCTGATGCTTCCCCCCTACCTATGCCCACCAAGCCAAACATACCCCTAAATCTCACAACTCAGCCCAGAACCTCTCTAGTTTCTCTCTTCACCCATACCCTCTCTGAGCTTACCTTATCAACAAGACCCACTTTATGTTCGCTTGACCCCACTCCCACTAAACTGTGGACCATCCAACCACTTTTCCTGCCCCCATTCTACCTGACATTATAAATGGTTCCCTCTCCTCAGGCATTGTCTGCCTCCCTTTCCAAATCATTGCCATCACCACCCCCATCTCCAAAAACCCACCCTCAATGCCACTGTCCTTGCAAACTCATGCCCCATCTCCAGCCTCCGTTTCCTGTCCCAGATCAGTGACCATTTCACCTGCAACCCCCATTTTGAATCCCTTCAATCAAGTTTCTGCCCCTTCCATAGCACCGATATGCCACTGTTCAAAGTCATAAACAACAGTCTCTGTGACTGTGACCAATGCATTGTCCCTCTCACCCTCCATGACCTCTCAACTGGCCAAACTCACCTCCTACAATGGTTCTCCTCCATTGTCCAGCTCTGTCTATCAATGGCTTCACTTCCCATGCTGTCACCAAATATCCATCGTTGGCTCCTCCTCTTCCTCATCTACGTGCTGTCCCTTGAAGACCTCATCTGCAGACCATAGAGTCCATATGTACATTGATGACAGCCAGGGCTATAACCTCTCTTCATCCCTCCATTGCCTCTATACTTTGGGCTGTTTGTCCAACAGCTAGTTATGATTGAGTTCTAACTTCCTCCAGGAAGACTGAAACTATCATCTTCTGCCCTTGCTTCAATCTCCATACCCTTGTCACAAACTCTATCTCCCTCCCGTCCACTGCTTTAGGCTGAACCACACTGTTCACAAACTTGTCATCCTATTCGACCCCAAGTCAAGATTCCAACCTCATAACCTCTCCATCACAAAATGTGCCTACTTCCACTTATATAACATCGCCCTCCTCTGCTCCTTCAGTAACATGTGCTGCTGAAACCTCAACAATGTCTTGCTCACTACTAGACTTGACCAGTCCATTACTATCCTGGCTGCACTTTCATATTTCCCCCTCCATAAACTTCAGCTCATCCAAAACTGCCCGTATCCTATCCCGCACTAAATCATGGTCGCCCATCACTTACTGGCCAACATGACCCCAGTCCCCAAATGCTTCTAATTTAAATTCCTCATTACATTGCCATTCCCTATCACTGTAACCTTTCCATAACTACAATTCCTTCTGAACTCTGTTCCTCTGACACCAACCTCTTATGCGCCCCTCCCCTTCACCCCACCATTGGCAACTGTGCTTTCAGCTGCCTAGGCCCCACACTCTGGAAATCCCATCCCAAACTTTTCCACATGTCAATCTTTTGGTAGGGAATTCTTTATTTTTGATTGCGCCTCTCCTAAGCACTGAACATTTACTATGTTATAGGTTCTATATGAATGCAAGTTGTTATTTGCTTTAATCTGTTGAGTCTTTACTATGCATATAATATTTCTGCCCAAAGTGAGTGTGGTAGTGTAATATGAGGCTATGTTCAATCTAGTAGCATTCCTGCAACTGGGATAAGTGTTAATCCCTGGGTTTATCCACTCTGTTGGGGAAGTGAGTGTTAACAGGGGCAGGTTTCAGATCATAAGGGATGAGATCCACTTACAGAAACTGTTACCAGACAGTTACATAAGCAAACAATGAAGAATTGGAAGTTTGAACATTACTGAAGAGATTAGGATATAATGTTTCACTACAATTGCAGTGATTATTCAAATATTAGTAATAGCATGTTTTACATTTTTTGATTCTAAAATCTTCTCACTAATCTACTTGTTCCATTTTTTTTAACAGGAATGGAAACCTTAAGACTCTCCTGTCTGTCGGAGGCTGGAACTTTGGAACTCAGAAGTAAGATGCAAATGGTGTTTTTTTTGTGTTGGATAAGAAACATTTTTTTATTCCTTATGATGCTGATTACCATAAAAATATTGGGGGAAGGTGTCCTCTGGGTACTAACTGCAGCAAAATTGTAAACCCGTTTATAAAGAACTGTTTTACAATTTCACTACATTTAACATGCAGGGGAATTGTTCCCCCACTGATGGAAATATACTCGTGGTTTGGGACAATACTTTATAAGGGTAGATTTAACGAATTCACGTCCTTGCCTAACTGCCTCTAAAATGTAATTGCAGCCATATTTATAAGCTGATATCAGCGTGACAAAAAATATCAGATCATTCATGGACCATTGCTAAAGTTTGTGAATTAATTATTACAAGTTAATTTTCCAGGTGAATATTGATAGATTGTAGTTGGCGAGAACAATACAACATCGATAACAACTATTCTTAGGTTCCTCTTTATCAATGTGTTTCCTGCCATATTTCTGTCATTTAAAAAATGTCAAACCCTTATCATTTCTTTGGAGCTTCTTCTGCTTCGCTGCCATAAAGTCTTTGGAAATGTGACAGAAACCATGTTTACGCCCGTTTCTGCTGCATTTGCAGCGAAGTGGCAGAACAGGAGAAGCTCTGAGGAAATTCCTAAAGGCACCAGACCAGAATCTCTGAGAGATCCAAATTAAATTGATTGCAATTACTTTGCAGACTGAAATTACTAAAGCCAAAATACATCTGCTCTGATCCTGATGACTTTTGTTTAACACTCTACTCTCTCCTCCAGGTTCAGCGCCATGGTTTCCACAGCAGGAACTCGCCAAATATTCATAAAGTCTGTGATTAGCTTCCTGCGCAAATATGAGTTTGATGGTTTGGACATAGACTGGGAGTATCCTGGGTCAAGAGGAAGCCCCCCGCAAGACAAGCAGCTCTACACAACCCTAACACAGGTAGGACAGAGTGCATAATGGGTGCGATAGTGTAGTGGTTATTTTGTTGGACAAGTAATCCAGAGAAACACAAGTCCAAATCCCATCGTGCCAGTTTGAGAATTTGAATTCAGTTTAAACAAAAATCTGGAAACGTAAATCTGGTACCTGTAGCCATAGTGATCATGAAACTGTTGGATTATCGTAAAAACCCAACTAGTTTCCTAATGTTCTTTCAGGGGGGAAAACCTGCCGTTCTTACCAGGTCTGGCCATTATGCGACTGCAGTGTCACACCAACGTGGTTGACTTTTAACTGCCCTCTGAAGTGGCCTAGCAAGCCACTCAGTTATATCGAACTCCTACCAGCAGTTCAAGAAGAAAGCCCACCCCGACCTTCTATGGACAACTCGGAATGGGCAATAAACACTGTCCTTGCTGGAGATTCCCACATCCTGAGAATTAATTCTTCAAAAAATTATACAAGCTATAAATCAATATTACATTAAAGGAGCAAGATTTGTTCTTTATGTAGCAAAAGCATTGCCCAGATGGAACCGAGCGAGGAAAATCACAAGTCTATAGCGAAGCCTGCCAGATTTTCCTTCCATTAACTATGGGTGTGTGATCCTCACTGCCCTGTTTTCTTCTCCACTCTCCTTCCAGGCCCTGTTTAATGCCCAGGCAGTAACGATGAAAATACACTCCATTCTTTTTGAATGCACTTACAATGTCATTACACATAAGGAGTGAATTCCCACTGGGTTTTCCCGTTCGTCCACCATAACTTTGGCGGATGATCTGCGGAAACTCCCGTTTACGCCATTTTGCTGTGGTTTCCACAGCTCTTCTGCTGACGTTATGGTGGACATGCAGGAGGACCCCGACAGAAACACACCTACATAGGAACCCCCAGAGCAATTATTCCCCAAGATCACAGCGCTCCCGTTAGCTGCCACTGGTTGGGTCTATTTCTCTCTCTCTTTCCAATTCCAATTCCAATTCAAATGCTTTATTGGCATGAAAGTTTACAGAGAACCATATTGCCAAAGCTTACATAGCAAAAAGGTACAGTTTTCCAACATTCTGTAGGTGTCAATCGATTTGACATTTGTTGGGTACATACAATATTACTTTTAAACAATATTAATTTTTAAACAGTCTTACTTTTAAACAGTCCTCAGGTTGTGACATGTTGTTACATATTTGGCCCCAAGGTATGGTCTGTCTCCTTCTCCCAGGACTAATCTCAATTTTGACAGGTCATCCAATTCCTTGAAATCTGGGGTTGTTTGGCTTAGCTTGTTGAATAATATGTTTCTTGATGTGTTGAATTTTTCGCATTTTAGGAGGAAATGCATTTCTGTTTCAACCTCGCCGGCCAGACATTGATCGCATATTCTATTCTCTCTAGGCTGCCAGGATTTCTTGTATCTGCCTTTTTCAATTTCCAGTTGGTGGTCGCTTAGTCTGTACCTGGTGAGGGTCTGTCTCTGTTTTGTGTCTCTGATGGTCGTGAGGTAGTCTGCCAGTTTATAATCTCTTTTTAGGGCCCGGTAACATTCTAATCTGCTTTGGCTTTCGGTTATTTTGTTCCAATGTTCCAGGTAGGTTTCTTTGCATTGTTTAATGATTTGGTTCACTCGGATTGGTGTTTGGACGGCTGTGTTGGTCTGGGGCTGGTCAGGGTCCGGCTGAGTACTTAGTTTCAGTAGCAGCTGACTCAGGGGACTCTTTTCTGGGTTTAGCTCTTGGGTCTGAAAGGCTTTGAAATGAAGGGTGTCTGGGGAGCTAGATTTGAGGTGATTTAGGAAGTTTAGTGCTTGTTTTTGGATGTTTATTATCAGTGGGTATCTGCCTAGTTCGGCTCTGCATGCATTTGTTGGCGTTTTTCTTTGGGTGCGAAGGATGCTTCGGCAGAATTCTGCATGTAGGGCTTCTATTGTGTGTTTTTCCCATTTAGTGTAGCTTTGATGATTTAGCGGGCCCCATACTTCACTACCGTACAGTGCAATGGGCAGGATTATGCTGTCAAATATTTTGAGCCAGATTTTGATTGGGATTTGGATGTTGTAGAATTTTCTTTTTATTGCATATAGGGCTCTTCGGGCTTTTTCTTTTAGTGCATTCACTGCTATGCTGAAGCTCCCTGATGCTGTAATAGTTAGACCAAGGTAGGTGTAGCTCATAGTGTGTCCTATAGCGGTATCACTGAGGGTAAATTGGTATTTGTTTTCCTGACATCTGGGCCTTTTTTGAAAAATCATGATGTTGGTTTTCTTTAGATTTACTGTTAGAGCCCAATTTTGGCAGTATTTGTCGAGTAGGTCTCATTGTGATTTGTTTTCTCTCTTCCATTTCTGATGTTCAGACAGTCTTTCTCTCACTGATGGCTTTGAGTCTTCTATTCTAAAGCGGCCATTTATTCTCCTCCCTTACTAACATTTTTAATTTTAATTTTCCTTCTACCTTGCCCTCACACCACATCCCTCTCTGTCTTCTATCTCTCATTCTGTCTCTCCAGCTCCCGTTCCTACTATTTTTTATGTATAATAACAGACACATGTTAGGAGATCCTCCAGCTTTCGGCCATCAGTAAGTGAATCATTGGTAGCAGGGCAGCCAAAGATTTGCAAACTCACATTTTGCTGCTCCTGAGGAGAATTTTTATTTTGTCCAAACGTTTTCTGTAACTAAATGATTTAATGCATGGTTTTAAAAATGGTTATAAAAATGGAATGTTCACAAGATAGTTACGGATGAGGAAGCCCATTTGGTCTCCCCAGATAGATCTTAAAGTTCCCCGCACCCCCCGCACTCTCCCACCATTTCACCATTCAATTATTTCTAAAAAAAATATTTCAGTTTTTTTGCCTCCACTACTTCTTATGGAAGACTATTCTACATATTGATCATTTTGTCTAAAGAAGAATTACTTGACATCAGTCCTAAAAATACCATTTGCAATTTGAATCTAAGTCCCCCATCCTCTTGTTTTTTATCTAATAATAATATTCTGGATTTACCAGTTTCCATGCCCTGAGTTGAGGAAAAAGTACTTTCATTCAGCTTTATTAACCACTGTGATGAACGTGTTTATTCTGCCTCCATACAGTACCTGCTGTCAATCGCATCTGGCTTCCTATGAGCCTCGCTCTCCCTCTGGCCAAGCAATTGTATTAGATTGGCCATTGACGCATTTTATAAAACAGGAGCTCGAAAGTCCTTTGATCAGTGTTTGAAACCCTCCGTTTTGCACGGATCACTTGCTAAGAGAAACATTATTCACTTTCAACTTTTAGGAAATGATGGCAGCCTTCGAAGCTGAGGGGAAAAGTTCCGGAAGACCAAGACTCTTGCTCTCCGCTGCAGTTGCCGCTGGGAAGAGTAACATTGATTCTGGGTATGAGATTCCTCAGCTTGGAAAGTAAGTATCCATGCCAGCCTTGTGGGATCCTCCTTATAAAAGCACAAATGTCATGTTATGTCAATTTGAAGCAAAAGTAAAGTCATGGTTATTCCATTCAAACATATTGCAGTATGAACATTCTAGGGTCTATACTAATCTATCTTTCTTCCTCATTCTGCAATGAGTTAAAAATGGTTTGAATAATGGAATTATATATGTGCAGGAATTGTCCCATCGTGGAATTCATTGTTAACCACCTTACAACCTGTAATTGTTTCTGCATATTCATTCTATTTTAGTTCCTTAAGGTAAAATAAGAGAATGCTTATAAATAGAATAATTATAGCATGCACTGATTTGCTGGGCCAAGATATTAAAAAACACATTCACTGGAATATAAATACACAGCTCTGTGTTGTGATGTATGATTTTATACAACTTTTGATGCTGAACAGTATAATCTTACGGGATCAAATCCGGCTGTGCTTTATAAATCAGACCACACATCTATAAGAGACAGTGGAACTTTAATTTTTCTCCCATGGAGAGCCCTCCCCCATTCCTGGTAGATAGTTGAAGCTGGCGGCTAACCAGGTTTAGGCTGGAGCAGGAGATGCAAATTCAGGCTCATGTACTGATTAGTTGGACCTGTTTCCTCTACTTACATCATGGCTTTTCCATTATTTTGGACTTTCTCTACGAGAGCTTCTTGTGCCTCTAGCTCAGTAGTAATAAAGACTTTTTATAAAATGCAATACACGCAAAAGTGAGGGAAAATGTAAAATGTAATTGTAAAAAAGTGACTTCAAAGATGTTGTAGTGCAGTATAAGTCTGAGTAAGCATGGCAATATTTATGGGTTCACTATATCTTCTAATTCTGTGTCGGATTCAGGCGTAGCACTAAGCCCTATTCTGTTATGTATATTTGGGGCAGAGACATTGCTGGAAATTCTAGTCCTGAAATTACGAGACTTTGCTCCTGGCCTGGAGTCTCACTGGGCCAAAGCCTGGGTTAGAAACTCAGGCATGAATATCGCTGACTTGAATATCATTGCATTGCTCCTGATCTTTCCGTCGTCTAAAATCAGCCCATACTGACCTTCATGCCTGATCCACTGATCTGTGCTCAACGTCAGCAAGATTCCATGGCAGCTGTATAGTCTAACAACTATACTGACTCTATTTCATCTTCATCTGACCTAAGTTGTCATGTCCCATTGTAACAGCACGCAAGAAAAATATTGGCTGGCAATCTCGGTTGCTGGCTTCCCCGGCCCCCTGGAACTCCTCCTCCCCTCACCACGCAGTTCATGGTAAACCAGCTGAGGTAGAAGTGTATCCTTCAATGGTGACCTATGGGCATGGAGCAATGGAGTGGCACAGAAGACCACTTCATGCAGTGCCACCTACTTTTCAGCAGCCGTCAAGCAGGGGGTTGGACGCTGGGCAGCTTGTCACTTATTTGCAGACTCATCCCTTCACCTTTGCCTTCCATTCCCCTCACTTCTGACTGCTCTTCTCAGTCTCCTGTCCCTTCAGCCTTTACCAAAGGCCGCTGAGGGGTTGAGATGCAATTTGAGCTTCTCCACAGGGATTCAGAATTGGTGTCACAAACTTGTGACACTCTTTAATTGTCCCCATTCCTTTCAATTGTGTTTACCTGCAATTCCCTGCGCTCCCGCTAGTCTGCTCACTACACCGATCTGAATCTGCAGCTGACGCTACACCAACGAGCCGACCACAGAATAGTTGAGTCTGTCTAAAATCTGCCAATAGCCATTCTGGTGTCGACCAAAAATTCGGGCTATGATGCATCAGATTAAGGCAGTTGGTGATTGGCGTCCGACTGCATGGCTTCACTACTTGGATGAAGATTTCAATACAGTTGCACTGTTTTCATAAAATATATTATTCAAGAACTGAAAATAATTAATGGGCAATTTGTTTGCCTATATAAGAAACAATTCCTTCTAATTCTATGCCTTTCGTACAAATATATGTTCATGTCTCACAAAGCAAAACTAAAGGAAAGGAAGGATATATAGCAAACATGTTTATAGGCTTCAAAACTATAAGACATTACATTAGGTCATTAAAAAGGTCCATCATCAGGTCAAACATAAATAAAGTCTATTGAAAATAAATGAGATGAAGCCTGACTGTATGGAGCGTTATGGAAAATGAGAGAACTCATTGTGTGCACTCATTAAGCCTTGTCATATGTTTTCATAAACACTCGTTCTGATAGATAAGATATCAGTGTAACTCTGACTTTCTCTCATACAGAACCTTGGACTTTTTCAATGTGATGACGTACGATTTCTTTGGTCCCTGGAGCCACACAACTGGAGAAAATAGCCCTCTTTATGCTATCCCAAATTCCCGAGGCCTTGACCAGTACTTTAATGTGGTAAGTATTCATTAAATAGTATCCCATAAAGCTTATTACTTCAATTTATAAATAGGTGACGATCATTTTACCAGACAGCTTGCAAAGTCCTTGTAACCTGACGGTGAAGCTCAATGATTTTTCTGTAGGACTATGCAATGAAATACTGGAAGAGTCAGGGAGCTCCTGCAGCGAAACTGAATGTTGGATTTCCCACTTATGGTCACACCTTCAGACTGGCCTCATCCAACAATGGGCTTGGAGCCCCAGCAGCAGGTGCTGGGCCAGCTGGGAAGTACACCGGACAGGCTGGATTTTTGGCCTATTATGAGGTATTGATACTGTTCGCAGTTTGGTTGTTCTTTAATGTTATATATTTGCAAATATCAAATAAAGAAAGAAAAGAAAGGCTTGCATTTATATAGTGCCTTTCACGACCACCGACGTCCCAAAGCGCTTTACAGCCAATGAAGTACTTTTTGAAGTGAAGTCACTGTTGTACCATATTAGCCAGTTTGCAGTCCATGCTTACATTCACCAGGTCATGAATTCTCTATTTAGAAAAGCTAGGGCCTTCATCAATGTTAGGACAGTAGCACCATGACAGGGTGATATTACTTTATAATTTGCCTGATTCCCCACAATGCAGGGGGCTATCATGAGACTCACAGAGCGCTGGAATGTGCATCATGCAAGCAAACTAGTACTGGGCCCCAGTCCCAGATAACCATCAATCAGTGAGAGGGCTTGTTTAAAATGCTGGTTTGCATTAGATCCTGAAAGTCATGTGAGGGGATAGAGTCAGTGCTCTCTCCAGTCCGACCCCCACAAAATCTGTTCCACTGTTCCTTGATCCTGTAATGAATACTGTAAGGCCTCTGCTCAGTAATACTGTGACATGACTGCGACCAGGGACCTGCATTCATTTAATACTTTTTCCATGTGTAAAAGGTGCCACTTGCAAAATGTATAGAATATATTGGAGGAAATTTGAAATTGCTGCTGAATTTAACTTACAGAATTTTTTCTGTACATAAATTACTGCCAACCATAGTAACTGCAATGAGTTGTACCCTAATGTCTCACTCTTCGACAGATCTGCATGTTTTTGAGTGGGGCGACCAAGAAATGGGATGCTCCACAGATGGTTCCATATACCTACAAAGGAAATGAATGGGTTGGATATGACAATCTGCAAAGCTTTGGAGACAAGGTATGTCTGTAACCTCTGATATACCAAACTGTTAATTTGTTGGTTCAATGCGATGCATATAATAAGATACAACCAGTTAGTGATAATATACATTCACTTTAATATACTGGGCAATCAAATAACTAGGACCAGAAGCGCCATCTACGCACATCTCCCTGGTTGTAGCATTATATATCAGTTTCTTGGTGCCTTTGCATCATTCACAAGGCCAGGTAAAATAACACGTAAACTGCCAATGATCTCCACAGATCACAGAATGAAAAATATTCACTTGTGCACCAACTGCCTGGCATATCCGCTGCTTGAATTTGGTTTCTAATTGGAAATGGGCAAAGGTGACATTTTAATAGCAACATATTTAGGATTTAATTTCTGATTCGCCACCTGTTATGAAAATATTGGAAGATGTTTGTATATTTGCTAATAGTCTTGCACCCAATCTAAGCAGTTGGGCCAGAGTGAGCAAAGCTCTGGGAAGCTATTTTGCTTCAGATATGCTAATAATGCAACATTTTTTGTATTTGTAATGTCAGTGTTTCGAAATGAGATATTTCACCTCACCAGGAGAAACATTGGCTGGAATTCTCCCCTAAAGAAAGGCTGGGTTTGGAGCGGGGAGGCAGTTAAATTGTTAAAAATGGGATTCCCGACCTGACCCCGCCTCCAACCCGCCCACTTCCGGTTTTGCCGGGGCTGGGATGGGGGTGGTGACCAACCCGCTCCCAGGGGGCATTACCTTAATTTAAATATTGTAATGATGCTGGAAGCCTCTTTTTCCCTGTCCATTTTGTGTTAAAATGCTTGGGCACGGGTTTCACACAATTCGTGAACCCTGGCAGTTAAACTGAGGTGGGGACTGCTGCATCCAGGAGGTAAGTAGCTTGACACCTACCTCCTGGATCCAGGGTCCCTACCTAACCCACCCCCCATGATCAGAGACCCTCCAGCGACACCTCCAATCACCTTCCCAGGCCTCACCCCCCCCCCCCCCCCCGCCACCCGGCGATGATGATGAAGCCGGTCACGATCCTTTGATGGCCGACCCTGATCCCGTCCCCGCAATCACCGATCTCCCCCGCGATCCTCGACCGCCCCGATCCCCGACCACCCCCCCATTGCCTGCCGATCCCCAACTTCCCCGATCTCCTGCCGATCCTGCAACACTCCCCCACCCCCCGCCGATCCTCTCTCTTCCCTCCCAAATATTGACCCACCCGCCGACTCCCGATCCAGATCCCCACCGCCACCGATTCCCGACCACAACCCTCGCAATCGATTGCCAACCCACCTCTCCCAGACTGGCCCCTCGCAACTGAGGCTGACCGCCCGCAGCCCACCAGCCTCTCAAGCCAGCTGGCTGCGGGCAGGAAACCAAGGGCTCACATTCAAATTAGGCCCTGCTGGTAAAATTGACAACCCCCCTGCCCCCGCCCCCAATACGTCTCCCTGAAGAAAATTCCAGCCATTGTCCCCATCCCCTAGGCAATGGTAAAGAGCTCACATAGAGCAATACGTGCATGTGGAGATATGGTTCGTCTGGGGGGCGGCAGCACAGAATGGGCGATAGTGAATCAGTGGCCTAATTTACACAGCGATCGATTTTCTTGTAGTCAGTGGAAAAGAGAATCGTGTGGAGTGTAAATCGGGCTGTCGATTCACTATCACCCGTTTTGGACCACTGCCCAAGGAGGACTTCACCCCCCACCACCACCCCCCAACCCCCGTCTGTTGCTGTAGATGCTTGGGTATTTCTGTAACTCTAGAATAAGTTATAGCAATAATTTAGTGCTTTGTAAAATGCATCTTGCTTACAAAGAAGGATTTACAAAATAAATTTGCTTTAATTGTATTTCAGATCCAGTGGCTGAAGAAAAATAACTTTGGAGGAGCTATGGTGTGGGATCTTGCTCTGGATGATTTCACCGGTGCTTTCTGCAACCAGGGACCTTATCCTCTCATTACCAAACTGCACACTGGGCTGGGAATTTCTGCAGGTAACCAGTTGTATTGATTGTCGCCAAGGCTGATTACTTGTTCCAATTGCATAATAAGCTTTAAAATGTACATTCAAGTAATGGGTTTTGTGCATAAATGCGATAATTGGCTTGGCTCAGTTGGTGGGACTCTCGCCTCTGAGTCAGAAAGTGATGGGTTCAAGCCCCACTCCAGGACTGGAAGCACATAAGTTAGGCTAATACATCAGTGTGGTACTGAGGGAGTACTGCATTGTTGCAGGCACCACCTTTCAAATGAGATTTTGAACCAAGTCTGTTTTAGTGGATGTAAAGGACCCCATGGTATTATTTGAACATGAGGCGGGAGTTCTCCTGGTGAACATTCCTTCCTGTACCTGTTTAATACCTGCCATTCTATAATAGAAGCAATCCTGAACATCCAGACTAAATAATAATGATGGAACATATTGAAAATATTGATAAAATTTATCATTACACTTTATTAATATTTTTGTTCAATATTTTTATTTTCCTGTTGCAAAATGTAAAGTGTTGCTGAATTACCACAGGGGTTAAACAATATTAAAGAGGTCAGAGAGCATCAGATAGCTACCCCACATCGATTCATTGGGTGGGTTGGAACTCATGAGGGGTTTAATTTTCTATGTTCTGTGGAAAGAGCAGCTCGCTGAACCCAGTGGGCTTTTCATCAAGGGCTTTTTTATATCCTTATATATGTGCAGCCTAGTCTGTACTTTTCAGCCCTTGTAGAAATCTATATATATAAATCGGTACATCTGTCCTTCTGTCCTTCTGTCTGTCTGTCATCGCGTGTGCGTCTGGCGGGCTATGCGCTCGAAAGTTACAGGGCGTACCTACGCGCGCGTTACCTCCAAAGAAAGCTTACGCTTCCGAGACGGTTTTAAGCGTATTTACGTTTCAGCCGGGCTATAATCGCGCCCGCGGTATCTGAAAAACCTTCAACATTCCGCTCATTAGCATCTCATTATCCGCTCATTAGCGACAGAGTGACCTCGAGGTCGACCAATCGTACAGCGGCTTGCTGCCGCGTGCGGCCGGGCCTTCCTACGGTCGAGTGACGGGATGATTGACCAATCCTACGCTTTGGTGACCTGACGGTCGACCAATCGGTGCATGTGTGGGCGGGCCTTATCGTTCTGAACCGAGGTGAGTCGCCGCCATCTTGCTTCCATTCTTTTTCCTGCTTTCTGCGTCTTTCTTTTCAAATATACATTTCCACCAAAATAAAATTGAATTTATTAAATTGTTTTTTAAAAAATCACTCATTTGTAAATATTTTCTCTAACCTGAACATTCTTTTTCCTACCTTTCCCCGTTTTTTTCTTAGGCCTGAAAGCCTGCACCTTTCTTGCCCAGCCACGCCCGAGCTAGGTGATTGGGCTTCTGCTAAGCACCTCACGCACCCCCCCGTGTCACGGTACCCAGGGCAACGGCGTCAGCCACGAGGGTCAGGGTGCGCGCGCAGCAGGAGCAGGTGAGACGCGGCCTCTCTGTTCCGCGCTCGGCTCGGGCGGGGGCGGGGCTCTCGACAGTGCTCTCGGCCTTGCTGAGTGTTCCGCGCTCGGCTCGGGCGGGGGGGGGCGGGGCTCTCGACAGTGCTCTCGGCCTTGGTGAGTGTTCCGCGCTCGGCTCGGGCGGGTGGGGGGCGGGGCTCTCGACAGTGCTCTCGGCCTTGGTGAGTGTTCCGCGCTCGGCGCGGGCGGGTGGGGGGGCGGGGCTCTCGACAGTGCTCTCGGCCTTGGTGAGTGTTCCGCGCTCGGCTCGGGTGGGGGGGGGCGGGGCTCTCGACAGTGCTCTCGGCCTTGGTGAGTGTTCCGCGCTCGGCTCGGGCGGGGGGTGCGGGGCACTCGACAGAGCTCTCGGCCTTGGTGAGTGTTCCGCGCTCGGCTCGGGCGGGGGGGCGGTGGGACTCTCGACAGTGCTCTCGGCCTTGGTGAGTGTTCCGCGCTCAGCTCGGCGCGGGGGGGGCGGGGCTCGGACAGCGGGGCGGCTGGGGCTTGGAGAGCAGGGCTCTCGAGAGTGCGGGGCGGGGGCTCCGAGAGTGGCCCCTTCCCGCCCCCCTTCCCCCCCCCACCCCCCTTCCCGCCCCCCCGCCCCTTCCCCCCTGCCCCTCCTTCCCCCCACCCGCCCCTCCTTCCCCCCCCGCCCGCTCTCTCTCTTCCCCCCAGTCGCTCTCTCTCTCTCTTCCAACAACAACATGCACTCGAAAAAGCCTCGGCACCGCTGGGCACTTCAGCTAGTAAGAGTATAATCTACTCCTTGGGGTCAATGGAAAAGAAAATTGGGAGGTGAGTAAGATGGGCTGCTGATTCACTGTCACCCCATTTGTGCTACAGCCTAAGACCAATTTCACCCAGCTTGTAATAATGGATTTAATGCAATTTTGAGCCTGCTTACACCCATACAAGTAGTTACATGTATTTTGTATTTAACCCAGTGTTTCACCTGCAGTCATTTAAAGGGTCGCTTATCTTCTGACGAAATATCCTCTGACACTTTGGCACGGTTTTAATCAGAGGAAGTGCACTAACATGCGCCACAAATGTTTGGGAAGGTGACACTGAGGTTAAAACAAGGTACAACTCGGAGTTGCACTGCTTCGTAAGATTTCCTCGGTGACTAGCCTGGCGTATCATACCTTGCAGCTCCCCTGCCTTAATTGGGAAGTTGCGCGGCTAAACAGTGAGAAAGAGCATCCGCAGGCCACCAGGAGCGTGTGCTGGCAAAATCAGCCGATTTACCAGTTCTGCGGAGAAACTATGCCCCGCCCCCGTGTGTTAAGCTGAATTCCACATGTTGGATATTGCGAGATACGAGAGACACACGGAATTGAGCTTCCAGAGCAGCCCGTTCCTGGAAAGCCCAGGAATTGAGTTCTCTGGGTGCCCTGACCCACATACCACACTCAACCAAAAACAGATTAGCTGGCTTGTCATTTCTTTGCCTTTTGTGGAGTTTTGCTGTGTACAAAATGGCTGCCATAGCAACAGCCCTTTAATTAATTGCACCTGAAATGCATTGAGGCATTTCTGAGAGATGTTATAAGATGCTATATAAATGTGCCTTTTTATTTTTTAATTTCAAATACTTAGCTTCACTTTATAGCAATTTCTAAGCTACCAATGAATTAATGATTCTTACTTCCTTCTAGCTTGTACTCCATCAAAAACAACACTGGCACCTGTTACTAATGCCCCTAGTGGTGGTGGCGGCGGCAGCGGTGGTGGCGGCAGTGGATTCTGCGCCGGCAAAGCTAGCGGCAACTATCCTGACCCAAAAGATCCACACAAATTTTACGGATGTTTTAATGGGAAAACCACCTTGAAAAGTTGCCCTACTGGATTAGTCTATGAGACGTCCTGCAACTGCTGCAACTGGCCTTAATGTGAAACAAAGATGTACGTACCCCACTAATACAAGCAACAATTAACCAACCTCCTATAGGGGTGCACGCGGGGAATCCAGACCAAGGGTGGTCTTCAAGTGAAGCGGGGCCAAAGGGCAGGGGGCAGTTGGACGAGAGTGTGCAGACATATTCAGTCCCCATTTTAAAGTCATACATTCTGTTCCTGTTTTTGTATATTTTGCTGTTATATATTATTATTCGTAGTTAAAGAGCAAATCTTAGAGCAGTTTGGGAAGCAGAGAAGTAGAGTTGGTTGCAGCATAAGAATTTCTAAGCACTACAGGCTGAGGAGCGGTGAGATGCAAAACTGCGGCACTGCCGACGGGATGAAGCAATTACGCTGAGAGAAGTTTTCATCGGCCACGTCCATTAGAAATGTGGAGATGGGAATTGATGAAGTTTGAGAAAAACATGGCAGCAGAAAGTGAGGTTTTGCAGACAGGATGTGTGTGCAGATGTAGGATTTTTAAGATACTATGAATGTTATACCAAGAGAATAAAAACGATTGTTGGAAACCTGAAATTAAAACAGCAAACGCTGGAAATACACAGCAGATCAATCAACATCTTTAAAGAGAAAGGCAGGTTAACATTTTTCGTGGGACCCGTGCATCAGAACTGACACAGTGAGGAGGACAACATCTCTGATAAAACAAAGTGGGCCGTGTGGCCATGCGATCAGGAGATGGTAGGCATACTGCCCGTGAATTTCTGTCCATAGAATGTAATGGATGAAAAATCACAGGCGGAGTACCTTTGATTCCCTGATCTGTCCCACTCCACTGGAAATAAGATCATTGCTTTTTAAAATTTGTTATAACGAACTCTTGCATTTTAGTGGATTAAGGGAATGATTCCCTCATTATTGAAATATAAAGCATTGTTATTTTAAATTCAGCACATTTGTGAAAAATAAGAGTACGTTAGTTATTTTTTTACATTTATTCCCCATAAATTTACAGGTCCTTTATATTACCTGTCAACATTAAATTTCATTTATTGCTATAAAGAAAAGTGCACATCCCATACAGAATATTGACTTGATGTTTTCTCTAACATATACAATGCTTAGAAAACTAGAAAGCACAGGATGAAATTTTCCGCCAGCGGTTTGACAATAAAATGTTACTGTCAAATTACAGAACACTAACACACTGTTTAATCTTTGCAGCCTGCAATTGATCTTCAGTCAACACCAATGGAGCTGTAATTGGCCTTCAGTCTAATCACCAAATGTGACACTACTTCATGTAGTGAACACACAACAAATGTGCTGGCTATACCAACAATGACGATTGCAGTTAAAGCAACAAAATAAAATAATCAAGTGATGCAAAGATCTTTTCGCTTTGTGTGTGTGGATTTTTTGCTACTCCTGTGTAACAATTTCAGTTGAACAGAAAAAAAATTGAACAGTTCCTCTTCAAGGGTTAAGTTACGAGGAGAGATTACACAAATTAGGGTTGAATTCCCTAGAATTTAGAAGGTTAAGTGTGGTCTGATCGAAGTTTTCAAGATATTATGGGGAACAGATAGAGAGAAACTATTTCCACTGGTTGGGGATTCTAGGACTAGGGGGCAGAGCCTAAAAATTAGAGCCAGACCTTTCAGGAGTGAAATTAGGAAACACTTCGACACACAACGGGTGGTAGAAGTTTGGAACTTTCTTCTCCAAACGGTAATCGATACTAGATCAATTGTTAATCTTGAATTGGAGATTGATAGCTTTCTGTTAACCAAAGGTATTAAGGGATATGGGGCAAAGGTGGGTATATGGAGTTAGGTCGCAGATCAGACAGGATCTCATTGAATGGTGGAGCAGGCTCGAGTGGCTGAATGGCCTACCCCGGTTCCTGTGTTCCTATGTTTTGCAACTATATCAACTTTACAAATGGCTTAAATGAGAAAAGGCATACACACAGTTCAATGCCTTTAGACATATTTTGGGGAAATTTTAAACCCCAAAAAACAGGTGGATTTGGGTCAGGTGGGGGGTGGCAATGTTAAACATCTGAATCCCCAACCCGCCTCCAACTCATCCACTTCCAGGAGGCGGGCTGGCACTTTAAATATGATACTGAGGCTGGAAGCCTCGGACTGAACCTGCTGTGTTGGTTTAACTGTGGCCGGCCGAGTTCCCCGGGCCTCGGGAATCCCGGCAGCTGCAGTGAGGCGAGCCAGCCTCGGGGAGCTCTCCTTTTGGGCCAGGAGCAACAGGAGTGCTTCCCTCGGCCCCTCAATCTGTCCCACCATCAGCCTCTCCCCTGGATTAGAACTTCCTGGGTCGGGGATCGGACCCTCCCATCGGGATCGGCCGCCTCCCCCACCCCGGATCGGGGTTGAACCCCTGAGATCAGATCCTCCACCGGCGTTGGGGATCAGTCCCTCCCACACCCCAGGATCAGAAAACCCCCACCCCTGGGATCGGGGCCCAGACCTACTTGGGGCTGAGGCCTCTTCTCCAGCAATCCCCGCCCGACTGGAAGCCAAGCCTGTCCATCAGGCTGACGTCCGAGGTGGGGACCCTGTCAGTGACGTCACTCGCACCCAAAACTCCACAACGTGCGAGGAGACCCGGACGTCTGGGTGGTTTCCTGTGTGCCACTGCGCCCCACCCCCGACCCCTCACTCCCGGCAGGCCCAGAAGTTCACACCCCACCATGCCTCTATTTTTAAAGCCAAGGATCCCATATGCTTTTTTAACAGCTTTATCAACTTGTCCTGCCACCTTCAAAGATTAGTGTATGTGAACCCCTAGGTCTCTCTGTTCCTGCATCCCTTTAAACCTTTGCCATTTAGTTTATATTGCCTCTCTTCATTCTTCCTCCACAATGCATCACAGTGTTGTACATTGTCATTTAAAATCCACGGGGGAAAAATCGGGTTGATTTGCGCCTCTCGTTAGCGCTAACAAGGCGCAAATCCCCTAGCGCCCGGGCGTGGCACCGCTAACGCCTCCCGTGAAATTCAGCAGGAGATTAGTGGCGGCGGTAGCCAGTAGCACCCCGCGGCACTGAGCTGCCGGCGATGACGTCATCACTGTGCGCGGTGCCCCGCTCGCACCCCAGACACAAACTTGGATAGCGAACCCTGACCTATCGCCGGACGATCTGTCCGACAGGGTCAGGGAGGCGTTTTTGCAGCCGCAGCGGCGCAAATTAAAGGGCAGGTGCCAGGTGGCCATTTTTTGTTTGGCGGACTGCCAGCACTTGCCCCCTTCCCCATTTCTCTTCGGGGTGCTGGCCGCGATCGCTCAACCCGGCGCATCTCTTGAGTGCCGAGCTGTTTTCACGGCCCCCTGCTCCCCGGTGATCCAGCAGGGCCCCAGTGTGTGCAGTGCTCTCCTCGGTGGTCCAGCAGGGCTCCGGTGCGCGCAGTGCTCCCCCTGCTCCCCGGTGATCCAGCAGGGCCCCGGTGTGCGCAGTGCTCCCCCCGCTCCCCGGTGCTCCAGCAGGGCCCCGATGCACGCAGTGCTCCCCCCGCTCCCCGTTGGTCCAGCAGGGCCCCAGTGCGCGCAGTGCTCCCCCCGCTCCCTGGTGGTCCAACAGGGCCCCGGTGCGCGCAGTGCTAGGCCCCTCCCCTTTAATCAAGGGCGGGAGGCCTGCAATGATGTGGCGCTATGTGTCGACGCTCGTGGCACTGTTGCTCGTAGCGCCACAATATTTAGCACCCCAAGAAGGAGGGGGAGCTCTTCAAGTAGCGCCCCACCTCCTGCTTGGGGAGCTACAACTAAATTTCAGGCGGAGGGGCACTAATTTTTTTGGTCTTGAGTGAAATTATTAGCTGGAGATTGTACAAGATAAGGAAATATGTATTACTCTTATTCTCAGTTTGTTCACATGTCTCCCTCAATTGAATACACAACAATCTGATTTGAAGTATACAACATTTTTTAAATTCCTGTTTTTTACACTGTTGTGACATAAAATTGAGAAATTCCGAACTTAAAGGAAATAAAACTGGAAGTGGTTGGAAGTGACTGAGCAGAACGTGGTTCTGTTATTGAGCAATGTATTGTGTGTTTCAGAAATATTGTGAAATTTTCTTTTCCTTTTAATTTTATTTTGACAGATGTTTTGCTGACACACTATCAGAACATACTGAATAATATCGGGACTCTATGCTGTACAGTTTTGTTGAATATTCTTGGCTAGTCTTTGAATAAAGTTGCCCATTTGTATTTAAACAGTTAAAACAATTTCTGAACTTTTCAATTCTGGTAACTAATGAATCACTTATAATGTCTGTAGTTTTTAAAATAATGAATGCAGATACTTCGTTCAATGGCCAGGTTTATGTTGCACTCATTCGTAGCGGACTGTTCCACCATGAGCAGAATCGTTCTCACATTCCTTGCACTGTGTTCAACTCGTGGAACAGCTTACACAGAGAATAGAGAGCTGTATTAATTAATTAATAATATTTTATGCACGGATTCATGATTTTTAGCCTTTGGACAATGTTGTGATCAAGCATCCTTTACTGTATCTCTCATTAGTTCAGGAATTACATTAAAACTGCATCAATGTTAAAGGAGTCTTCTTGAGGAACATAGAATTATAACATCAAAACATGCTGAATATTGTGAACATTGTTAAATCCTCTTAACGCTCATGGCATACATTCCGATACATGTGCTCCCTACCTGTTCAGTTCTGATTTGATGGCGTTTTACACGTACAAAATTTGAACCAATCAATTGCAAGAAATTTGTATGCATACAAGTCACATGTACAAGCTTCTATGTCACATTTAACATGTATATATATATCGAAAATATACAAAAGAGGAAGAAAGACAGTCTGAATTCCAATTAAATGAAAAATCTGCTACGACCAATCAGAAGCTAATTGGCCAGAGCAAAGCACAGCTATTGCACACAGTTATACTTCAACAGGAGAATAATATGTCCAAAGTATGAAGGCTGAGGTGTGATGGAAAAATGTGCACCTCATCCTCAGTGACTTCAATCTCCACCTCAGCTTTCTCTGCCATCTCTCCTCTGATTTTGCTCCCGTGCTGGACTCCCTTAACCTCTTCCTCCATCTAACCTGTCCCACCCAGGTGCGCAGCCATGCCCCTGACCTTGTCACTTCTTGTGGCCTCTGTACTCCCACAGTCTCGGTCATATAAAACACCATTTCTGGCCATTTTCTGCATCCCTCACCAGCCACATGCACGACCCGCTTCCAACCCTACTTCCTTCTGCATCCTCCCCTTGAAAAAGCTCTCCCTGCATCACTGCCAACTGCCTAACATTTGGCCCTCCTTTTTATCAGAATATACTTTGGCTGCCGTCAATCTGCTCAGCCATTCCCTCACCTCGGAGTTAAGATACAGATCAGCCATGATCTGATTGAATGACGGAACAGGCTCCAGGGGCTGAATGCCTTGCTCCTATTCCTGTATTCCTAACATCTGCCCTAGGACTGGGGGTGGGGAGTGATGTTATATCACCATGGTGAGCGGCTGATAAAAGGGTGGCTGAGGGTACAATGGAATCTGTACTTTGCAAGATGTGGTACTTTGCCTACGATACACAGATAGCCTGTGTGAGATTTTAGTGAGTTTTGTGGTTGTTGATATAATTGTAAAGGGTAAGTCACGTCTAACGAACCGAGTTGAATTTTCTGAGGTGGTAACTAATATGGTAGATAAGGGAATGTCTGTGGATGTTATGTCAACCGTGAGGGATTATGGAGTGTCCTCCTCAAATTCGGCTGCCCTCAAAAGTTTGTCACCATCCTCCGCCTGCTTCACGACGACATGCAAGCCGTGGTCCTGACCAACGGATCCACCACAGATCCAATTCTTGTACGAACCGGGGTCAAGCAAGGGTGTGTCATCGCACCAACGCTCTTCTCGATCTTCCTGGCTGCAATGCTCCATCTCACCTTCAGTAAGCTCCCCGCTGGAGTGGAGCTATTCTACAGAACAAACGGGAAACTGTTCAACCTCCGTCGCCTCCGGTCCAGATCCAAGGTTGTCCCATCCTCTGTCATTGAATTACAGTGTGCAGACGACGCTTGCGTCTGCGCACACTCTGAGATCGAACTCCAAACCATCATCAACACCTTCACCGAAGTGTATGAGAGCATGAGCCTTACAACAAACATCCGTAAGGCAAAGCTCCTCCACCAACCTGCCCCCGCCACACAGTACTGCTCCCTGATTATCAAAATCCATGACGAGGCCTTGGACAACATGGACCACTTTCCATATCTCGGGAGCCTAATGTCAACAAGGGCAGACATCGATGACGAAGTCCAACACCACTTTCAGTGTGCCAGTGTAGCCTTCGGTCACCTGAGGAAGAGAGTGCTTGAAGACCAGGACCTCAAACCCGGCACCAATCTCATGGTCTACAGAGCAGTAGTGAAACCTGCCCTGCTGTATGCTTCAGAGACAAGGACCATGTACAGCAGGCACCTCAAAGCACTGGAGAGGTACCACCAACGCTGCCTCCGCAAGATCCTGCAAATCTCTTGGCAGGATAGGCGCACCAATGTCTGTGTTCTCGCTCAGGCCAACATCCCCAGCATCGAAGCTTTGACCACACTCGATCAGCTCCGATGGATGGGCCACATCTTCCCCATGCCCAATACGAGACTCCCAAAACAAGCGCTCTACTCGGAGCTCCGACATGGCAAGAGAGCCCCAGGTGGGCAGAGGAAACGCTTCAAGGACACCCTCAAAGCCTCCTTGAAAAAGTACAATATCCCCACCGACACCTGGGAATCCCTGGTCCAAGACCGCACAAAGTGGAGGAGAAGCACCCGGGAATGCGCCGAACACCTCGAGTCTTCTCGCCGGGAGCAAACGGAAACCAAGGGCAAACAGCGGAAGGAGCGCACGTCAACCCAAGAACCCCACCCACCTGCCCCTTCAACCATTGTCGGCCCCACCTGTGACAGAGACTGTAGGTCCCGCATTGGTCTCATCAGTCACCTGATAACTCATTTTTAGTGTGGAAGTAAGTCATCCTCAGTTCCGAGGGACTGCCTAGGAAGGAGAAGAAGACTTAATGGATGTTATTTATGTGGACTTCCAGAAGGCATTTGATAAGGTTTCACACAAGCGATTGTTAAAAAAATGAGGGCGCATGGAATTGGAGGCAACCTCTTGGCTCGGATGTGGAATTGGTTAGGAGGGAGGAGACAGAGGGTAGGGATAATGGGTATGTGCTCAAATTGGCTGGATGTGACTTGTACTGGCCTCGCTAGATGTGCTCCTATCTAGTTATCCAGCAAGTTAAACACTTATTCAAATAATTCCTCGAAGCCGATTTGCTGTTTTGAAGCTTTACTTGAACAAATTTGTGAAACTGTAAACAAAGACAAAGTATGTTTTGTACATAAAACTGAGTAATATACATTAGATATTACATAAGATATAAACATATTTACAACTAATTGTATAACTAACTAACATTTGGACTGTACTTCTGTAAATATCAACTATTACTTCTTATAAACATAGTATTGTCAAAATACTACACTGACAAAGTTGCTATCATGTTAACAAACAAAGATACTCACAGATATTGCGTATGGCCTAACATATGAGATCAGATTACACTGGATTGCGAATCCCTCATGGAATTCTCCATTACTCAAGTCAGGTTCTTTCTGGGAAAGCTCCTTCCTGGGTCAAACAGGAAGAAAGGTCAACTGACCTCTGCTGCATACAAACACTGCTAACACAATAACCACCACCAGAGGGTGCTATCTGCATGTAAAATGTCCATAAGTCCAGAACACTCCCCATCTGGGGTCATTAACGACTCCACATAGTCCGAACTCTACTTGTCACTGGAGTCCTCTGGCGACAAAAGAAGAACCACCTCAGAGACGGGCCGAGAGAAGACCTTTGCTGTTCCTTCTTTGATGACTCTCAGATCCACCTTTCTCACTCTCCCATCCTGGCTGGGATAGGACTTCACGATGATAGCCATAGGCCACTCATTCCTTTTTACCTGATTGTCCCTCATCAAGATAACATCTACTTCTTTAAGATCTGGCCTCTTGTCCTGCCACTTGCGTCGGCTCTGTAGTGTGTTGAGGTACTCCCGTCGCCACCTGTTCCAAATCGTGTCTGCCAGACTCTGGACCCGTTTCCATTCTTCCTTGAAGAGTTCTCTTTCCCCAAACTCTCCTGGAGGACAAGGGGATACACCTGTCTTCTGGGTCAAAAGCATGGCCGGAGTGAGGATGAGGGGCGATTCTGGGTCTGAAGATACAGGAATGAGGGGCCTTGCATTCATCACGGCGGTGACCTCAGCCATCAGTGTGGTCAAGACCTCATGTGTGAGGCACGACGATCTACCTTGGAGAAGCATGCAGTCGAGGATACGGTGGGCAATGCCGATCATGCGCTCCCATGCGCCACCCATGTGGGATGAGTGAGGTGGGTTGAATACCCAGGTACATTTCTGCTCTTGGAGATACTTCTCCACACTCTCTGAGCTGGAACTAGATCCATCCATCTTCAGCTCTCTGCAAGCGCCAACAAAGTTTGTGCCGCAATCTGAGCATATTTGCTTTGCCGGGCCTCTAATTGAGAAAAACCTTCTCAGAGCATTTATGAAGCTGGAGGCATTCATTGTTTCTATGACTTCGATGTGTACAGCTCTTGTGGACATACATGAGAACATCACCGCCCACCTTTTGCTATTGGCGTGTCCTCCTCTGGTGCGGCGTGAGACCACGTCCCATGGTCCGAAGACGTCTACGCCTACGTAGATGAAAGGTGGTGCTACTTGTAACTGCTCGGCTGGCAGATCTGCCATCTGTTGGTGCTCCGTCTTCCCACGGAGTTTCTTGCAGGTGACACATTTGAAAAGCGTGCCGCTGATACATCTCTTAACTCCAACCAACCAGAGGCCGTCTGCTCTGATGGCACCTTCAGTGAAATGTCTGCCCTGGTGCTTCACAGCCTCATGATGATGACGCACAAGCAGAGTGGCCAGGTGATGACGACCTGGAATGAGGATGGGGTTGGTTGCATTCGTTCCTAGTTGAGACTGCGATATGCGTCCCCCAACTCTGAGAAGTCCGTCGGTGTCGACGATAGTGTAGTGTATGTACCTTTAAGGGGAGAACTACTTTTTACAGCTCCTGTATACTGTAGTACCGGTAGTGACCACACCGGTATATAAACCCTGAGTAGGGATCTGTACTGTAGTTTTTTTGAGTAACCTGCATCCAGTAAACACCTGTTAATTGTTCCTCTGCAGTCTCTGTCGATTTATTGAAGAATACCATACATTAACATTCACGGATTCAACAGTGGCGACGAGTTGATTCGAACCTACCTGCAATTCTGTAAAAGAAGGCCGATTCCACCAGTGCAGGCATCGACCATCCGGAGAGGACTTGAACATCACAGAGGAGGCTGTGGAGAGCTGGGCTTGGTTCCCCAGTCGAGACGATCCAGTACAGCGGGCTGGCAGCAGGTACGGCGCAGACCCTTCCCGGACGGCAGCGGCTGGAGCCGATCGACGGCACACAAAAAGGCCGAGCAGCGTCAACGGGGTAAGAGAGAGGGTGAAGCGCACAGGGCGCAGCCGGGGTTGAAGACCGAGCGACGTCAACGAGAGAAGGGAAAACGCGCAGAGCGCGGCCGGGGTTTCAAGGGCTGAGCAGCGTCCGCGGGGGAGGAAAGAAGTGCGGGAGACGGCATTTTGAGCCGGCGGAGAAGAAGGGAGAGTGCGGGAGACGCCATTTTAAGCCAGTCCAACCACACCCAAGGATGCAGAAGAGTGGCAGTGTCACAGCGTTCGACAATGAAGTCGAAGATTGGGCAACATATATAGAACGTGTAGAAGTGTACTGCAAGGCGAATGAAGTGCCAGATGCCAGGAAAGCACTGGTATTGTTGAATTCCATGGGTGCAAAAACATGCGACTTACTGTGAAACCTAGTAACCCCAGAGAAGCCAGTGGAAAAGGATTTTGAAAGCATAGTGGCAATCCTACAGGACCACTTAAACCCCACACCGCTGCTGATAGCTGAAAGATTTAAGTTTCACAAAAGGAACCAGCATAAAGATGAAAGTAATGCTGAGTATTTAACGGAACTGCGCAAACTATCGAAACACTGCTAGTTTGGAACGGGACTAGCAGATGCTTTAAGGGACAAGTTTGTGTGTGGGCTTCAAAGTGAAGGAACCCAGAAACGGCTTCTATCAGAAAAGGATCTTACGCTGGACAAGGCTTTCAGCATGGCAGTATCACACGAAGCAGCCGCACGGGGCGCTGCAGAGATACAACGGAGATCGCAAGAATATGGCACAAATGAAATGTCATATGGAACAGTGAAGTGTTATCGCTGCGGCAAAACAACACACGACTACAAGGACTGTTGGTTCAAGGACCAAGTGTGCAGACAGTGTGGAAAAGTAGGACACAGAGCAAGTGTCTACAGGTCGGGAAAGAAAACCAGCAGCAAGAAATCTCCACAGGAGAAGTACAAAAAGGTACATAAGGTGACGGAGAGTAGTTCAGGCTAACAGAAAAGTGATACAGACTCCGGAAGCAAGGAGCTGGGTTGTCTGAAACTACATCATGTAAACAAAATGGAGGATCACCAAACTATCTGGGCCACGCTCAAGATAGACGGAGTCCAAGTGAAAATGGAATTGGACACAGGATCAGCCCTAACAGTCATAAACCAAACGGACTACAAGCGGCTATACTCACATATACCCTTGAGAGATACAGAGATTGTCTTGAAGACGTACACGGGGCAAAAAGTCTACCCCAAAGGAAAAATAAGGGTGAACGTGATATACAACAGCAAGGAAACACCAAAAATGGACATATATGTATTGCCAGATGGAGGACCGCCACTACTAGGGCGTGAATGGATCCGGAAGATACAGCTAGATTGGCATTCCATACAAGCACTGACTATAGATGCCAAAAAGGATGACGACGTCACACCGGGACGACTGTCAAAAATGCTAACTGACGCACAAGAAGTGTTCCAGGAGGGACTCGGAACACTAAAAGGCATAACAGCAATGATCAAAATAGAGGAAAATGCAAGCCTAAAGTTTTTCACGGCCAGACCGGTACCTTATGTGATCCGCCCAGCCGTCGAAGCAGAGCTGGAAGGTTTGGAACGTTCAGGAGTGCTATCCAAAGTGGACTGGAGCGAGTGGGCCACACCCATCGTTCCTGTAATGAAGAGGTCGTTGAGTAATACGCCTGGGGAACCAAAGAAGGTTCGCATCTGTGGGGACTTTAAGGTGACAGTGAACCCAGTCCTTCACACTGTACAATATCCGCTTCCGCGGAGTGAAGATATTTTCGCCTCGCTATCTGGAGAGAAACGCTTCACTAAGATTGATCTGGCCCAGGCGTACCTGCAAATGGAGGCAGAAGAAGCCTCGAAACAGTACTTCACGATCAACACTCATAAAGGTCTCTACCAATACAACCGGCTGGTGTTCGGGGTAGCATCAGCTCCGGCTATTTGGCAAAGGGCAATGGATCAAGTCCTGCAAGGGATTCCAGGGACCCAGTGCTATTTGGATGACATCCTGGTCACGGGCGAAAATGACAGTGATCACCTCGCCAACCTGGAGCAGGTGCTCACTAGATTGAAGGATTATGGGCTCCGAGCTAATCACCACAAATGCGAGTTTTTCCAGAAGCAGATCTCGTATTGTGGCCACGTTATTGATGAAGAGGGGTTACATAAGTCCCCTGAAAAGATTGAGGCAGTAGTCAAGGCTCCAGCACCAGAAAATGTGTCACAACTGAGGTCGTTCCTCGGGTTGGTGAACTACTACCATAAGTTCTTGCCAAATTTGTCTACAGTTCTACACCCACTGAACACCCTACTGCAAAGGGGGTACTATGGAAGTGGAATGATGAATGTAAACGAGCTATCCAGAAGTGCAAAGAATTGATCACATTAAAAGAGGTGTTGGCTCATTTCAACCCGGCACTACCAATTCAGCTGGCGTGTGATGCATCACCATATGGCATTGGAGCGGTGCTGTCGCACAAATTCCCGGACGGCTCAGAGAGGCCAGTAGCCTTTGCATCTCGGTCACTAACCTCAGCCGAGCGTAACTACGCCCAGATTGACAGGGAGGCCCTCAGCCTAGTGTGGGGACTGAAAAAGTTCAACCACTATCTGCATGGGCAGAAGTTCACCTTGCTGACTGACCACCAACCACTTGTCTCCATCTTTAACCCAAAGAAGGGCGTTCCGGTGATGACTGCGCAACGGCTACAAAGTTGGTCCCTTTTTCTAGGGGCGCACCAATAGGATATCGAGTATAAGGGTACGAAACAGCATGGAAACGCTGATGGGCTATCATGCCTGCCACTACCTACTGCGGAGGAAGCACCAGCAGTGGATCCTGTCGAAATATTTCATTCGACTATAATTGAACGCTTGCCAGTAACTAACGCTGGTATAGAGAAGGAGACCCGAAATGACCCGACACTGTCTCGGGTATATGATTTGACGGTGAAGGGATGGCCAGCACATGGCGACTCACTGTTGTCAGCATTCTTATCCAGAAGAGAACAGCTGTCAGTATGCCAGGGGACCTTGATGTGTGGATCCCGAGTGGTAATTCCACCCAAGTTAAGGGAGAGTGTGCTCAATGAGCTTCACGAAGGCCATCTGGGAGGGGTGAAAATGAAAAGCCTTGCTAGGGCTTATATGTGGTGGCCGGGGATCGATCAGCAAATCGAGGACCTGACAAAGAGCTGCTCAGGATGCCAGAAGGTCCAAAATGCACCACCACATGCCCCTCTACACCCATGGGAGTGGCCCTCATCTCCATGGCAACGGGTGCATATTGATTTTGCTGGTCCATTCATGGACTCAATGTTTTTAATAGCTGTGGATGCGCACTCGAAATGGCCTGAGGTGATCAAAATGTCCTCCACCACCACGGAGAAAACTATTGCAGTCCTACGGACCATCTTTGCCAGGAACGGCTTGCCAGAGCAGATTTGCTCTGATAATGGACCACAGTTTGTGTCCGAAGAGTTTTGAAGATTTATGAAAAGGAATGGGGTAAGGCATTACACCTCCGCTCCGTATCATCCAGCCACCAATGGATTGGCTGAGAGGTTTGTACAAACCTTTAAAAAAGCAGTAAGGGCCATGTGCGATGACGACATTCCACTGCAGCATAAGGTGAACAATTTCCTGTTAGCCTACAGAAATGCGACACATACAATCACCAACCAGACCCCGGCCATGATGTTCTTTAACCGAAGGTTGAGATCTCGTCTGGATTGGCTCAAACCAAATGTACGAAGAGATGTTGAGAATAAGCAATTCCAGCACATCAATGAGAAGCCGACAAGGAGCTTCAATGTAGGGCAACCAGTCTTGGCTCGCGACTACCGAACAGAGAAATGGCAACCAGGAATGATATGCACACAGCAGGGGCCACTAATGTACACCGTGGATGTTGGGGAGAACATCGTGAGACGCCATGTTGACCAGATCCTAGAGTCACAGGAAAGAGTCCACCCCAGGTCTCGCGTACCTGGTGATGAACCCCACATACCATCTACCCAGAAACAGTAGCAGCGGAAGCTGATGAACCAACCGACGACAGGGGGCCAGAATCGCCTCCGCACCAAGAGCTAGACACTCAGGAAAGGCGCTATCCAGAAAGGATCAGGAAGCCGCCCCAAAGACTGAATTTATAAATGGACTATTTGCCGTTAATGTTACATGTTAAAAGTGTTAATTGTTAAATGAATGTTATGGTACTGTTAAACTAAAAGGGGAGGAATTGTATTGTATGTACCTTTAAGGGGAGAACTACTTTTTACAGCTCCTGTATACTGTCGTACCGGTAGTGACCACACCGGTATATATACTCTGAGTAGAGATCTGTACTTTAGTTTTTTTTGAGTAACCTGCATCCAGTAAACACCTGTTAATTGTTCCTCTGCAGTCTCTGTCGATTTATTGAAGAGTACCATACATGAACATTCACGGATTCAACAGATAGGGTGCAGCTTCCGTAGACTGCTGAGAGGGGGTAGGTTGCGTTCTGCTGCTATGCACTTCAACTCTTCTGAGTAACACTCGTGTTGGACACTCTTTATCACAAAGATTTTGGCACTCTTGAGCTCCTCTTCAGAGGGACTCTTACGACAGATTTGCCACCCATGGCAGCTACTCCCTTGTGTAGGCTGGGAGAAGGTGTGAGCTATGTGGGTTAGGCGTGCTACCGTCTTTATGAGAGTGTTCCATTTGGAGAAACGCTCGAAGCGTTTGGTACTCATCAGTTCCTTTGAGATTTGAGTAACGTTCGCTGTGACTTGTGGGCGTATCTCGGAGTCAGAAACGGGGTTGAGGAGGTCAAATGACTCATTGATTTCGGAGAAGTGTGGGGACGGATCCTGAAGAAAAGCAGGTCCTGACAGCCAAGTCGTGCTGCTGAGAAGGGACGCTGTTATAGATCTAGACCCATGGTCAGCTGGGTTCAGGTCTGTAGGGACGTACCTCCACTGGTCGGGGGATGTGGACTGTCGAATACGTTGGACCCTGTTGTTCACATATACGTAGAACCGTCTACTTTGGTTATGGATATATCCTAGCACCACTTTGCTGTCTATCTAATATGTGATGCTGTCGAACTTCAGATCAATCTCCTCTTCTATGAACTCTGCAATCTCAACTGCTAATACTGCTGTGCACAGTTCCAATCTGGGTATGGTGAGGTCTGGCTGGAGTGCCAACTTGGACTTACCAAAGACGAAGCCGATTTTGCTTTGTCCATCTTGAGTGGTGACCTTCAGATAAGCCACACTTGCAATGGCCTTAGCGGATGCGTCTGCAAAGGCACAAAGCTCTTTGAATTGGGCATTTAAGGGAGAGAAAGACGTATAGCAGCGAGGTATTCAGATCTCCTGTAAGACTTGGAGTGAGTCTCTCCATCTGTCGCACTCTGCTTCCATCTCTTCAGGGAGAGGTGAATCCCACTTTTCAGCATGTGTGGAGTGTTCCCTGAGGAGCAGCCTGCCTTGTATGGTGACAGGGGCTAAGAAGCCGAGAGGGTCGTATAGGCTGTTGACTGTAGAGAGCACTCCTCTACGTGTGAAGGGTTTCTTGGCATTTAAGACTTGGAACGTGAACGTGTCTGTTGCTATGTTCCAAGACACTCCTAGGCTACGCTGTAGGGGGAGGTCATCAGTGAAGAGGTCTAGATCCTTGACGTCCTTAGCACGATCTTCAGGGGGGAATGCCTCCATCACTGCTGGTCTGTTAGAGGCTATCTTATGCAGCCTGAGGTTGGATAGTGCAAGTAGTTCCTGAGCTCGTCCGAGGGTACTGATGGCCTCTGCTTCGGTCGGGAATGACTTCAGTGCGTCGCCGACATAGAACTCTCGTTCGATGAGCCCTCTCACATCACTGCCAAAGTCGTCATCTTCTTCCTTGGCAGCCCTCCTCAATCCATATATGGCGACAGCAGGGGACGGGCTATTCCCAAAGACATGGACATGCATTCTGTAGTCTACAATATCTCTATTGGGGTCGTTGTCCCGATACCACAGGAAGCGGAGGAAGTCTCTGTGGTCTTCTCTCACCACAAAGCAATGAAACATGTGCTGGATATCGGCAGTGATGGCGACGGGCTCTTTCCTGAATCTCATGAGTACTCCCAAGAGGCTATTGTTGAGATCGGGCCCTGTGAGGAGTACGTCATTGAGAGAGACTCCCTGATATGGTGCACTGGAGTCAAACACCATGCGGATCTATTCTGGCTTTTTGGGGTGATAGGCTCCGAAGGTAGGGAGGTACCAACACTCTTGGCCTTCCTGGAGTGGAGGAGCTATCTCTGCATGATTGTTGACAAGCATTTTCTTGACAAATTCTAGGAAGTGTGCTTTCGTCTTTGGCTTCTTCTCTAGTGTGCGACGGAGTGAGTTAAGACGATTATAGGCACACTCCCTGTTGTTCGGCAGCCGTCGTCTGGGGTTCTGGAAGGGTACGGGTGCAACTCAGCTGTTAGAGCTGTCACGAGAGACCTCATTGTCCATAATCTGGAGGAATCTCATGTCGTCGATCGATGGAGCAAGTTTGTGGTCATTGGCGGTCCGACAGAAGACTGACTGACCCGGGTTCTCTCCAGTGAGCATCATCTGTGTGCTGTTTGTGGAGATCAGCGCTGGGGGGTTCTGAGGCTGGGCCGTATGACTGAACTTCTCTGTCACTCGGATCTGACTACTGCATGGGGTAAGGTAGCTTGGACGACCATTCTCCAAGATGGAAGTCTTGAGTGTGCTCACCTGAGATGGCTTGTGAGCACCCTTGAGGCACACGTCTCCAACAACGACCCAGCCGAGGTCTAGCATTTGGGCGAAAGGGGCGTCATGTGGACTGTTGATCTGTTTCCTTATCTTATGTCCCCTCAGGATGTCCCTTCCCAACAACAGAAGTATGCCTGCATCTGGGTCTAGAGGTGGGATCTCGTCTGCAATGCGTCGCAGATGACGGTGATGATGAGCTGCATTCGGAGTAGGAATCTCAGAACGGTTGTCGGGGACTTGATTACATTCGATGAGTGTAGGAAGGGGGAGGCTAATCTTCCCGTCGACTGACTCAACAACGTAACCGCAGGCCCTCCTGCTGGCTGTCTCTGAAAGTCCAGCACACATCTTCAGCGTGTAAGGCGACAGACTTCCTTTGACCTTGAAGATGTTGAAGAACTCGGATCTTGCTAGAGAACGATTGCTTTGTTCGTCTAGTATGGCATACGTCTTCTCAGATTCTTGGCGACGTCCTACAGGGTACACATTAACGAGGCATAGCTTGGAGCATGCTCTTGCGCTCACTCCTTCTCCACACACCTCGGTGCACCTAGATGTAATCTCCGGACCGGCAGCTCCCTCTCTCTCCCCGCCGTGCTCTGAGGCAGGAGGAGGCGACTCTGATTTCCAAGGAGCTGGGCCTGGGTGGAGTGCTGAAATGTGCCGATCACTTTCACATTCTGTGCATTTTGCATCTACCTTGCAGTTCTTGGTGAGATGGCTCGTGGAAGAGCAGCACTTGAAACATATAGAGTTCTCTTTGAGATACTGTTTCCGATCTTCCAGGGACATCTCCCTGAAGCCTCTGCACTTCTTTAATGGATGGGGCTTGTTGTGGATAGGGCATTGTTTGCTCATATCCTCAGGTTTCTTCTGAACCTTTGTGTTCTCAGTTGAAGACACTTGCATTCTGTGGATAGATATTGGTGTCTTTCCATGTCTGTCGAACTTGTCTCTTCTGGCAAGTGCTGGGTGGGAGGAGAAGAGGTTGAAGCTGGGGTCATTCCTGGCTTTGGCTTCTTTACGGATGAATTTGACAAACGCAGAGAATGGTGGGAAGGCCACGTTGTGCTTTAGCTTGAACTTTGATCCAAACGTTATCCACTTCTCCTGCAGGTTAAATGGAAGCTTCTCAATGATGGGACTTACCCCTCTGGAAGTGTCTAAGTACGATAGACTGGGTAGGTAGCCGTCCTGCTTTGCGGCTTCGAGTTCCGACAGCAGATCTCCAAGGTCGCGGAGCTTCTGGGGTTCCTTATTCGTCAACTTCGGAAAGTTCTCCAACCTGTCAAAGAGAGCCCTTTCAATGGCTTCAGGCGAGCCGTAGCTTTCTTCCAGCCTCGCCCAAGCCATCTTCAACCCCGCTGGCGGTTGTCCCACATTGACCGCTTTTATCCTGCGTGCCTGTTCGGCGGACTCTGGGCCGAGCCATTTGATAAGAAGGCCGAGCTCTTCTCCTGCCGACAGGTCTAAGCCCGATATGGCATCGTGGAAGCAGGACTTCCAAGCCCAATAATTCTCCGGCCTGTCATCAAATTTTGTTAACCCTGTAGTCACCAGCTGGCTACGTGCAAGGTATTTGGCAAGGTCGTAGGTGCTGGGACCTGTGCCAGGGTTGCCCTGAATAGGGGCTCTGTTAGGGGTCTCAAGGAAACGAGAGGGGGTTTGCTGCTGACTTTCTCTATTCAGCGTTCTATTCCTTTGCACCGTGTCTTCCATTCTGCTGGTGGAGACTCTGCGGCTTGAGGCACGCTGTCTACTTTGACCTTGGTTGGCAACTTGGGGCATGTTATACGAAGTGCTTGCATCTGTAGAGATGTGCGGGCCTTCATCCCTCTCTCCTGTAAACTGTATGTCGGCATAGTCGCTCACGTAATCTATGGTGCGCTGTCGTTGACTCTGCCACGGAACGGGAATTAAAGGTTTGTAAGCTGTCTCAGGATCAGCTCCCTCCAAAATTGCCTCGAATGCTTGTGTCTCAGCTAATGCAGCATCTATCTCTTTTTGTTGCTGCAGGGCGTCTAATGTGGCTTGGAGACGGGCCTGTTCAGACTGGCGTCCAACCTGGTGACGGGCCTGGTCAGCTTGGAGACGGGCCTGTTCAGCTTGTCGTTCAACCTGGTAATGGGCCAGGTCAGCTTGGTGACAGGCCTGTTCAGCCTGGCGTTCAACTTGGTGACAGGCCTGGTCAGCTTGGAGTTGGGCCTGGTCAGCTTGGTGACGGGCCTGGTCAGCTTGGAGTTCAGCTTGGAGACGGGCCTGTCTTACTTTTATTTCTATTTCACTGTCCGCATGCGCAGCTCTGGCTTGAGCTGCTACTAGCTTAGCCCGTGCTTTGGCGATGGCCATGCTTACTCTAGAACCACCTGATGACCGTGAACCAGCTTGTGATCTGTAGTACCCGGAGCTTATAGACCGATTGTCACATTCTACAGTTTCGTCTTCCTGTTTAAGGTCTTCTCCTCGCTGCAAAGCATTTTCTTTATTATCTTCTGACATGTTGATGTGAGGTAGGTGTGGTGTACAAGGTTAAGGCTTACTCTGAGTTCCTGCTGCTCCACTCTTCACAGCTAGCCGTATTGCTATCTTTTCACTGTACTGGCCTCACTAGACGTGCTCCTATCTAGTTATCCAGCAAGTTAAACACTTATTCAAATAATTCCTCGAAGCCGATTTGCTGTTTTGAAGCTTTACTTGAACAAATTTGTGAAACTGTAAACAAAGACAAAGTATGTTTTGTACATAAAACTGAGTAATATACATTAGATATTACATAAGATATAAACATATTTACAACAGTAGAATAGACTAATTGTATAACTAACTAACATTTGGACTGTACTTCTGTAAATACTAACTATTACTTCTTATAAACATAGTATTGTCAAAATACTACACTGACAAAGTTGCTATCACAGATATTGCATATGGCCTAACATATGAGATCAGATTACACTGGATTGCGAATCCCTCATGGAATTCTCCATTACTCAAGTCAGGTTCTTTCTGGGAAAACTCCTTCCTGGGTCAAACAGGAAGAAAGGTCAACTGACCTCTGCTGCATACAAACACTGCTAACACAATAACCACTACCAGAGGGTGCTATCTGCATGTAAAATGTCCATAAGTCCAGAACATGACTAATGCTGTCTCCCAGGGATCTGTACTGAGGCCTCAGCTTTTCACTATATATTTATAAATGACTTGGATGAAGGAATAGAGAGCCATCTATCCAAGTTTGCTGACGACACCAAGTTAGGGGGCAAAGTAAATAGTGTAGATCATTGCAAAGGGACATTGATAGATGAAGTGAGTGGGAAAAACTGGAGTTCAATGTGGGAAGTGTGAGGTCATCCACTTTGGACCTAAGAAAGATAGATCAGAGTATTTTCTAAATGGTGAGAAGCCAGGAACTGTGAAGCAGAGAGATTTAGGGATCCAAGTACATAATATACTAAAAGCTAGTAGAAAGGTACAAAAAATAATTTAAAAGGCTAATGGAATGTTGGGACTGAATTTTTACCTTTCCGTCGGGTTGGGTGCAGGGAGGCCGTGGAGCGGGTTGGCAGCCCAGACATTCTATCAGCGCGTTCTGCAGCGGCATTTTAATGAAACCACTGCAATTGAATCAGTCATGCGGCTTTCCCGGCCAGTTAACTGGAGCGGGTCTGATGATGTCATGGATGACACGACTTCAGCTCAGCTATTTAAAGGAGCATTGCACAGATAACAGTTGAAGGTTGGCGGAGGTGCAGGAGAGGTTGGTGGGGGAGACAGTGAATTGTTGTCTGACTTAGCTCATTGTTGGAATACAACGTTAGAAAGGTTGTGAAGCAAAAATGCAGGCTCTGCGCCAAAAAGCTGCCCCCAGATTCAGTGATGCCTCCCCGGAAATCCTGCTCCAGGGAGTCAGGGCCTGCAGGGAGATCCTCTTCACTGGTGACGGGAGAAAAAGGCCAGCAGCCCAGACAAAGAGGGCATGGCTGGAGATCGCGGAAGATGTGAGCAGCAGGAGTGCAGTTACCAGGTCCTGGATACAGTGCAGGAAGAGATTTAATGACCTCACAAGGTCAGGAAAGGTGAATACAATGCCACATTCAATTACATCCTGATGTGCGTGTCACTCCGACCACTGTTTCCTCTAAGGTGCACAGCTGCGCGACTGCGCACACGTCCCAGCGCTCGCGCGCACTTCAAATTAAATGCCGCGTGGAGAACTGGACTGCCGGAGCAGGAGAGGGGCCCAATACACAATGGCCCGGGATGCAGACAGAGTCATTTGTGAGTCCTGCGACCTCAGAGCCGATCCCAATCGGAAAGTAACAAAGGAGTTGGGGCAGCGGCCACATGATGAGGGAGTGGGTGAGGGGCTGGTTGTGTCGGCCTCTGGGAAGTTCCACGTGCTGCAGGCAGAAGCTGTGGAGGAGCCGCGCTCAGCCGATTGCCATGGTGATGAGGGCAGCGTCTCCCTCCTTCTCCTTTGGCATCAGCGGCCTGTGTTACACAAACTGCACAGTCCGCGCGGGTTAAATTGGAGCAGGGTCAGCCTGAGTGGGGCCTTTCTGAGCGGGGCCAGTCTGAGCGGGGCCAGTCTCAGTGGGGCCTTTCCTGAGCGGAGCCAGTGTAAGTGGGACCAGTCTGAGCGGGGCCGTTCCTGAGCAAAGCCTTTCTGAGCTGAGTAAATCGGAGTGGGGCCATTCCTGAGCAAGGCCAGTCTGAGCGGGGCCAGTCTGAGTGGGGCCAGTCTGAGTGGGGCCATTCCTGAGCGAGGCCAGTCTGAGCGGGGCCAGTCTGAGTGGCACCAGTCTGAGTGGGGCCATTTCTGAGCGGGGCCAGTCTGAATGGGACCAGTCTGAGCGGGGCCTGTCTAAGTGGGACCAGTCTGAGCGGGGCCTGTCTGAGCGGGACCATTCCTGAGCAGAGCCTTTCTGAGCGAGTTTAACTTACTTTTATTTGCTACTTTTTGCTAAATCCAATATTGCACCAGGGGTGGATTTATGGTTTTAGTCTTGTTGCTGATGAAAGTTAATAAAAACCTTAATAACATAAAAAGTGGGGAAAATTGGAGCTTACTTTTGAAATTCAGAATTCTGGCGTCAGGTTTATATTTTTAGAAATGTTGAGGCACCTCACTTTCTACAGGCCAACCCAATTAGCACGTCTGTCTGCTGAAGAATTCAGACCGCCTGGGGGCAACAAAGGCTGCCTTTGTCAGAAACAGAAATACGGGAATTTTTATTTTTTTTAATTTGGATAATTGTTTAAAGCCAGAAAAAAATACGGGCAAGTGATGTCAATTTTACTGTAAACAATCTTGCAGAATGGGTGTGTAAATGACAAATGAATTTCAATATAGATAAGTCTGAGGTGGTGCATTTTGGCAGGAGGAATAAGGAGGCCACCTACTCCTTGGAAAATAAGAGACTAAATGGAGCCGAGGTGCAAAGGGATCTAGGGATAGAGATTCACAAATTATTAAAAGTAACAATGCAGGTTAAAATGTCATAAAAGTGTAAATAAAGCACTGGGGCTCATTTCTAGAGGAATAGAATTCAAAAGCAGAGAAATTACGTTAAACTTGTATAGAACCTTGTCTGGCTGTCTCACGATTTGAGACGGTGGGGTTGCAATTTGGCATTACTGTACATATGCTGTTAAGTGGCTGCTGTTGCTACCGTTGTTGGTGTAACAGTTGTTGTTGTAAAGGTTGTTGTTGTCATTGTTGTAAAATTTGCCCACGGATGAAAAGGTGGCGCTCAAAAGGAGTTCGTGGCTCATGTGCACCCAGCATAGAATCAGAGAATCATAGAAATTGACGGCACAGAAGGAGGCCATTCGGCCCATCATGTTCGTGCCGGCCGAAAAAGAACTATCCAGCCTAATCCCACTTTCCAGCTCTTGGTCTGTAGCTTTGTAGGTTACGGCACTTCAAGTGTATATCCAAGTACTTTTTAAATGTGATGAGGGTTTCTGCCTCTATCACCCTTTCAGGCAGTGAGTTCCAGACCCCCACCACCCTCTGGGTAAAAAAAGTTCTCCTCAACTCCCCTCTAATCCTTCTACCAATTACGTTAAATCTATGCCCCCTGATTATTGACCTCTCTGCTAAGGGAAATAGGTCCTTCCTATCCACTCTATCTAGGCACCTCAGAATTTTATACACCTCAATTAAGTCTCCCCTCAGCCTCCTCTGTTGCAAAGAAAACAACCCCAGTCTACCCAATCTTTCCTCATAGCTATAATTCTCCAGTTCTGGCAACATCCTTGTAAATCTCCTCTGTACCCTCGCTACTGCATTGTTTGAAGAATTTTATTTTGGTGTTATATCTTCCAAGTACATTTCACATATATGCTGTGCAGTATATTCTAAAGGATACACCACTGGTTGTACCCTTTGTCTGTAAGATACACAGCATATTCTAAGGTGTCCATTCCATGCCTATGCGTACAGCAGCCCTCGAGAGAGAGTTGCTCCTACATTTGATTGGCATCCCATCCACCACATTAAACAATCACCCTCCAGAATGTCTATTCACTTGTGAGTAAAGCCCTTGCCATCCACAACCTTACTGTGGATGGCTTCATTGGCATCCAGGCTTTAAAACTTGACTCACAAGCAGCAACACCTTGCCCCTTACCGAAACCACCCCACCTGGCTATAGTTTCCACCGCCTGCGCTGCTCAAACTGCCACGGTGGTGGTGCGGCCCTCATCACAAGTCACATCTGCACCAGCACAGTTACACACACGTCGATGAGTCCAGTGAGAGAGAGAGCAGTGTTGTCACCTGGTGTCTCACTAATCACAAGTGAGCAAGAGCAGATGGTGGAGACAGGGACAGCAGTGGAGAGTCCTCATTGGAAGGCATAGGACGCTCCCAGCTCTGCTCAGCTGTGTTCCAAAATGTTATAGGGTTAAGTTTCAGTTCAATTTATGAGCCACATAAATTTATTTCTTTGCACCACTTTCCCATCTTGACCCATATTGTCCATTTTTGCCTGCTACCTGGGAAGTGGCATTGTCAGTTGGATTGAATGGTAAGACATTACTTAACCTCGAACAATGGGTGCGTGAGTGACAGGGATGGTTTGGTCATTTTAAGACTGCTTTGTGGTGTTGATGGGGTGGGAAAGTTGCTTCAGCATCTGGGTGCCATATGGGTGCACTGGTGCAACTTAACTAAATCATGCCATCCCAGGCCTCCCGGGTAGCAATGTGCGCCGCTGCTGGTGCCATCTCCACCTCAGGTTCCTTCTCCTCCTCCTCCTCGTGTTCCACCTGCCCCTCCTCCTCCTGCTCCTCGTGTTCCACCTGCTCATCCTCCTCCTCCTCCTCGTGTTCCACCTGCTCCTCCTCCTCCACGTGTTCCACCTGCTCCTCCTCCTCATCTGCCTCCTCCTTGCCTTACTCCTGTTGGAGCTCCAAACATGGCTGCTGCATTTTGTTGTACAGAGCGCAGCATACGACGATCATCCTGGAGACCCTGGCTGGTGCGTACTGAAGGGCTCCAGATCTGTCCAGGCATCTGAAGAGCATCTTCAGCATGCCGATTGCTTGTTCTATGACACATCTAGTCATCATATGGCTTTGATAATAGAGCGCTTCAGCCTCGTTGCTTAGCCTCCTCAAGGGTGTCATCAGCTACATCTTCAGTGGATACCCCTTGTCTCCAAGCAGACAGCCGGTAAGTCTGGTCAGAGGTGCAAAGAGCTGAGGGAGGGTGGACTGGCACAGGGCAAAAGAGTCATGACAGGTGCCAGGGAATCTGGCACAGACATGCATGATGATCTTTTTGTGGTTGCAGATGAGCTACACATTGAGGGAGTGGAAGCCCTTCCAGTTCACGAACACTCCTGGGTGATCTGGAGGTGCCTTGATGCGCACATGTGTGCAGTCGATGACGCCCTGCACCTGTGGGAAGCAAGCCAGAGCTGCAAAGCCAAGCGCACACTTGTGAAACATGGCATCGGTCACCTGGGTGATGCATTTGTGCACGGCTGACTGTGAGATCCTGCAAATGTCTGCTACAGATCCCTGGAAGGAGCCTGAGGCGAAGAAATTGAGGGCGGTGGTGACTTTGACAGCCACTGGTAAGGCGTGTCCACCAGGTCCACTTGGCAGCAGGTCTTCTTCCAGCAAGCTACAAATGTCTGCCATGACCTGACGCGATAGCCTGAGCCTCCTGCTGCTCAGTCATGTCCAGGAAGCTGATCCTCTGCCTGTATACCCTGTGTTGGGGGAATCGCCTCCTTTGAGCTGCACCCCTGTGCTCATCCCCTCTCTCCTGTGGAGTGGCAGGTCGTTGAGGAGAAGGTTGCTGCTGTTGCTGTTGCTGTTGCTGCTGGTGTTGCTGGTGTTGTTGCTGCTGGGGCTCATCTTGTCCCGAATCTGAGCTCCAAGGTGAAATAGTATAAGCGGCATCCATACTGACCTGATAGATGCCAGGTATAGTGGACAGCAGAGACATATTCCTCCAACGTAGTGAGAGTGGCTTCCGAAGTTGTAGAACTCACCTGCAAACTCCTGAAAGCAAATTCTCAGTACAAATGGTGTCAACAAGAACCTTTCCCTTAGACAAGGAAGCAGGTGTGAGGTGTGATCTTTTCAACTCGTACAATGACCGCTCAGCTCATCCCTTGCTTTCAGGCGAGGTTCAGGAAGCCCGCGAATCCCATGCACAGCCAGTAAAAGCTGCAACATCAGGTTATAAAGTGTGTTAATAGTCTGTTAACGAGCTATTAAATACTTTAATTCGGTCACCCGCCTCTCCTGAGCAGGTCTCTGGCGTGCTGATTAACACGCCCGAGGCGGAAGTCAGCGGGTTGAAGGCGGCTTGCTGACGAGCTTTTAACTGCCCACCCGCTCGCAAACCCGCACTCTCTTCAATGGAAAAACTCAGGCCTTGGTCTTTATCTCAAAGGGGCTGGAATACAAAGGGTTGAAATTATGTTATAATTATATAAAGCTTCGGTTAGACCCCATTTAGAGCATTCCGTTTAGTTCTAAGCATCACAACTCAGGAAGGATATACTGGCCTTGGAGGGGTGCAGTGCAAATTCACCAGAATGATATCAGGTCTAAAAGGGCTAAAATATGAGGGCAGGTTGCACAGACTAGGCTTGTATTCCCTCGAGTATAGAAGATTAAGGGGTGATCTAATCGAGGTGTTTAAGATGATTAAAGGATTCGATAGGGTAGATAGAGAGGAACTATTTCCTCTGGTGGGGGAGCCCAGAACAAGGGGGCATAAACTCATGTACGATAGCAAAATACTGCAGATGCTGGAAATCCAAAATAACAACAGAAAATGCTGGAAAAACTCAGCGGGCCAGGCAACATCCGTGGAGAGAAATTAGAGTCGACGTTTCGGGTCTAACCCTTTTTCAAAACTGGAAAGGAAATGAAATATATCGAAAGGCAGGGCTGCGAGGGAACAAAAGAAGTGAAGAGACATTAAGAGGTATTCAAAATGAGACGAGATGGTGATAGGACTAGTGGAGACAAAAGACGGCTCAGATTAGGTGTGAAATGTTCTGGCAGAATGAGAGACAGTTGCCATGTGGGAGAGAGAAAAAAAGGAAAGGGGGGAGGGGAGGGAAAAACCAAAACAAAGGGGTGGATAAAAAATATAAGTAAAAATGTAATAGGGGCCGAGGTTATGATCTGAAATTGTTGAACTCGATATTGAGTCCGGAAGGCTGCAAAGTGCTAAATAAACTCATATTAGAGCTCGGCCATTCAGGGATGATGACAGGAAGCACAAAAAACAGTGGAAATCTGGAACTCTCTCCCGCAAAAAGCTGTTAACGCTAGGTCAATTGAAAATTTCAAAACTGTGATTGATAGATTTTTGTTAGACAAGGGTATTAAGGGTAACAGCACCAAGGCGGGTAGATGGAATTAAGATACAGATCTGTCATTACCTGATTGAATGGCGGAACAGGCTCGAAGGGCTGAATGACCTACTTCTGTTCCTATGTCCCTATTACTAAGGATGGAAAATACTACCACTGTTTGCAGTCAATGTTAGTGAAGTCCTTCAAAGGCTGACTTAGGGACCCTTGGTTTACCTGTGTGCTCTGCATAGCCTTTTCCAAGGTTCAGGCGGCGTACACCTCATGTTGCAGCAGAAACAAAAGCCGTTTTATGTAAACATGTGGAAAGTAGATTTGTTCGTTTCTTTCCATTAACAGTTCATAGATCAACAATATTTTCCATAGCGATACATTGTCGTGGATGTGTTGTTATTCTATAAGAGCTTATCGTGCTCTATTATAGGAGGCATTAAGTGATACAGTGGGGTAATTTATTACAAGCACACCTACAGTTACATCTCAGACCTGTCTCCAAACTACTTTGTAACCTCAGAATCAGAAGGACAAATGGATATAATCTCGATTCAGTTTAGAAAGCAGAGAAAGTGAGGACATGCTGCATCTTCATAAACATTTCCTTTTCATACCAATCTATTTTACATAATGGCTGATATTGAACTTCCTGCTGCTAATCAGAAAAGGACATTCCGTCTTAATCATTAAAAACTCCCCGAAACAATGAAATGTCTTGAAGTGATTGGAGCCATTGACACCCGGCGTAACTGGAATGGTCAGTGACAGGATAATAGTGCATCCCTGGCAGAGTACAGGGAGGCAATTCATTAAGCCCTGTCTCAGTAACGATGTACTATTGAAGAGGTTTCAAAGATTGCCAAGGACGGAGAGGTACTCAATAAGGACCCGCTGGAAGGAGCACTTCGAAGATCTCCTTAACCGAGACTCTGTCTTGGACGCGAGTGTCCTCAACTCCATCCTGCAGCATGCTACCCGCCACCAACTCAGCACAACCCCAGCCCGGCATGAGGTTGAAAAGGCCATCTGACAACTGAAGAACAACAAGGGCTCAGGAGCAGATGGAATCCCTGCCGAGGCACTAAAGCATGGTGGAGAAGCACTACTGGTGCGAATTCAGGAACTAATTTCTCTTATCTGGAAGGAGGAGAGCATGCCAGGGGATCTCAGAGACGCTGTAATTGTGACCATCTTCAAGAAAGGTGACAAATCTGATTGCGGTAATTACAGAGGAGTTTCACTGCTGTCTGCCACAGGGAAAGTCATCGCAAGAATCCTCCTCAATCACCTTCTCCCAGTGGCTGAAGAGCTCCTCCCAGAGTCGCAATGCGGATTCCGACCACTTAGGGGCACAGTGGACATGATCTTCACTGCTCATCAATTACAAGAGAAGTGCAGCGAACAGCACCAACCACTGTACATGGCCTTATTTGACCTCACAAAGGCCTTCGACACTGTCAACCATGAGAGATTATGAAGTGTCCTCCTCAAATTTGGCTGCTCAAAAGTTTGCCACCATCCTTCGCCTGCTTCATGACGACATGCAAGCCGTGACCCTGACCAACGGTTCCACCACAGACCCAATTCACGTATGGACTGGGGTCAAGCAAGGCTGTTTCATCGCACCAACGCTCTTCTCGATCTTCCTTGCTGCAATGCTCCATCTCACCCTCAGTAAGCACCCCGTTGGAGTGGAGCTAATTTACAGAACAAACGGGAAACTGTTCAATCTCTGTCACCTCCAGTACAGATCCAAGGTCGTCCTATCCTCTGTCGTTGAATTACAGTATATGACGCTTGTGTCTGCGCTCACTCGGACTTCGAACTCCAAACCATCGTCAACACCTTCACCAAAGCGTACGAGAGCATGGGCCTTACACTAAACATCCATAAAACAAAAGTCCTCTACCAACCTGCCCCCATCACACAGTACTGTCCCCTGATTATCAAAATCCACAGCAAGGCCTTGGACAATGTGGACCACTTTCCATACCTTGGGAGCCTACTATCAACAAGGGCAAACGTCGATGACGAAGTCCAACACCGCCTTCAGTGTGCCAGTGCAGCCTTTGGTCACGTGAGGAAGAGAGTGTTTGAAGACCAGGACCTCAAATCCGGCACTAAGCTCGTGGTCTACAGAGCAGCTGTGATACCTGCTCTGCTGTATGCCTCAGAGGCATGGACCATGTACAGCAGGCACCTCAAAGCACTGGAGCGGTACCACCAACTTTGCCTCCGCAAGATCCTGCAAATCCATTGGCAGGGTAGGTGCACCAACGTCAGTGTTCATGCTCAGGCCAACATACCCAGTATCAAAGCTTTGACCACGCTCGATCAGCTCCGATGGACGGGTCACATTGTCCGCATGCCCGAGAAGAGACTCCCAAAACAAGCGCGCTACTCGAGCTCTAGCATGGCAAGAGAGCCCCAGGTGGGCAGAGGAAACGCTTCAAGGGCACCCTCAAAGCCTCCTTGAAAAAGTGTAACATCCCCACCGACACCTGGGAATCCCTGGCCCAAGACCGCACAAAGTGGAGGAGAAGCATCCGGGAAGGCGCCGAACACCTCGAGTCTCTTCGCCAGGAGCAAGCAGAAGCCAAGCACAAGTAGCACAAGGAGCGCACATCAACCCAAGCACCCCACCCACCCGCCCCTTCAACCACCGTCTGCCCCATCTGTGACAGAGACTGTAGGTCCCTCATTGGACTCATCAGTCACCTGAGAACTCATTTTTAATGTGGGAGCAAGTCATCCTCGGTTCCGAGGGATTGCCTAACAGAAGAAGGAGTGCATCCCTGGCAGAGTACAGGGAGGCAGTTAATTAAGCCCGGACTCAGTAACGACATACTATTGAAGAGATTCCAAAGATTTCCTGCAATGAAATGGTTTTAACACAGAATAACAACAGAAAATGCTGGAAAAACCAAGCAACATCCGTGGAGAGAAATTAGAGTCGACGTTTCGGGTCGAAACCCTTTTTCAAAACTGGAAAGGAAATGAAATAGATCGAAGGCAGGGCTGCGATAGAACAAAAGAAGTAAAGAGACATTAAGAGGTATTCAAAACCAGACGAGATGGTAATAGGGCAAGTGGAGACAAGTGGTTTTAACACAACTGGACATGTATTTTTAAATAGTGAATCACCTGCGGTGCTGTTAATATTAATCTGCTGATATGCTGTTTTGTAATGGCAGGAGCATTATACCACATACTGCACAAAAACTTCTTGCTGTAAACCTCCTCAGATCAATTCTGGGTTAACTATTGTTAGTAAAGGGGGTTTGTAGATTACCAGGTGCTTATAAATTCATGGCACCAGATCAGTCAGCAAGTTTCCTTTCTCAAATCTAAACGGTCTGTACTTAACCGAAGTCTGAAGTATCTACCTGTCTTTTCCTTCCCCCCCACCCCCACACCCCGCCAACATTTTTGAGACTTTTTAATGTTTAATATCTGAAGTGTCACAGGCGCTCTTAAAACTTTTATATAGATTGGGAGACCTCCCGTGGCATTGCTCATGGGTAGTCTTGGATCGGGAACACAGTGTGAATATAATTAGCCTAGCTTGTAGCTTTAAGACTATCATTCTAAATAAGCAACCAGGTAATGATATCATTGAATAAATCGCTATTATTATATATATATAATAGCGTCATGAATATTTCCATTATAATATACTACAAAAAGTTGTATATTAAACCCAACAAATATCTAAAAGTTAGTTGGCATCATGCCATGTATTTTTCTCTCATTATCTGGGACTCTCCCAGCACCCTGCTGTTAACCCAACTTGGATCAGGTGCTTACTTCATACCATTCCTTATCATTTGTTCACTCATTATCTATCAAGAGCCTAACATGTACCCAAAGCATCCTTGCCAGTCAGCTTTGTGCTTCTCTCACATCCTCCCTATCCCTCTCCTGAAATGCTCCTTAGGTTTTTTCTAAAATTGCTTGGTTGAAACTTTGTTGCCCCAATGAGCAGTGGCATTATGTCGGGCTCCTTGCCAATGCACACTTGGCCCAGTATCTATAATCGGCCTGGTCATCCTCAACAGGGGGGAAAAAATGACTTTTCTACTGTCACTAAAACTCTCTGCTCCTAAATTCCCAGAATGCCATTTCTCTCAGTGCAAAAAACAGGTACAGTGCGGGGTAGGGTTGCAAACTATTGTTACTAATCACCTCAGATTGAAGGGCAATCAAACTTCAGAAGGAATTAGATGCTAATCACAATTATGTGCACAAAGCATACTTAGATCTCCAATGTAAACAATAAAGAGGTACAAGTATAAGCAGTCACTTTTGTGTGTGTACTATAAGGCAATTTTTATAAATAATTTTTCCAAATAACTATATCCAACCATGCTGTTCCTTGCTTCCACTTCTCACCTGATGGCACGGACCTATCCTGGAGTACTTTCTTTATTTAGCCTCATGATGTGGACATTGCTGGCAAGGTCAGCATTTATTGCCCATTCCTTGCGAGGCCACTTCAGAAGGCAGTTACACGTGAACCACATTAGTATGAGATTGGAGTCACATATAGGCCAGACCGGGTAAGGACGGCAGATTTCCTTCTCTAAAGGACATTAGTGAATCAGATGGGTTTTTACAACAATCCGATAGTTTCATGGTCACCATTACTGATACTAGCTTTTTATTCCAGATTTATTTAATTAACTGAATTTAAATTCCACAGCTGCCCTGGTGGGATTTGAACTCACATCTAACTTCAGATTATTTGTCCAGGTCTCTGGATTACTCGCCCAGTAACATAACCTCTATGCTACAGTTCCCATCATTGGGGTGCATTATTGGTTTCCGGGTCGCTAAAGCTTATTTGCACTTGTTTTGTTGCTGCACACTGTCTAAAGGATGGCAGCTGTTCTTCCTTAAGAGGCATTAGTGAACCAGTTGGGTTTTTACAGCAATGCGACAGCTTAATGGTCACTTTTACTGACACCGTTTTTTAGTCCCGGTGTGCCAGTTGCCTTCTGATATCTCATCCATTCTTCATGCGTGTGTTTTGGCAATCCAAGTATTGGAAATCCACGTTGCACTCCATACCTGGGCTTGATTCTATCCTCACCTGACATCCACTCACATGACACCAGGAGCAAGAACCCTGGTTTATCTTTGCCCTCACTAACTCAGAAGCGCTGTGAACAATTTTAGCACCCCCCTTGCGGACATCCTGGCTGAGAGCAACTGACCCAACAGAGACCAGGGCCTGAATCTGAGATCCTCGTCTAATACCTCAGCAGACAGTGCCAGTGTAACAATAAAAGATCCAGCATTTAGATAGTGCCTTTTAAGTCCTCAGGACATCCCAAAGCACTGCATCAATAATCCATTACTTTTGAAGCGTAGTCACTATTGTTGGCAAATGCAGCAGCCAACTTACATGAAGACCCCACCAACAGCAAATGTGATAAATGACCAGATAATGTGGGCCTTTTTGACGGTGGTAGTAGAAGGAGGAATATTGGCCTGGACACTGGGGGAACTCCTCTACTCTTCTTCAAATAGTGCCATGGGATCTTGTGTATCCACCTGAAGAAACAGATAGGTCCTTGGTTTAACATCTCACAATGTAGCACTCCTTCAGTATTGCACTGAAATGTCTGCCTAGATTCTGAACTCTGATTTTAGAGTATGGTTTGAACCCACAATCTTCTGACTCATGGGTGAGAGTGCTACCACTGGGCCAAGGTGACGTACCACCAGGGAGGTTATACTACTAAAAACAACTTACAGTACAACAATTTATTACCTTAAGCAACTGTTGTTCACTCTCACACCTTTGTCAGCTGTTTACCTAAATTATACTTATTTCTGTTCCTTTTCCATTTCCGAGATTATGGCCAGAATTTCCTGGGGTGTCAGTGGGCGGGATCAGTGGCAGGTCAGGTGGGAAATTAGATTTTTTTTGACAGCAGGTCAGAATTGGCGACCCAATTAAACCAGTTATTGGGTTGTTGACAGACCCTTAATAATGCTTTTAACCTAACCTTTTAAATTTAACTGCTCGCCCACGCAGCTCGGGGACCACGTCTGTGAACCTAAGGCCGGAATTGAATGACCATTGCTCCAGCTGATTGCTTGACAGCTTCAAATGTACAGTAAAAGCTCCCACCTGACAGATGATCACTTGCCTCAGGCAGAAGCTGTTTCTCAGTTCATTTCCCAGACAGATTCTGCAGGCTTTCCACTTTCCACTCTCCATCCACTGTCACCTCATAGGAAGAACTCTCTCACCATTGACAGAATGTTTCTCTCATCTCTACTTCACCTGCCATCTATTCCATCGACATAGGTGCCCTTTTTACTGTCTCTCCTTGGTCCTCAGAATCTGACCAGGATCAGCCCCAACACCAGCAGCACCAGGCACACCAACAGCACCAATAACAACACCAACCTTCTCTGCAATCACCTGATGCTGCACAGGACAGAGGGCATCAGCACCCGAGCACATTGCTGCCCGGGAGGTCAGGGATGGCCTCACCATGGCCACATTTACTTCCCTTGACACTGTACACCCTAGCTGCCACATGATGTGCCAGGTTGGCACCACCCCACGCAACACCATAAAGCATCCCTACAATGCCCAAGCAATTCCTTTCACACTCATCTCCATTGCGGGGGGTTCCATTATGTTTCACCATTCACTGCAACGCACTAAGCCACTTCCAAAGGAGCACACAAATCTGTCCAAGAATGAAAATAAAGGTTTCAATGTTTGACAGCACAACAGAAACTTTACATGAACATTAGATAAAACACTTAAGTGGCTACCCTTGTGTGTTGTTAGTTGGTTTGATTGCACTAGGATGAAGGTGAGTGTGAGGGGTGGCTAGTGAGATGGGGATGTGATAGTGTAGATAGAGAAGAGAGGGATGGGTGGAGGTGCAAGTTAAGTTGGTGTGAGTAAGGATGTGCAGGGGTAGGGCAGGGAAGGCAGAGTGATGGGGATGTGATGAGAAGTACAGCAGGATGAAGGTGAGTGTGGCTTTGTACTAACGTTTCGTGATTTAATGAGATAATTGAAAGGTTTGCGCCACTGCACCCAGGTCCTCCTGACGACATCCCTGCGTGTGCCCTCCTGTGCAATGTGCAACCAGGCTGTCTTGGTCTCCTGGGGAGGTCTCTTCCACCCATGGGAAGGGAAGAGGACCTCCCTGCGTGCTGTGACTCCCTCCATACGCATATGGAGGGAGTCATGGGAGAACCTGGGTGCAGCCCTCTGCCTCTGTGCAGTGATTGTCAGTGTTTGCAGCACCTCAATGCTGCAGAACACTGACAGCACAAATGTCAAAAGTAAGGTGGCCATGGTCCCTTTAAGGAAACCAGTTGATGACGCGTCATGAATGATTTCAGCAGACCCGCTTCCTCCAATTGGGCCAGGAAACGCGCTGGCAGGCTTAACAAGCCCAATCAACATTAGTTCATTTTAGACAGCGGGATGGAGCCAGCAGCGGGGCCGCGACCCACCGCCAACATCGCCTGCCCCGGACTTGCCGAGGTAAGGCAAATCCCGGCCTATGTCTTCCTGCTGACTGTATCCCCTTTTTTAACAGATTCTCCTGGCTTATGCGCTAGCTTGTCTCAGGCTTGTCTAGCCCACCTAGTGCTGACCTAACACCCTATCATTTGTCTCAGGGTTCAGCAGGCTGGGCTACCCCAGGCTCATGTGGCACCGACTTGATGTTTGCTTGGCAACTTCAACCGATCTCAAAGCTGGTATCGGCACCAAGTGATACCATTTTGACGCTTTTACATCAGGATTCACTCCAATACAATATCTTACCTTGAAGTTCCCCTACTCCCCACCCTTTAACTCTTGAACAGCTTACTCATGATAACCTTATGCCCATCTTTGTTTGGTGTTTGTTGGCACACAGACTTATGCATAACTAGCATACCATATCGAAGCTGACTTGGCACGTTATTTTCCTCATTCAAACCTGATAGTCACTTTACATCCTATCCTGTACTTTCATCACAAGTTGCATGGTTATCTCTTGGCACATGGCCACAAGCCCAACATGGGTTCACCACCCTAATTTGTGCTTTTTTCACAAGTTGTCTACTGCTCTCCTGAAACTATCCTCATGATTCTACAGCACATTGGCACCAACTAGACTCCAACCTCATGCTAGCCATGTGATCACTTGCCGCCTGGCATTTTCCAAGCAACTTCCTCATCTGCTCTTAGCCTGGTACCTCATGTTGGTCTGCGCACCTTCAAGGAGAATACCCTTCTCTACCTTTATTTGGACACTTCTTCCCCAAACTTCACCAGAAGACCCTCCCATACTTCTAGTTTTCAGAGCGCTATTTCCAGCACAAATACAAGTGCAGGGTTACAATGAAGGACAACCTTCTAGCTGGAACTAAAGGCATTTTTCAAGATAAAGCTCACAATACAATTATCAAGACAAGCGCTAAAGTATGTTTATATTTCGTTGTAAATAACAAAGGCATGGCTGGTTACTTTTTCAAAGCTGTAAAGCTCTCAACAGACAAAGTTATGAATAAATAGCGATAAGCTCAGTATATAAAGGGGAAGCCGGGTGCCCTCAATACACCAGCTGCAAGATGACAACATTTATACTCAAGACAGGTGAGTTTGCTTTTTTCATTTAGATATATTTTATATCGTAGGATTTTTACAAAAGATTCAGGAATTAAATGAACAAAGTGAACACTCCTTTCCCAATTTAATTGTAAAGAAATCAATTCTTAGTGAATGTTTTTGTCCTTTTCTCACAGCAAAAGCTCTTCAGATTACATACTTATTTTGTCTCAGTTTAATGCAGTGAGTTTTATGCTGATTTAGATCATTCCTGTTTGGTGAATAACATGCAGTATTGCATAGCTTCGCCTGCTGAGGAATTTACCAAGAAATTTCACAATTTATTCCTGAAAATAAACTATTTGCGCACTCCTTACTTCAAACTGCATGTAATCTGATTCTGCAAACAACAGACGTCCCGCAACACTTTATACAGAAGGTAAGTGTGGACTCTACACGTAGTAAAAGGTGTAAAAACATGTCAACAGTTACAAGATGAAATGATTCAGTGAACTGCAGTCATTTGTGATTTAATTTCTATTTATTTAACCAAAGGTATTGTCCTTTGAGATTGCAATGTCCCTGCGTACAAATGCATAATTAAAAGTTTCACACCTTGTTATTTGCCACTCCCATAAAATGGGACTGGGCAGGTTTATATAACTTAGATTGTTCATCTGCAGCTGAAACCCTCATCCTTGCCTTTGTTACCTCTAGACTTGACTATTCCAACGCTCTCCTGCCGTCCGCCCATCCTCCACTCTACATAAACTTCAGCTCATCCAAAACTTTGCTGCCCGTATCCTAACTCTCACCAAGTACCTTTCACCCATCACCCCTGGGCTCGCTGACCTACATTGGTTCCTAGACCGGCAACGCCTCAATTTTAAAATTCTAGTCCTTGTTTTCAAATCCCTCCATGGCCTCGCCCCTCCCTATCTCTGTAACTTGCTCCAGCCCTACAACCCTCCGAGATATCTGCGCTCCTCCAATTCTGGCCTCTTGCCCATCCCCGATTTTTATCGCTCCACCATTAGCAGCCGTGCCTGTAAGCTGCCTAGGCCCTAAGCTCTGGAATTCCCCCCTAAACCTCTCCACCTCTTTACCTGACTAACCTCCTTTAAGACACTCCCTAAAACCTACCTCTTTGACCAAGCCTTTGCACATCTGTCCTAATATCTTCTTATGCAGCTCAGTGTCAAATTTTGTTTGATAATGTTCCTGTGAAGCGCCTTGGGACATTTTACTATGTTAAAGGTGGTATATAAATACAAGTTGTTGTTGTTGCTGTTCTGTTAGATTAATATCTAAGAGTTTTTGCTTGATTATTGCCAGGTTCAGGGAGAAATCATCTTGAAATCATGATCCTAGAGATTAAATACATTTGTGAGAGCAAATTATAGAAGGACAACCTAAAGAAGTTAGCCCAGTGGACCAACTGGTCTTTTCCCACTCCATATATTTATATTCTTACGCTATGTCTTCCTGTCATGTCTAACTTTAACATCCATTGAAAGCTAAGTGTGAGGTGATAATATTTAAATAAAGTGCAGTCCTTATAATTTTGACCTATTTGCAACACTGATAACATTGTTTCAGAAAAGTACTTTATAAATCAATGGGCCTCCATCGGAAACCAGTGTCGGAATGTTTTAACCTGTTTGTATGAAGGCATAGAAATAAAGTGTGTTATACTTTTGCTAAAATAGTGGACAGAGTATTTCAGACAAACGCATTAAGCCTTTGTACACTAGTGTCCCATGTCGTAATTGCTGAGCAACTATTATTCAGCAAGTTCAGTCATTAATATAACCTTGCTGCCATGCCAGGTTTACTTAAACAAATACATGTCAATGATACATTAATGCACTGAGCACCTCATCACAACAGCTCAGGTCAGGAAGCCAATCCTGACACATTCGTGTATCAGTGCACTGCTTCATTGGGCTGAGAAACTCGAGCTTAAAGTGTAACCTTAACAACTTGGGCATAAATACTACTGGGAATCTCTGAACCTTCAGGCAGCATTTGATCATAATTCTAACACTTATCCTATATTCTTTATTGTAGCGGTGCTCTTGTTGGCCTGCCTGGAACTGGGTAAGTCTTTGTGCATTCCAAGTGTTTCTTTATTCAATGCAATGAGTAGAAGCGCTGTCCTGATTTCCACTTCTCCCCACTCACAGGCTCTGCCTACAGACTGGCTTGTTACTTTGCAAACTGGGCTCAGTATAGACCAGGAGTAGCAAGTTACATGCCAGATGATGTGGACCCTTGCATGTGCACTCACCTGATCTATGCTTTTGCTGGTATGAACAACAATGAAATCGTCACTATTGAATGGAATGACGTGACTCTCTACAAATCATTCAATGCTCTTAAATCCAGGTACTGTACATCTGTAACTAACTCCCAAATTCTAAGTCTTGTTTTAATCAACTGCATAGTATATAGTCTTCTACAAAAGATGTATTGCTCTGCATTTATATTCCCCTTGTTTAAGTTCCTCTTATCATTTCCATTCTGTGAGGACCAGCAAGCAATGTGGCCCTAGAGCTGTGCCAGTCCTGTTGTGTGGCCACTAAGAGATGCATAAGTTCAGTGCAAGGGCGACTTATTCACTGACCTCTGCTCCCTGTGAGGCAGCATCACACATCCACTTAACAACTCAGCGAAGAATAGGAAACTGCCGTAGAGGAAATTACAAACTTGCACTAAAGTACAAATCAGGGCCCTATCACCTTGTTGTACATTGTGTTCATACACCAGTGAACTATAACCACTGGACTGAGAAACTGAACCTCAATTAGATTTATTATCAAAGTGAGAGTACTAAAGGGATTAGGCCTGTGATATTTTAGAGTAATTTCAGTAATTATTCTCATATTATTGAATGTGTTTTATTACATTCACTATTTTTTCTAAAGCAACTACTGTATTTGTTTAATTTGCCACAGGAATGGAAACCTTAAAACACTTCTCTCTGTCGGAGGCTGGAACTTTGGAACTCAAAAGTAAGATGGAAACATTTGTTGTATCGGGAAACAATTTTTTTCAAAATCTTCATGAAATAAAATGAGAACAATTGACTAACAAATATTGTTTTGCTTCTTAACATATGTTGGCAAGAGTCACCAAACTCCAAAAAACATATGTAGGAGACTCGAAGAGAAACGAGCAAAATAAATGTCACCGTCGTTTCACAGCCAGTCATTGTTCTCAATGAGGATTTTACTTTAACTTTCTTCTCCAGGTTCAGCGCCATGGTTTCCACAGCTGAAAATCGACAAACATTCATAAAGTCAACGATTAGCTTCCTGCGCAAATATGGGTTCGATGGTTTGGACATAGACTGGGAGTATCCCGGGTCAAGAGGAAGCCCCCCGCATGACAAGCAGCTCTTCACAACCCTAACACAGGTAGGACCGAGTGCACCTAACTGGTTAGTTACTCAGTCTAAGAACTGTCAAAAACCAAACACTACCCACAGAATAAATTATTTGTCATTTGTCGAAAAATGTAACAACACATGAGTAAGTAAATGAAACACATTACCAAGTTAGTGTCAGTGACATGTCCTTATAGAAACATAGAAACATAGAAGATAGGAGCAGGAGTAGGCCATTCGGCCCCTCGAGCCTGTTCCACCATTTAATGAGATCATGGCTGATCGTCCAAATTCAGTACCCTGTCCCTGCCGTCTCCCCATATCTCTTGATCCCCTTAGCCTTAAAAAATATATCTAACTCCCTCTTGAATACATTTAATGAATTGGCCTCAACTGTCTTCTGTGGTAGAGAATTCCACAGGTTCACCACTCTCTGGGTGAAGAAATTCCTCCTCATCTCTGTACTAAATGACTTACCCCTTATCCTTAGACTGTGACCCCCGGTTCTGGGCTCCCCCACCATCGGGAACAGCCTTCCTGCATCTAGTCTGTCTAGTCCTGTTAGAATTTTATAAGTTTCAATGAGATCCCCTCTCATTCTTCTAAACTCCAGCGAGTATAAGCCTAGTCGACCCAATCTCTCTTCATACGTCATTCCTACCATCCCAGGTATCAGTCTGTTTAAAAATCAAAACCCGAACAGGGACTTGAACCCTGGACGCTCAGATTAAAAGTCTGATGCTCTACCGACTAGCTATGATAATCCACAAAGCTATGAAGATTGAGCTACCCTTGTATTAATGTGGGATGCAAATGTGAAGATTTTTAATAGTCTTTATAAACCTTGAAAAAAATCTGGAACCAATCGCAATGTTAAAGTGACACAACACCTTGTTGGATTCCAATAATGCTTCATTATTGTCCATGGATACATTTTCAAAACAAGGAACCTAATGTTCCTTTGGTCGTCTTTTGAAGCTTCCATGTTGTGCAAGTCGGTTAATAAGGGAAACTACAATATTTTTGGCTTTTAGGAACTGAGAGCAGCCTTTGAAGCAGAAGGAAAAAGTATTGGGAAACCAAGGCTCTTACTCTCAGCTGCGGTGGCTGCTGGAAAATCCACAATCGAATCGGCCTATGAGATTCCACAGCTGGGCCAGTGAGTACTGGTTTCAATCTTATAGGTCAAATGTAGCACCGGCATAGAGGAGATCAGCTCGCTCAGCGCATGCCCGGAAATTGCTGGTCTATAATACTCAGTACCACACCAGGCTCTGCATTAGCTCACTCAGTTGTTAGGGAAGCTCATGTTTCCTTCTTTAGTGATAAATATTACATAAGAACATAAGAAATAGGAGCAGGAGTAGGCCAATCGGCCCCTCGAGCCTGCTCCACCATTCAATAAGATCATGGCTGATCTGATCCTAACCTCAAATCTTCTATCACTCTCCATCCCACCCAAACCCACGTGATCTCCCGGGAGAGGCGAAAAACCAGATAAAAAACCCAATGGCCAATTTGGGAGAAAAAAATCTGGGAAATTCCTCTCCGACCCATCTAGGCGATCGAAACTTTTCCAGGAGATCACTCTGTCCCTATATTTTCTACAGTACTTACCTTCTGTAAAGGCGATCTCCACCCCAGCCAGGAACAGGAATAAAACCATCTCCTGAAATCTAACACAGAATTAGAACACAAGAAGTAGGAGCAGAACCAGGCTACACGGCCCCTGGGCCCGCTCCACTACCCACAGGGCCATGGCCATTCCGAACCTAGACTCATGTCCAATTTCCTGCCCGCTCCCCATAACCCCTAATTCCCCTTACTTATAGGAAACTATCTATTTCTGTTTTAAATTTATTTAATGATGTAGCTTCCACAGCTTTCTGGGCAGCAAATTCCACAAACCTACCACCCTCTGAGTGAAGAAGTTTCTCCTCATCTCAGTTTTGAAAGAGCAGCCCCTTATTTTAAGATTATGCCCCCTAGTTCTAGTTTCACCCATCATTGGGAACATCCTCACCGCATCCACCCGATCAAGCCCCTTCACAATCTTATATGTTTCAATAAGATCGCCTCTCATTCTTCTGAACTCCAATGAGTAGAGTCCCAATCTACTCAACCTCTCCTCATATGACCACCCCCTCATCCCCGGGATTAACCGAGTGAACCTTCTTTGTACTGACTCGAGAGCAAGTATGTCTTTTCTTAAGTATGAACACCAAAACTGTATGCAGTATTCCAGGTGCGGTCTCACCAATACCTTGTATAACTGCAGCAATACCTCCCTGTTTTTATATTCTATCCCCCTAGCAATAAAAGCCAACATTCCATTGGCCTTCTTGATCACTTGCTGCACCTGCATACTAACTTTTTGAGTTTCGTGCACCAGGACCCCCAGATCCCTTTGTACTACAGTACTTTCCAGTTTCTTGCCATTAAGATAATAACTTGCTCTATGATTTTTCCTGCCAAAGTGCATAACCTCACACTTTCCAGTATTGTATTCCATCTGCCAAATCTCTGCCCACTTACTTAGCCTGTCTATGTCACTTTGCAGGTTTTTTATGTCCTCCTTGTGATGAAATATATGCCTTCATCAGCCCATGTGTTTTACCTGCTTGTATTGTGTGAACCGCCCCCTTTTGTTCCTATTGTGTGTATTGGCTACGCCCCTGTCTTTTGCCATATAAAGGTCTCAAGAGCTGTATGAGTCATTCCTACCAGACGAACCCGATGTGGGAAGACCTGCAATGTTCTTAGTGATTAAAAACCTTCAGTTGAATCCTTGTCTTTGAGTTATTGATGGCATATCACTCCTCACTCACTACTTTCCCTCCCATCTTTGTATCATCTGCAAACTTTGATATGTTACACTCGGTCCCCTCCTCCAAATCATTAATATAGATTGTAAAGAGTTGGGGACCCAGCACTGACCCCTGCGGAACACCACTAGTTACTGATTGAATTACATTGAATTTACAGCAGAGAAACAGGCCGTGCCGGTGTTTATGCTGCACACGAGCCTCCTCCCACCTCACTTCATCTAACCCTATCAGCCTATCCTTCTATTCCTTTCTCCCTCATGTGCTTATCGAGTTTCTCCTTAAATGCATCTCTACTATTCGCCTCAACTACTCCTTGTTTCTGGCGGTTGGAGTTGCTATAAAGCTCTTAGTTAACTGAAGCCTTTAATTCAGGTTGGAAGCCACCGGAATGAATTTTAAGTTATTTGTTGAAATCATAACTTAAAAACGGCTGAATTGAGAAAAAGGCATTTAGCCCTTCAATCCTGCTCATTGCAGGGTTCATGAATGATTTGCCTATTATGTGTTTCCCTCCTACAGTATTGCTAATGCTCTACATTAAGGGACACCAATAGTTCCTTTCCTTATCTTCCCTAGGGAAAACAAAACTCAAGCAGTGCTGTTAATACCTCGATAAGCTTTGACCCTCTTCTCAACAGATATCAATCTCTTTAAAGGTATCAAAATCAATAGAGCCAGTTATACATATTCACTATATTCTGGGGGATTTTTTTGCCTTAATTTCTATCCTCAATTGGGAGGTAGCACTAAGTCCTCAGTTAAGTATAGGTGAAGCTGTTTGATGATAGTCTGTCCCAGTGGGTTCAACGCTCAGATTAAGATTTGAATATAATCTCAATATGTTCATAAAACATTACCGGAGAATTTAAGGCAATTAACACACTGCTTTCTTTCCTATACAAACACTACAATTGTGTCACAAAGCAACGATCATGTTCATAATTTATATTTTCAGGGATATCCTAGTCAAAATATTCCATTATTTTATTGCTGAATAACCTAGATGATGGGCCAAGGCCCGTAGTGCAGGACAATACCATGGTGGAAAAGAGTAAGAGAGAAGACAAGGGAAACAGAGCAGTAAGGGAGGTGAAACATCAATTGGGCTTTAGATTACAGGAAGAAGAGAAGACTGAGAATAAGGTTAAGAATGAATATATATTTTACTTGGTAAGATATCAATGTTACTCACAGATCTTCCTTCCTACAGAACTCTAGACTTTTTCAATGTGATGACATATGATTTCTATGGTCCATGGAATACCTTCGCTGGAGAAAATAGTCCTCTTTATGCCCTCCCTTCCGCCCAAGGCGGTAACCGGTACTTTAATATGGTACGCATTCATGAATGTTAATTATTTCAGTTTTACAACTAGCTCACCATCTTTTATAAAATGCTTGCAGTCTTCTTGAAACTAAGCGTTAATGTTACCAATCTCTGCACAGGCCTACACCATGAAATACTGGAAGGATAACGGAGCTCCTGCAGAGAAACTGAACGCTGGATTCCCTGCTTATGGTCACACATTCAGACTGAGCACATCCAACACTGCTGTCGATGCCCCAGCAAATGGCGCTGGACCAGCTGGGCATTACACACAACAAACTGGGTTCCTGGCCTACTTTGAGGTATTTACAAAATATACTAACTATCCAAGCTCCTTGAAAATCTCATATTTTGCCATGAGAAAACATAAGCTTAATTGACATTAATTATATATCAATTTCCTTAAGGTGGATGGGAGGAGGGGAAACAATTTAGACTGACTGGGAACTTTGTTATCTCGTCGCCTGTTTATCACAAGATAATAATGGTTGAGGAAGACCATTGTGGCCATATTAGTTTATTCTTCGAGAAGCGCCCTACAGTCCTATTGCAGCATCCAGTTGTTTCTTAAATACTTCCAGAGTTTTTGCCCCTACAATTCTACTGGGATGTTCATTCCAATTGTTGGAATTCTCTCTGTGTGAAGAAGGATCTCCTGATATCAAGCCTAAAGTTACCTATTCCTAGTCTGAACTTGTGTCTCCTTGTCTTACTCCCACAGTTTAAAGTACTATTCCAGATTTACCTTTTCCATGCCATTTACTATCTTATAAAACTCTATAACTTCAGATGCTTCCTTTTCAAGCAGTTAGTTTTTGCCAGGTGTAAAAGTTATTTTTCTTTCCGCCGTTTGTTCCTGATTGCCTTGCACAATTCCCTAATGGATAAGCTGGGCAAAGACCTGGGCCTGAGGTTACTTCCAATATCATTCTTGAGCCAATTCTTTGGATACCCTCTCTATCAGAAGGCTACTGGCCTCAGCTGGGCACCACCTCATAATGGCATGGTCGAGACTGGGAACTTGCCATGTGGGGAATGGCCAGATACCCTTCAGTAAATATTTGTGTCACCTTATGAGGCATTGCTTGGGGTTTGGTAATTTGGATCAAAATTCAAAGGGGATATTTTTGACTTTGGGTGATAGTTCAAAAGTAACGAGCTCTCCCGCTGAAAACTGGGAGAGATGTATAACAGGTGGCTGAATCGATCTCCCCCATTTTACACTATCACCCAAAATCAAATTACTGTACTCCCCATAGATTCTAAGTAAAGTGTAATGTGTATTACAGAAGAAAAAGTCCAGAAGAGCTGAGTAAACCTAACAGGAGCTAATTAATTTAAGTAGATCTTTACTGCACTTGAATTACTGCAAACCAGTGAAAATTTAACTACAAAGTGTTGCATCCTAATGTCTCATTCTTTCAACAGATCTGCCTCTTCTTAAAAGGTGCGACCGAAAAATGGGACTCTTCACAGATGGTTCCATACGCATATAAGGGAAATGAATGGGTTGGCTATGATAATCCACAAAGCTATGAAGACAAGGTGCGCTATGCATACTGCTGTACACTTTAAGACTGACTTTCCGAATGCACATAGCCACTGAGGAGCCTTGCCCACCAGCTCCACATATCAAGAACTAAAATGCAGCCACGATTTTCTGAGCATTATTTTAATCATGGGGATTTTCAATAACTGTATTTGGAAAACCAACCATTTTCTTTTGTAATTTGTTAGACACAATTAGGCATGACAACATTTACAATTGCTGCTCTTGTTATTTCTGATTCACCCCCTCACACAACAATATAGCGAGAAATTCATATATTATTTTTCGACTCATCTCATTGTGCCCAACCCACACACTGTGACAGAAACAGAGCCACCTTAGATACGAATGCAGTAATATTATTGATAATTGAAACTGAGGTGTTTCTAAATGGGAATTTTTTTCCTCATTCCCCCTAGACTCCCATATAAAGCAATATGTATGTTGCGATGGAGCTCTGCGTACTTCCATAATGATACTTGCATATAGTTAACTGAAAACTGGATGGCTCCCTGATGGGAGTAAGCACATTGTAGCAATTACACGCTAAGGTCTCTCTTGTATTGCTTTTGTTATTCTTTGACCGGAAGATTTTAGAGGATCTGGAAATAAAAGCAGTTGGTTAATAGCACACCGATACGAGTGTTTCCTCAGACATAACACATAAGAATCAGAGTGGTTTTTATCTTCATGATTTGGGATATTTTAGATCTTGCAACCACATTTGAAGAGAAGCCCGCAGGCTATCAGTGATTCACATGATGAATTTTTTCCATATTGTATTCCAGATCAAGTGGCTGAAGCAAAACAATATTGGAGGAGCTATGGTGTGGACCCTTTCTCTGGATGATTTCAGTGGCACTTTCTGCCACCAGGGACGTTATCCTCTCATCAGCAAGCTACACAGTGGTCTTAAAATTAATCCAGGTAATTCCTTGTCGTGACTTTCTACGGCCAGAACCATCTACTTGTTGTTGCTTAATAGAAAGTCAGTACGGCGAGCCCTTAAATTACCTAAATGCGTCTGAAAATCATCCTTTCAGTTGGCATTGCTTCTGCTTACCTGACTAGAAGGAAATTAATGTGAATTGCTAGCATTAATATCCTAAACCAAAATTGACACAACAATACAGAGCCACACATTGTGGTGTTAAATCGCACAGTTTGATATTAGTAATTCACTTGTTAGCATATTTGTCTGAAATTTCATTACCCACTACTTAAGACATTAACCCGACAGGCTGAGACCTCTGGTTAAAATGGCAGCCAGAGGAATTTCACATGAGTGCATTATCACATTGGTTATTAATATCACATAGTGTGACTTCAACCCTCGTATACCTCAACAGTGGAGATCATAAATTATGGTTGGATTTTCCAATGAGTATGTAATACCAATAATAAACTTGATAACAGGAGCTGTAGTATGGCTTATATGTACAAACATTAAGGAAATAATACCCACTTGATTTACAAGGATGATACCAGAAACGCGAGGGCTCACCTATCAGGAAAAGATGAACAGGCAGAAGGCTGAGGGGTGACCTAATAGAGTTCTTTAAAATTATGAAAGGTTTTGATAGAGTAAACACAGAAAGAATGTTTCCACTTGTGGGGAAGAGCAAAACTAAAGGCCATCAATATAAGATAGTCACCAAGAAATCAAATAGTGAATTCAGAAGAAACATCTTTACTCAGAGAGTGGTGAGAATGTGGAACTCACTACGTCAGGGAGTGATTGAAGCGAATAGTATCGATGCATTTAAGGGGCGGTTAGAGAAGCAGATGAGGGAGAAGGAATGCTGGAAATCTGAAATAAAAACAGAAAATGCTGGAAATACTCAGCAGGTCATCGACCTGAAACGTTAACTCTGTTTCTCTCTCCACAGATACTGCCTGACATATTTAACCCAGTGTTCAAGTCTACGGCCATTTAAAGGAGCAACATCATGTGATAAAATGACCTGTAACACCATCACAAGCTTTTAATCAGAGGGACCGCCCACCTATATTTTGTCAGCTGATGCTGAGTGAAAATAAAACCACATTTCAAAATTTACATTTCATAAGTCACCACTTAACATCATGACTTGTCCTCAATGCTGCTCATTGAACTAACTTTACTGAGCAACCTGTCTCTCGAGATCCCAGGAACTGGGTTTACCTGCAAAGTTCCACAATGGGAGCGATTTTCAAGGGACCTCTACCTATTTCTCACTTGAAAACGGACAGCCTGCAATTGAAAATCGGGAGCGGGATGGGTGGGAGTGAGGAGGGGGCGGGGGGAGTTGGGGCAGGTTGCGGGGAGCCGTCCGGTGCAATTTTCAGTTGGGCCTGCAAATAGGCGAGCAGCATGGTAGGATGCTGCTTAAATATGCAAATCGGGTCTCTCCGCCGGTTGTAGATCCCCATTTGCAATTTTGAGGTACCAATGAGCTGAGCGTACCAAGGGCTGAGCGGCCTAACCAGCGGCCCTTAAATGACTGCTGGCGGCAGGAAAAGCCTAAAAACTTCTTTGTGAGAGTTTTTGTGGGGCCTGGAGGAAATAATGCAGGCTGCTGCCAGCCCGCGCTCAACCTCCTGCGGGCTTAGCTCCCATCCTCCTCATGCCCGACCTCCCAGCCGGCTGGGAGCGGTGGCCGGCTGGTTTTCCCGCCCTCCCACAATTGGCGACCTGCGGTGGGATGCCCATTCGATGCCCGCTACTCATCGGCAGCTTTCAAACCATGTGGGTTTCGAGCGAGTGGCACTGCCTCAACCTCGGACATCGCCCCTGTTTCGGGCGGAATCGAAATTCGCCCCCAATGTCTCTTTAATATGCAATGCTCGACATCAATTTACATCAATTTTTAAACAAACTGTGAATTAATGAAACTTGTTTCCTTCTAGAATGTTTGGCTCCTGCTCATCCCACTACTGCTACTCCTCCTCATCCCACTACTGCTGCTCCTCCTCTTCCCACTACTGCTGCTCCTCCTGGTGGGAAGACTAGTCCTGGCAACCCCCAATTTTGCTCTGGCAAATCCAATGGTTTCTACGTGGACCCAGAAAATAAGAACATATACTATCGATGTGTTAATGGAATGACCTACGTGAATGAATGTGCCACTGGATTAGTCTTTGATCCTTCCTGCAATTGCTGCAACTGGCCTTGATGTCAAAGGAGGTACGTGCACTCTACTGAGATAAATAACGGGCTTGCCGCGCGTGCAAGCCCCGTATATGCACTTACCCCGCACTACTGCCGATCAGCTCCAGGGACGCCTGGACTTGGTGTTTGAAAAAGAAGAATCCCGGGCAGCGTATGACGTCATGCCGCCCAGGAGTGCAGCCAGCGCGAAGCCAGGAGTGTGCAGTGCAAGTGAGACACGCCCCTTGAGGTCTCAGTTTCACTGGACACGCCCCCAATGTTTCTGTCAAGCTGCTAAGCATTTTTACATGCAAAGCAGCAGTTTAAATAGGTTTTTGGAAGTTTTTTGAAGATTTTGGTAACTTTTATAAACTTTTTAAAATGTTTACATTATTTTGAGTAATCTGAAGTAGTTTTAAAGAGAATTAAAGCAATTTAAAGACTTTTAAAAGCCCTAAAAGAATTTTTTTAATTCCATTTATTTATTTAGCAATGTCGTCGTCATACGTGTCTTCACACTGTTCCCTTTGGGGAACTGTATGAAGTGGTGGAAGGATTTATGGCCATGATTAACGCTCATTCCGTGACCGTAACCATCTTTGAACCAGCCATTAGGGCAGTTAGTCCTATGGCGGGAGGGTTTTACGGGCTCCCACAAGCTATACAAGGAGGGGGGGCCACCCACACCCACGGACGCAAATATCCCACTGGATGTCAACCCAGAATTTAGAGCCGGAGCTCCGACTCCACTTGCCAGGACTGTCTGGAGCGGGGTTCGAAACCCTACCCTGATCTGGCCCAGCGGCGGGGATCCTACCGCTATGACAAAGGCCCAATCCGATTAGCAACGTGAAATGGCAGCATAGGGCTCCAGTCACGAGGAGGGAAAAGGCGCAGGAAACGTATGGGTGTCACCTTTTGTGCGGAGTGGGCCTTTTGCATAGCAGTAAGCATCCCCGCCGCTGGGCCAGAAGGAGTAGGGTTTTGAACCCCACTCCAGACAGTCCCGGCAAGTGGAGTCGGAGCTCCAACTTTAAATTCTGGGTGGACATCCAGCGGGATACTTGCGTCCGTGGGTGTTGGTGGCCCCCCCCCTCAGATGGGTTGTGGGAGCCCGTAAAACCCTCCCGCCATAGGACTAACCACCCTAATGGCTGGTTCAAAGATGGTTACGGTCACGGAATGAGCGTTAATCACGGCCATAAATCCTTCCACCGCTTCATACAGTTCCCCAAAGGGAACAGTGTGAGGATGCGTACGATGATGACCTCTTGCGCAATGCACCTCCTTGGACCCTCAGTCGCAGATGCGAGGGGGCAAGTCGTGCAATTGTTAAATTTTTCATTTTATTGACATGTAAAATGTTGGCCCAGTAATTCCCTTCCAAATGCGCGAGTACGGTCGGGGTACTTACGCATCTGGCCGGATGAAATGCCGGTTTTCAGCATGCACAGTGCATGTGGGGAAAACCGGCATTTCCTGTCCTCTGAACGAAGGGGTTCAGAGGCAGAACGCGTGCGACTGCACAGGCAGCGCGTGCGCAGTATAATTCGCCGCTTTCATTAATGCTTTCAGTGAGGTCAAGTCATTACAACTTACACATGAAAAAAGCATGGGTACAGTTGCTCCAGAGGCTGCGGAGGAAGATATTTATTATCGTGGAGCTTCTGAAAGTATGTATGTCTGTATATATTCCTTTGCGTGTTATGTATATATTCCTTTACTTATGTGTATGAATGTATTATTTAATTATGACTTTCAGAGAAAGTAACTTATTGGAAAATCATAATTAAAAACATACATTCATACACATTAGTAAAGGAATATAAAACATACATACATATACGTAAAGGAATATATGTGGACATACATACATAACTCATTCTCACATTCCATTCACACAGCCACAATTGCTCCTTCTACCTACCGTTCTGAAAACCCTTTAAAAAAAAAAAATTTTAACTTTAAAACTTACTTAAAATTTCTTAAAATAACTTCCCTCCCTTTCCCAAACAAAAATATTGCATTTCAGAAGCTCCACGATAAAATATATCTTCCTCCGCAGCCAATGAACAACTTTACACTTGCTTTTTTCAAGTGTAACTTCTAAGGACTTACCCTCACTGAATCCATCATTGAAATCCACAAAGTTCACTGCGCAAGCGCTGCCTGTGCAGTCGCACGCGCTGTGAATAGACCTCGGGTCTGGAAATGCCGGCGTTCCCCGCTTGCGCTGTTCCTGCTGAACGCCGGCATTTCCAACGGCCAAATGCGTGAGTACCTCGACCGTACTCACGCTTCTGCCGCGAATTTCTGGCCCAACAATGTTGGCTGGATAAATGCAGGTCAGAGTGGGTTCACTTGTACATTCAGATGCTGTCAACTATCATAGGAACTTGGGAATTGCTAGACGAATAAAGGCCAAGGTCCATCGCGTTCGCCTTCTGCCATCCTGTTAGTTAAGAATATAAGAACGTAAGAAATAGGAGCAGGAGTCGGCCATTTGGCCCTTCGAGACTGCTCCACCACCCAGCAAGATCATGGCTGATCTACTAACTCAACTCCACCTTCCCGCACTATCCCCATATCCCTTAATTCCCTTAGTTCCCAAAAATTTATCAATCTCTGTCTTGAATATACTCAACGACTGAGTATCCACAGCTCTCTGGGATAGAGAATTCCAAAGATTCACAACCCGTTGAGTGAAGAAATTTCTCCTCATATCAGTCCTAAATGGCCGACCCCTTATTCTGAGATTGTGACTCTGTGTTCTAGATTCCCCAGCCAGTTGTGTGTTACAATAGAAAGAACAAAAGACTTGCAAGAAAAGGGAGCAGCAAGAGTATATAGCACCTTTCACAACCTCTGGACGTCCCAAAGCACTTCACAGCCAGTGAAGTACTTTTGAAGTGTAGTCACTGTTGTAGGAAATGCAGCAACCATTAGCGCACAGCAAGGACCCAAACAAAGCGATAATGGGGCGTTACCAGCTTTGCGACTGGGCACAGTGAGAGTACCGACGCACGCGAAATTCCCGTTGAGGTTTGCGGCGACGGTAACCCCTAGCGCCATGATCTCCTACGCACACTCACTGATGTCACGATCTGCCTGGTGCTGAGGTCCCCGGTGGTAACTCGTAGCAGCAGCACTATGGTGGGGGGGGGGGTCCAGATTTGGCATGCGTCACTGGATTCGCCTCGCCCCGGCGCTACTGCATCAGCGCCCCATTAGCACCCCCGCCAGGTGCTAACTGGAGACGCTAACTGGAGGCACTAACCAACTGAAATTTTCTCCCTTTATTTTTTCCAGCCTGTTGTTGATTTCCAGTCAACACCAATGAAGCTGTAACTGACCTTCTGTGTAATCAATGAAAAATGTCACCACCTAATGGAGCAAATTACAACAACCATCAATGTGCTGGCTCGAAGAATTTTGTCTCAACTAAAGATAATGACTGAAACAGAAAAATAAAACAAGTTGCAGAGATCGGGTTACTTTGTATTTTTTAATAAATTATATACTTGCATTTACATAACACTTTGTTTATCGAAATGCTCCAGGCAATGAATTACCTGAAGTGCAGCGACTGTTAGCTGTGATTATCCATTTCTGAGTGACAATGACAGTTAAAGAGAAATACATCAAAGTTACAACATGGAAACAGACCATTTGGCCCAACCAGGCCGTGTTGGCATTTATGCTCCGCGCGAGCACACAGTTCTAATCACATTTACTGGTCCTCTTCCCGTGTCCCTTCAATCTGCTTGAACTCAACTCCTTTCACTTCTGAAATTAAATCCAGGTTCCACATGGTATCGGCAGTCAAATGCAAACATATCACCGCTTCACATAGGAACAGGAGTCGGCCATTCAGCCCCTCGAGCCTGTTCCGCCATTCAATTAGAGCAAGATTTCCATATTTGGAAGAATTTCTCTATTTTCCAGAAAAAATGTCTGAGCTTAATATCGACCCAAGAAGTCAAAGTGCAGAATCCACTGCCTTGGAGATACTGGGGGTGAAAAGCTCCATTGACTTCAATGGAAAAGAACATTGGGTGCTGTGGACAATGGGCTGCTGGTGAAGACCATTTTCACCCCCACTGTCATTCGGTTCCCTATTGTACCTGAATTAGAAACAATGCCAGGCAACTGACATCACCATCTAATTAAATCTTTGCCAAGCTCTGTAATGTCCACTACATTGGCAATGTTTCTTTATGAACATTTTGGTTTTTTTACATACTGTTTATCTGTCACATCTTCAATTTATTTGGTTTGCTTAAACATCTAACAACAGCAACAACTCCACATAGAAAGCAACCCCAAAGCATTCAGAGAAATGGAATGGTCAACCGGGGAAAGACTTAAGGAGGCGTGATTGAAGGCTTAGGTAAAAAGGTGAGTTTTTGAAAAGTTTTTTAAAGGCAAAAAGAAATGTATAAAGATGGAGAAAAATGAAGTATAGAGGCCGAGGGGTATAAAGAGGGAGTTCCAGGCAGCAAGGGGTAGGCAACATAAAGCTCTCTCTCCAAGGTGTGTCAGAGAGAAGAGGGTGCACAGGAGACCTGTGGAAAACCAAAGTTGGTTGGAGGAGGCTGCAGAGGTAGGGTGTGGAGCAAGGCCATGGAAGGATTTGAACACAAGGTGGCAAAGGGTCTTCGCTATTTCCAGGAGTTTCCCAGTTGCTGTGTAAGGGATGGAATCTCCATTTGCCCCTCATAAGGCAAATGACAACAAGGGGTCAGAGCCAGGGCAGGGGGCTTCCTGGCCTGGGATAGCTCTGGAGGCCGGTACATCCAGTGAGGTGAAGCATATTGGCCTCCACAAGAGAATATGTGGGGTCTGATGGTGGGATACACGCCAAGCAAGTAGCCTGGACTCCCAAAGAGGAGGATATCAGAGGGGAGCCCTGCTGTGGTTGGGGAGGATGCGGGGGGTGGGGGGCAGCCTAGGCAATCCAATGGGCAGACATAGTCGCAGTTTCCAGCCACAGGGGGCAAGCGGACACCAGAGATTTTCTAGTGGTGCCTGTGCCTTCCTGCCCCATGCTAATTCGATACTCTCCTGCTGACCCCGCAAACTCCAGCAGGGTTGGTGTTGGTTGATACCAGCAGGTATGATCCCAGTACAACCGCTGGGATTGCAGCCCATGGATTTTCCAGCACTCTCGGTATTATTTCAAATTTCCAGTGTATGCAGTTTATCTTTGTTGTATCTTTAATTTTGAAAGTAAACGCATTTCTTATCATCACAGCGGCTTTCTGTGGGACAATTCCTGTAGACAGGTGGAACCGCAGCTTGGAAACAAGTGAATAGCATTTTGCAGAAAAAAGGTGTTGGTTTTCCACTTTCCATATCGATGGTGTCCATAACCGGCATTTAAAAAAACAAGACGCACGATGAGAAACTGAGGTTAAGAGTTCCCCTGGAACACAAATGACAGCTGTGTACTTTCCTCCGGGATAAAGTCTGTTATCCAGGGGGAGAAGAAATTGCCTTAATAATGTACAAAAGATATCAGCTGGCTTAGCAGCTCCAACATCACCTTCAACATGAAGACACTCCTGGAGGGCCGGTAAACATTACCTCCATTTCACCTTTAGTTAACGCTAAATGGTTCTGTACTGAATTGACAATTAATCTCAACTACATTGGGCCAGAATTTACTGTGAAGGTAAGAGTGAGGCTAACGGCCCAGCTGTTATTTATGCGCAATCCGACAGCAACTCCCGGCGAGCGCAGATGCGCAGTTAAATGCGAAAATCCGGAAGTTGGTGTCCGAGATACACCGTTCCTCCGTAAACTGTGTGAAAACGGCATCTCATTGTCTGGCTCCCCAAATGTAAGGAACAGCTTGAAGTTCATGTACTGACGTCATAGTTACGGACTAAACTCACCACAGAAAGTTAGGGCTTGTCCATTTCAGTCTAAGTACCCTTTTTGACAGCATGGTAAGTCTTAATTACTGCCAAACAACCTCCCTCACACTGAAAATTAACTTTTACAACGTGGAGTCTCATTCCTTCACATTTTAATTGTTAGAGATTTAAAATTAAATTAAATTACTTTTTTTTTAACTTTTTCTTTCTGTCTCTTTTATCTATTTCTCTTAATTCAATCTTTACTTCCCTCTCTTTATTTCTCTTTCTGTACCTGATTTGACATTGAATTCACTATTCTACTTTACACTCCCTGGTTCAGACTCTGCACTGCCCATTTGCAATACTTCAATCTGATTGGTTAAGGAGACCCACTGTTGCTTGGCCTGTGCGCACAGGTCCCAGATGCCCTGTAGAGGGCGCCGCGCAGGTTTGGCTCGCTAACTTACAGCAACTTCCTGTGCAAAAGGTCATAGAAATTAGGGCAAGTCTAACGAACGGCGGCTACAGTATATTCTGGCCCATTATGTTCTTTAAACACTCAACTGTGTCTCCCACTTAACATTCAGCTTTTGCCTTACCTTAGTTTGATTACCTCATTTTGCATTATTAGTTTTCCTATCTATCTTTACATGAATTGAGTTCAGTAAAAAAGGTTGATTGGTAAAAGCGTGTCATTTTTTAAATTCATTCACAGGATGTGGATGTCACTGGCAAGGCCGGCATTTATTGCCCATCCCTAATTGCCCTTGAGAAGGTGGTGGTGAGCCACCTTCTTGAACCGCTGCAGTCTGTGTGGTGAAGGTGCTCCCACAGTGCTGTTAGGGAGGGAGTTCCAGGATTTAGGTGAAATAGAGCAAATTAATTTACTCTCCGCATTTGTAGTTTGAGGGGACGACAGACATCATTAGTATTTTTTGAGGCCATTTTCATGAAGCTACCATGACATAGAAACAGAAGATAGGAGCAGGAGTAGGCCATTCGGCCCCTCGAGCCCGCTCTGCCATTTAATGAGATCATGGCTGATCATCCAAATTCAGTACCCTGTCCCTGCTTTCTCCCCATATCCCTTGATCCCTTTAACCTCAAGAAATATATCCAACTCCTTCAACTATAGAAACATAGGGGTTGATTTTCCCGCAGGTGCAGGGAATTGTCAGGTTCCCCGAATGTCGGGGTTCCCACACAAATGTAAATGGGTCTGCCAGATTGATGCAATTTTCCCTCAATTGGCCAATTCATTTCCAGCGTGTGGGAACCCTTGCTAATTGACTATTTCCAGTCAGAAAGCTGCACACTATGATGTCATCATTCGTGGTGCTTTTAAAGTCTATAGCAAGCGTTGCAACCTCTGCAGGCTTCCATACGAACCACACAGGATGGCAGAGGAGCCTGCAGCAGCTGTGGCCAGTGCCAGACCCCGAGCTGGCCGCAAATTTGACGAGGCTTCACTGCAGGCATTATTGGATGGGGTGAGGGCCCACAGGTGTTACGTCCGTGAATAATTGAGACACGGACAGCAGGAGTGAACAAAATAAGTCTTTACTGGTGGAAGTCCATAGTGAAACTAAAAACACAGAGGCTCACTAGCGCCTTTTATACAGGGGTGGTCACTGCCGGTACTGCAGTCTGAGACCAGTTATTCTCTTAAAGGTACATACACAACAATTCCTCCCCTTTTAGATAAACAGTACATAACATTCATTTAACAACTAAATGATAACTAATTACAATCACTATTACTGTTGCTAGATACATTGGTTAAGTTTAAGCAATTATAAGTTCAGTCTTTGAGGAGGCTTCCTGATTCTGTCTGGATAACGCCTCTTTGGGGTATCAGGTTCTTCTGGCAATGTTGAGTCGGGATCAATGTCGTTGTTTGGTTCATCTGCTTCCAATATCACCGGTTATGTGGTAGCTGCAATTGGAACATCGATTTCATTACCAGGTGTATCAGATCGTGGTGTGGAGTTGACGTTTTCCAGTGACTCTAGAATCTGGTCAGCATGGCGTCTTACAATGCTCTCCCCAACGTCCACGGTATACATGAGAGGTCCTTGTCGTGTACAAATCGTTCCTGGCTGCCATTTCTCAGTGCAGTAGTCCCGGGCCAAAACTGGTTGACCTATCTTAAAACTCCTGCTCGGCCTTTCATTCATATTCTGAAACTGCCTGTTCTCCACATCTCTTCGGACGTTTGGCTTAACCAAATCCAAGCGGCATCGTAGTCTTCGATTGAAGAACATCATGGCTGGAGTTTGGTTGGTAACCGCATGTGTCGCATTCCGGTAGGCAAACAAGAAGTTGTCCACCTTGTGTTGTAGGGGTATATCTTCATTGCACATTGCCTTGATAGCCTTCTTGAATGTTTGGACAAACCTCTCGGCCAATCCATTAGTGGCTGGATGATATGGAGCAGATGTGTAATGCTTAACACCATTGTTCTTTAAGAACCTCCGGAACTCTTCAGACACAAACTGTGGTCCATTGTCAGAGCAAATCTGTTCAGGCAGCCCATTCCTGGCGAATATGGTTCGTAAAACTGTGATAGTTTTTTCCGTGGTGGTTGAGGATATTTTTATTACCTCTGGCCACTTTGAACGTGCATCCACCGCAATTAAAAACATCGAGTCCATGAAGGGACCAGCAAAATCAATGTGCACCCTTTGCCATGGAGATGAGGGCCACTCCCATGGATGCAGAGGAGCTTGTGGTGGGGCGTTTTGGACCTTCTGGCATCCTGCACAGCTCTTGGTCATCTCTTCGATTTCTCTATTGATTCCCGGCCACCACACAAACGCTCTGGCTAAGTTCTTCATTTTTACCCCACCCAGATGACCCTCATGAAGCTCATTGAGCACTCTATCCGTCAACTTAGGTGGAATTACTACTCTGGATCCACACATCAAGGTTCCTCTGCACACTGACAGCTGTTCTCTTCTCGGCGAGAATGCTGGCAGCAGTGGTTCGCCATGTGCTGGCCATCCCTTCACCGTTAAATCATAGACCCGTGATAGTGTCGGGTCATTCCGTGTTTCCTTTTCTATGTTTGCATTCGTCACAGGGAGACATTCGACTATAGTCGAGTGGAATAACTCCATTGGATCCACTGCAAGGTCTTCTTCTTCCACCGTCGGCAACGGTAGGCGTGACAATCCATCAGCATTTCCATGCTGTTTAGTTCCTTTGTACTCGATGTCATGTTGGTGTGCCCCTAGGAAAAGGGACCATCTCTGCAGCCGTTGTGCTGTCATTATCGGTACGCCCTTCTGAGGGTTGAAAATGGAGACAAGAGGTTGATGATCGGTTAGTAGAGTAAATTTTTGACTGTGCAGGTAGTGATTGAACTTCTTCACCCCCCACACTAGGCTGAGGGCCTCTCTGTCAATCTGGGCGTAGTTACGCTCGGCAGAAGTTAACGAGCGTGACGCAAAAGCTATCGGCCTCTCTAAACCATCAAGGAATTTATGTGACAGTACCGCCCCAATGCCGTAGGGAGACGCATCACACGCCAGTCTGATCGGCAGTGCTGGGTTGTAGTGAGCCAATACTTCCCTTGAAGTGATTAAGTCCTTACTCTTCTGAAAAGCACGCTTACAATCATCGCTCCATTTCCATGCTACCCCCGTTCGTAGCAGGGCGTTCAGCGGGTGCAGAATTGTCGACAAATTCGGCAAAAACTTATGATAGTAATTCACCAATCCGAGGAATGACCTCAGTTGCGACACATTTTCAGGCGCTGGGGCCTTAACAACCGCTTCAATTTTGTCAGGGGACTTATGTAACCCCTCTTCATCAATCACGTGGCCGCAATACGATATCTGTTTCTTAAAAAATTCGCACTTGGGGCGGTTGCCTCGCAGCCCATGTTCCCGTAGTCTAGTGAGCACCTGTTCTAGGTTGTTAAGGTGTTCACTGTCATCTTCACCTGTTACAAGGATGTCGTCCAAGTAACACTGAGTCCCCGGAATCCCTTGCAGGACTTGTTCCATCGCTCTTTGCCATATCGCCGGAGCCGATGCTACTCCGAATACCAATCGATGATACTGGTAAAGACCTTTGTGAGTGTTTATCGTGAGATACTTCCTAGAGGACTCTTCAACCTCCATCTGCAAATATGCTTGTGCTAGGTCAATTTTTGTAAAACGCTTCCCTCCAGACAGTGAGGCGAAGATGTCTTCTATCCTTGGAAGAGGATATTGTACTGTGTGAAGGACTGGGTTCACCGTCACCTTGAAATCCCCACAGATGCGAATCTTCCTTGGCTCCCCGGACTTATTGCTTAACGTTTTCTTCATGACAGGAACGATGGGTGTCGCCCACTCGCTCCAGGCGACCTTAGACAACACGCCCGCCTTCTCCAGATTCTCCAGCTCTGCCTTGACGGCTGGGCGAATTGCATATGGTACCGGTCTTGCTTTGAAAAATTTGGGAACTGCATTCTCTTCTATTTTTATCGAGGCGGTTATGCCTTTAAGCGTGCCCAGTTCTTGTTGAAATACCTCTTTGGCGTTAGCTAAGATTGTTGACAATCATCCAGGAGTGACGTCTCCATCTTTTTTACCGTCCACCGTCATTGCATGAATGGAATGCCAATCTAAGTGTATCTTCCTGATCCATTCCCGTCCCAATAACGGTGGTCCACCATTTGGCAGTATGTAGAGATACAATTTCCGTATTTTCTTGCCATTGTATTCGACAGGCACCCTTATTTTTCCTCTGGGGTATACTTTTTGCCCCGTATACGTCGTCAAGACGATGGATGTCTCTCTCAAGGGTATGTGTGAAAATAGCCGCTCGTAGTCTCGTCGATTCATGACGGTTAGCGATGATCCTGTATCCAATTCCATTTTAACTTGGGACCCTGCTATCGTGAGGGTGACCCAAATGGTTCGGTGATCCTCTTTTGCGATTACATTGTGAAGTTTGAGACAGCTTAGTCTCCTGTTCCCGGATTCACTATCGCTCATCTGGTCTTCGGAACTACTGTCCGTCATCTTTTGTACTTTCTTGTACGGTTCCTTAGTAGCCTTTTTGTTGTCGCTGGTCTTCTTCCCAGGCCTGCAAACTCGTGCAATGTGTCCAATCTTCCCGCATTGTCTGCATATTTTGTCTTTGGACCAGCAGTCCTTCTGGTCATGGTTAGTTCTGCCGCAGCGATAACATTTTGCAAATCCCCGTGTCATTTCGTGGGTGCTGTATTCCTGTGGTTTTTGTTGAATTTCTGCAGCTCCCCCGGCTGCTGCTTCATACGATACTGCCACGCTGAAAGCCTTATCTAGCGTCAGCTCTTTTTCTGCGAGTAACTTCTTCTGTGTTCCTTCACTCAGGAGTCCACAGACAAATTTGCCCCGTAGGGTATCTGCCAGCCCTGCTCCGAACTGGCAGTGCTTTGATAGCTTGCGTAGTTCCGTAAGATACTCAGCATTGCTCTCATCTTTGTGCTGAGTTCTCCTGTGGAATTTAAATCTTTCTGCTATCAACAGCAGTGCAGGGTTTAAGTGTTCCTGTAGGACAGCAACAATTTCGTTAAAACTCTTCGCCTTCGGTTTGGCTGGAGTAATCAGGTCCCGCAATAGGCCGTACGTTCTAGCGCCCATTAAGTTTAGCAATATCGATGCCTTTTTCCCCTCCGCTATTTCGTTTGCCTCGAAATATACCTCGACTCTTTCCACATACGTGGTCCAGTCCTCTATTGTATTATCAAAAGCAGTGATACAGCCAGTCTTCGGCATCTTGCAAATCTAAAATGGCGCCTCCCGCGCTTTGCCTTCTTCCCCGATTTAACAAAATGGCGCCTCCCGCGCTTTGCCTTCTTCCCCGCTGTTGTTAGCGCTGCTTTCCACGGTTTCTTGCGCGTTTAATATTGATTTTTTTTCTTTTATTATTTTCCCGTCGTGGAGCGGACCCTCTGGGACACTTCCCTCCCTCTTCTTAGGTTCGAACGCTGCCCGGCTTCGAAGCACCGGCCGCGCCCTGTGTGCTCCACCCTCTCTCTCTCTCTTTGCTTCCCGACTCGCTGCCCGGCCCCGTTGAAAAGCCACCCGATTGAGCTCTAGCCCGCCGCAGCCCAGGAAGGATCAGTGCACTACCTGCCACCAGCCCGATTAGCTGGGAAACCACAGACCGAGGAACCAAGCCTGGCTCTGGACAGTCTCTCCTGCAAGTTTTCAATCCGACGATTTGGAGGGCGGTTGCCCACGGTCGACACCCGTTTCTCGAGTTTCTTTGGAGTTTATTTATTTTTTTCTTTCTTCTGGATTCGACCTTCAATAACGTCGTCTGAGGTGCTGCCGAGTTGCAGGTAAGTTCGTTTCTTACTCGTCGCCAGTGTTACGTCCCTGAATAATTGAGACACGGACAGCAGGAGTGAACAAAATAAGTCTTTACTGGTGGAAGCCCATAGTGAAACTAAAAACACAGAGGCTCACTAGCGTCTTTTATGCAGGGGTGGTCACTGCCGGTACTGCAGTCTGAGACCAGTTATTCTCTTAAAGGTACATACACAACAACAGGGAGGTCCTCTTCCCTAGGTCAGGGAGGAAGAGGCCTCCCACTGAGACCAAGGCTGCATGGATGCAGGTGGCAGCAGATGGCAACTCGCTGGGAGTCACCAGAAGAACCTGGATACAGTGTCGGAAGCGATTCCATGACCTTCATCATACAGGAAAAGTAAGTATGAAGTTTCCGCCACCCTCAAACTGATCCCCATTGCCTTTCCCCACCAGCACTCAGCTTTAGCACTCTCTTCCTCCACATCTCACTTAACAGTCACATCAATACACCCTTACCCATTCCCTCTCTCTCTATGCTCACGTTCACATAACTATTCCACCATGCAGCCCTCACACTCCCTCTCACTCTGATGCTTTCAGCACAACTGACAACACACAGGGAGGGCCCTTGGTCTTGCAGTCTCACACCATCTTTGTCTCCCTCTAAGTATCTATGCTATGCAATCTCTACACTCACTCCTTCATTCTCACTCAAACTCCACTTGTCTCCCTCATTGCAGGAAAAGAGAGCTCACAACAACAGAGAACGAGCCAGGACTGGAGGAGGCCCACCCTCAATAGCCCACCTGACCCCCTGGGAGGAAGGAGTCCTGGAAATTGTCAGGGCTGATGTGGCTGCGGAAGCTGGGGAAGGAGAGACAGGGGCAGACCCGCAAGCTGGTGACAGAATAGTTTTCCATCTCTCTCATTGACATAGCATGAGTCGCTGTTATGATTCTGAAGCTACATCATTTGGACTTATGAACATCTGCAAAATCCAATGTGCATGTAACCTTGGCATCACATCTCTAACTCTTTCCTTTACTCCCCCACAGGACCATCCGAAGCCCCCGTCCCCACTGCGGAGGAGGAAGAGGCTGAGCAGCCAGACGCCTCAGAGGAAGCACCCACCTCTGAGGGCGCAGCGTCAGCAGAATTCAGCGCACCCGGCATCAGCGCAGACACTCACACCTCATGGGACCTTCGCGAGATAGAGTAGTGTTGTCACCTGGTGTATCACAGCTCACAAGTGAGCATCAGCAGATGGTGGAGACAGGGACAGCAGTGGAGAGTCCTCGTCAGAGGGCGCAGGACTTTGCCAGCTCAGCTCTGCTGCATGTCGACCCTCTGCCTCTGGGGCCATCCGCAAGAGAAGAGGTGATGGATCTCCATGCACAGATGCAGGAGTCTCTGGCAGGTTTTGTCTCCAGGGTCGCTGCGAGTGTGGAGCGAATGGAGGAGTCCATAGCGAACATGAGCAGAGCCTTTGTGGAGTCATTGGCGCATGAACGCATCACCACGGAAAGAATGGCAACCTCCGCGGAAAGGATGGCTACAGTAGAGGAGAGGATGGCTACGGCCATGGAGGAGCTAAGTCGCCAGAGTGTTGAAAACATGGTGAGTGTTCAGTATAGACTGACATCTCTGGAGGAGCGATGGTCAGCTATTGAGCAGAGAAACCAGACCTTCATGGCAGGCCCTCTGAGTAGGACTGCCATTGTAGAAACGAGTCCCCATGGACCCCCTGATGTGCAGCAAGCTGCTCTCAAGCCACTTGCAGGCACTGATGGGGACCTGACACATGAGAGGGAGGTTGGTGGCAGACCTCAAGGAAGTGCGGGCTCCTCTCCAAGCGCTCACACTTCCATGCCACTGCAGAGCCCTTGGTCAGAGCCCTGCCGGAGTCCACACCCAAGTGAGATAGACATCTCAACCCCCGCACAGCCGCAGGAGCAGCAGACTGCCGACGAGCCCTCACAGGCTCGCCACCCCAGAGGACGGCCGCCAAAGGTGTCGAGACAGGAGCAGCAGGAAAGTGAGCAAGGGGCCTCCACATCTGCTGAAGCCACAGGGGAACCACAATGTAGGAGCACGTGTAAGAGAAAAATAAAGCACCACTAACCACAAGGGTAGTCACTTGGGCGAAATGTTGTGTTTATTTTTAAAATGCCATCAGTTGGTTATTGTAAATAAAATTTCAGATGGCAACTTCTGCAGTTGTGGCGTGTGTCATTTCGCGATTGGGGCTGGAGGTCCTCTAATGCCAAGAGGGGAAGGAAAAAAAGGCCTCCCATGCTTCTGGTAGGTGCCTCAGTTGAGGAAGCGCTGAGTGAGGGTGGCGAGAGGGGCTTCCCAGGAGCTCACACTGGAGAAGTGTGTGAGGTTCCAACCTTCCACAGCTGTGCCTAAGCCTGGAACAAGTTGCCCCAAGCCTGAAACAACAAAGTCCTGCAACATACAAATGTTGTCTGATTAAATCTCTTCTTTCCTGATTGACCTGCAGCTGAAAGTAAGCAAGCCGACATTGTTCACGCCAGGTTTCATCAGCGGGGTTTCCACCAGGTGTGTTTAGCGTGTGAAAAGGCTGAAAATAGCAAGGGCCCCTTAAAATGGCATTAAAGAAGCCAATTATTGGTGATTAGGCTCCTGACGTCCAGTCCCGCCTGCTGCGGGCGGGACTGATTCGGGTCGAATTGAAACGCCGGGGTGAAAGTCGGACTGGGTGGGGAATCAGGCGGGGGGGTGTCACAACCCCCTATTTTTGCAATTTCCCCCCCCCCCCACACGCCTGAAACCCCACCTGACGGCTCCAGGAAAATCGACCCCATAGAGTTTGAAAACTAAAAGAACGCTTGTAATAACTTCTTGATATCTTCATTTAAGGGAAGGCAAAAATGGCAAGAAGAAACAATAAAAGACCAATTGTCTGAGCTTGCACCGTCGTTGGAGTCACAGGGTTGTGGGTTCCAGCTCCAGCCCAGAGACCTAAGCACATTATCTAGGCTGACACTTCAGTGCAGCGCTGAGGGAGTGCTGTACTGTCGGAGGGGCAGTACTGAGGGAGTGCTGCACTGTCGGAGGGGCAGTACTGAGGGAGTGCTGCACTGTCAGAGGGGCAGAACTGAGGGAGTGCTGCACTGTCAGAGGGGCAGTACTGAGGGAGTGCTGCACTGTCAGAGGGGCAGTACTGAGGGAGTGCTGCACTGTCAGAGGGGCAGAACTGAGGGAGTGCTGCACTGTCGGAGGGGCAGTACTGAGGGAGAGCTGCACAGTCGGAGGGGCAGAACTGAGGGAGTGCTGCACTGTCAGAGGGGCAGTACTGAGGGAGAGCTGCACAGTCGGAGGGGCAGAACTGAGGGAGTGCTGCACTGTCAGAGGGGCAGTACTGAGGGAGAGCTGCACAGTCAGAGGGGCAGTACTGAGGGAGCACCGCACTGTCGGAGGGGCAGTACTGAGGGAGTGCTGCACTGTCAGAGGGGCAGTACTGAGGGAGTGCTGCACTGTCAGAGGGGCAGTACTGAGGGAGTGCTGCACTGGCAGAGGGGCAGTACTGAGGGAGAGCTGCACAGTCGGAGGGGCAGAACTGAGGGAGTGCTGCACTGTCAGAGGGGCAGTACTGAGGGAGCACCGCACTGTCGGAGGGGCAGTACTGAGGGAGAGCTGCACAGTCGGAGGGGCAGAACTGAGGGAGTGCTGCACAGTCGGAGGGGCAGTACTGAGGGAGCACCGCACTGTCGGAGGGGCAGTACTGAGGGAGTGCTGCACTGTCGGAGGGGCAGTACTGAGGGAGTGCTGCACTGTCAGAGGGGCAGTACTGAGGGAGTGCTGCACTGTCGGAGGGGCAGTACTGAGGGAGTGCTGCACTGTCGGAGGGGCAGTACTGAGGGAGTGCTGCACTGTCGGAGGGGCAGTACTGAGGGAGTGCTGCACTGTCAGAGGGGCAGTACTGAGGGAGTGCTGCACTGTCGGAGGGGCAGTACTGAGGGAGTGCTGCACTGTCAGAGGGGCAGTACTGAGGGAGTGCTGCACTGTCGGAGGGGCAGTACTGAGGGAGTGCTGCACTGTCGGAGGGGCAGTACTGAGGGAGCACCGCACTGTCAGAGGGGCAGTACTGAGGGAGTGCTGCACTGTCAGAGGGGCAGTACTGAGGGAGTGCTGCACTGTCGGAGGGGCAGTACTGAGGGAGTGCTGCACTGTCGGAGGGGCAGTACTGAGGGAGTGCTGCACTGTCAGAGGGGCAGTACTGAGGGAGTGCTGCACTGTCAGAGGGGCAGTACTGAGGGAGTGTTGCACTGTCGGAGGGGCAGTACTGAGGGAGTGCTGCACTGTCGGAGGGGCAGTACTGAGGGAGTGCTGCACTGTCAGAGGGGCAGTACTGAGGGAGTGCTGCACTGTCAGAGGGGCAGTACTGAGGGAGTGTTGCACTGTCGGAGGGGCAGTACTGAGGGAGTGCTGCACTGTCGGAGGGGCAGTACTGAGGGAGTGCTGCACTGTCGGAGGTGCCGTCTTTCAGATTAGACATTAAACCGAGGCCCCGTCTGCCTGCTTAGCAACATGTAAAAGATTCCATGGCACTATCCAAAGAAGAGCAGGGGAGTTTTTCCGGTGTTCTGGTCAATATTCTTCCCTCAACCAAAAACAGGTCAGTCATTCAATTGCTCTTTATAGGACCTTGCTCTGCACAAACTGACTGTTGCAATTCCCTGCAGAACAATAGTGATTGTAAGTCATTGTAAGGGGCTTTTGTAAGACAACAACTTGCATTTATATAGCGCCTTTAATGTCAGAGAAAAACATGACCCAACATCTTGGGGATGTGGTAAAGCCTTCTTCGTTTTGCTAAAGAGAACAAGAAAGTAACAGGGGGTGAAATTGGGTGATTTACGCCTCTCGTTAGTGCCCCCGGGGACGCTAATGGGGTGCAAATGGTTTTGTGACCGGGCGCGCCGCTGACACCGACTTCCGCCATATTCAGCTGGAGTTTTGCGGCGGTGCTACGCCGTTGGGCTCCGATCTCCTTCACCCAGAGATCATGACATCATCGCCCCAGTAGCGCCCCGGACCTGAAATTGACTTCCGCCCCCTGTAGCAGCGCCGGGCGAAACCACCGACAGCTGCAGGAGGCGTGCGTCGGGCGGGTGGCCGCTTCGGGGGCAATGATTAAAGGCGAGGTGGCCGAGGTAAGTGGGAAAAAAATCTTACCTTTCCTGTTCTCGTTTTTTTCACGGGTTCCTGCCCGCGATCGATCAGCTCGGCTCTCTGCTTGAGTGCTGGGCTGATCGCGCGGGATCGCGGCTGCCTTGGTGGTCCAGGTAGGCACTTTTTAAACTGCAGAGCCTGCAGCGATGGCCCTTCCCTTTAAGGGAGGGAAGGAGCCTTTGAATGTGGCAGCGCTGGATGGCCCAGTGTGCAGCGCTGCTGAAGTCTCCGCCCCGCTTTCCGACGTTAGCACCCTATGAAGGAAGTGTAGCGCTTGATTTATCGTTCCACTTCCCTCTTGGGGCGTTAAAACTCAATTTCGCAGTCACCGGCACTAATTAGCGCCCAGGCGATGTTAGCGCCCCAAAATGGTCGATACCGAATTTTTCCCCCATAATATTTATTTATGAATAATATTTGAACAGTGAAAACAGGCCCTTAGTGACACATATCATGATATAATATAACATGACATTACACGCTGAGACTCATGGGGTCATTTTCTGGGCACTTGCTGACACTGAGGAACCTCACCCACCAGGAGCACATATCAAAATATCACGGGGTGCTGGGTCTGATTTTTCATTCAAACGAACAGAAAATCATGAGCTGCGAGTCAGTCTCTTGCCGATATGTGCTGCCGCTGAGTAAATTGTCCCACCACCAGCGCGTTCTCGGAACATTACTCCCACAAAGTCCAATGTCATTCTGAAAGGCGGCACCACACAAACTATCTTTTCTTTTTCAGCCGGGTTATTCCTGTTACTGCGACTAATTTAACTAATCGGAGGAGTTTGTCTAATTTCCACTTGAAAATATTCTCAGGCTCGTCCTACAAGCTGGTTTGTTACTTTACGAACTGGGTCCAGTGCAGACCTGGAGTTGATGAATACACCCCCAATGGTCTCGACCCTTTCCTGTGCACATATCTCGTATACGCCTTCGCAAGTCTGACAAACGGTCACAAATTAAATACCTATGAATGGAACAATGAAAGACAATACAAGACTGTTAATGGTCTCAAAGCAAAGCAAGGTCATTTCAATGCTGCAATGCTGTGGGAACATGAGCACTAAAGGTTTCTTAGTGTGTATGAGCCGACCGTGGTTTTAATTTCCATTATTCAAGTTGAAGTTATGCTATAATTTATAGCTAGAATAGATTTTGTACTTTTTCTTCTTAGGCAGTCCCTCGGAACCGAGGATGATTTGCTTCCACATTAAAAATGAGTTCTCAGGTGACTGATGAGTCCAATGCGGGACCTACAGTCTCTGTCACAGGTGGGGCAGACGGTGGTTGAAGGGGCGGGTGGGTGGTGTGCTTGGGTTGACGTGCGCTCCTTGCGTTACCTGCGCTTGGCTTCTGCCTGCTCCCGGTGAAGACACTCGAGGTGTTCGGTGCCTTCTCGGATGCTTCTCCTCCACTTTGTGCGGTCTTGGGCCAGGGATTCCCAGGTGTCAGTGGGGATGTTACACTTTTTCAAGGAGGCTTAATAGGTTTTGTATATAGCATGCGTTTACCTACTTTCTGTGTTGTGAATTTGTCACACCTGGGTGTTGTGCCTGGGTGTTGCTTTTAGCTGGCAGATACTGTATGGTTCGTGTCTGCCCCATTACGCCTGCCTTTCAGCCCTTCCAACACCAGAGGGCACTGCTGCCTCACCAAATTCAGCCTCCCAGCTCCACCCACAGCGAGCTCGCCTGTCAGCTCTTGCGGAACTTTTAAATTTAATTTCTTACAAGTAAGGTTTTTAATTCACTTTTACTCCTTTCAAACTCCCATTGTTTTTACACCAAGCCTGCTTCCCCTCCCACCAAAGGCACATTTTATTGAATTAATTTACTCTGGAGATGTCCACCTGGTCGTTGAAGCTGATTTAATTTAATTAACTTACTCCTCGGTCCCCATCTGCACCTCCCCTTCTCCCTCTCACCCCCTCAGCCCACATATCCTCCTAACCCCCACTCACCACCTCAAGCCCTGTTTGCCCCCATTATTTACCTCCCAATGGCCTGATTCCAAAATTCCACTCTTCCAAACCTCTTCCCCCACATCAGCCTAATGCCAAACTCCCACTCCCCTATCGCCCGCCTCCCTACCAGCCTGATGGCAGAGCCGGATTCCTGGCACCAAGCTGAGATGTTAAACCGAGGCCCAGTCTGACTGTTTAGGTGGACATAAGGGGCTGGATTTTGTGAATGGAGGCGTACTCGAGGCGGGAATGCTGCTTGTCGGGTCTCAGTCCTGCCTCCATCAGCTTCTGACCAACCAGCGGGATTTTCCCCTGATTGACCTTGTTAAGCCTGCTCTGCGGGTTCAGCAGGCCAATTAGGGGGAAGTCAGTGACAGATCACGTCAATGTCTGACGTGCCATCTGTCAAGACTTCTTGAAAGAAGAAATGTCAGTGTTTGACAGCTCTGTGAAGCTGTCAAACACTGACATTCTGTGTAGTTTGATGAGCCCTTTTATTCAGGACTCATCAATACTTGCAACCTTGTAGAAAGCAGATGATTGTTGGTTCGGAGGATCCAACAGCCAGTCTGTGAAATCTACAATGGAGATGTCGGGGACTCCGGAGCCACAGCGGCTGAAGGCTGTAGGCAGAAACAAAGGTAAGTGAACATTTTCTAACACTTAACACTCACCTCACATACTTACCACTCCACACTTGCACCCATCACTCACCTCTACATCTCACTTTCAGGCCCCTCTGACCCCCGCAGACCTCGTACTCGACTCCTCCAATCCGGCGGGGTTCTCCGAGGTCGAGAAGCCTTCACCTGAAAAGGTAAAATGGGACTAATCCTTTTTTCTGCCTGTTAACTGCCTGTTAACAGGCTGTTAAAAGGAGTTAATCCCTTTCCCGCCTCGAGGAGACGGGACCCGGGGCAGGACGGCTTCCCGCCTCCTGGCAAAAAGACACGGAGGCGGGATGGGGGCGGGTTTGCCATCTGCCCCCACATTCTGCAATTTTACCGGCAGTCCCGCCTCCATACTCGCCTCCTCGGGGCTGGCAAAATCCAGCCCAAGGAATGCCGGGGCACTTTATGCAGCGGAGCTGGGGAGTTCTTCTAGTTTCCTGCCCAACTTTCACCCCTAAACCAACACCACCAAAACATGTTAACTGGCCATTGCTCTCATTGCTGTGCACACTAGGCTGTCACGTTTATCTACAAAGCATCAGTGCCTGCACTTCAAAAATAGTGGCAGCCATGGCTCAGTGGGCAGCACGCTCACCTCCAAGTCAGAGGGCTGTAGGTTCACAGTCCCACTGCAGAGACTTGAGCACAAAATCTAGACTGACACTGCAGTGCCTGAGGGAGTGTGGCAGTGTCAGAGGTGCCATCTTTCAGATGAGATGTTAAACTGAGGGCCTGTCTGCTCTCAGTAAAAGATCCCATGGCACTATTTTGAAGAAGAGCAGGGGAGTTATCCCCGGTGTCTTGGTTAACATTCCTCAACCAACAAGGTCAAAAACAGATTATCGGGTCATTATCACATTGCTGTTTGTGGGAGCTTGCGGTGTGCAAATTGGCTGCTGTATTTCTCTACATTATGTTGGCAGAGTAGAGTAAGGCCTGACAGTGCTTGATGTAGTCCAGGCAGAACTGTGAAGAGAGGAATGAGATGTTGGAGATGGGGTGGTAGTTTGCAAGGACAGAGGGGTCACGGGTGGGTTTTTTGAGGAGCGGGGTGCTGACAGTGGTTTTGAAAGGGTGAGGGAGAATACTTAAGGAGCGGGAACCATTTACAATGTCAGCGAACGGATAGATGAATAAATCAGTTACGCGCCGGATACAGTCATAGAGTCATAGAGTTATACAGCACGGATAGAGGCCCTTCGGCCCATCGTGTCCGCGCCGGCCATCAAGCCCTGTCTAATCGAATCCCATATTCCAGCATTTGGTCCGTAGCCTTGTATGCTGTGGCATTTCAAGTGCTCATCCAAATGCTTCTTAAATGTTGTGAGGGTTCCTGCCTCCACAACCCTTTCAGGCAGTGAGTTCCAGACTCCAACCACCCTCTGGATGAAAAAGTTCTTTCTCAAATCCCCTCTAAACCTCCCGCCCTTTACCTTGAATCTATGCCCCCTAGTTATTGACCCCTCTACTAAGGGAAAAAGCTCCTCAGCATCCATCCTATCTATGCCCCTCATAATTTTGTACACCTCAATCATGTCCCCCCTCAGCCTCCTCTGCTCCAAGGAAAACAAACCCAATCTGCCCAGTCTCTCTTCATAGCTGAAGCGCTCCAGCCCTGGTAACATCCTGGTGAACCTCCTCTGCACCCTCTCCAACGCGATCACATCCTTCCTGTAGTGTGGCGACCAGAACTGCACACAGTATTCCAGCTGTGGCCTAACCAGTGTTTTATACAGCTCCATCATAACCTCCTTGCTCTTATATTCAATGCCTCGGCTAATGAAGGCAAGTATCCCATATGCCTTTTTTACCACCTTATCCACCTGTTCCGCCGCCTTCAGGGATCTGTGTACTTGCACACCCAGATCCCTCTGACCCTCCGTCTTGCCTAGGGTCTTACCATTCATTGTGTATTCCCTTGCCTTGTTAGTCCCCCCAAAGTGCATCACCTCGCACTTTTCCGGGTTAAATTCCATTTGCCACTGTTCCGCCCATCTGACCAACCCATCTATATCGTCCTGCAGACTGAGGCTACCCTCCTCGCTATTTACCACCCTACCAATTTTTGTATCATCCGCGAACTTACTGATCATACCTTTTACATTCATATCCAAGTCATTAATGTAGACCACAAACAGCAAGGGACCCAGCACCGATCCCTGTGGTACCCTACTGGCCACAGGCTTCCAGTCACAAAAACAACCTTCGACCATCACCCTCTGCCTTCTGCCACTAAGCCAGTTTTGTATCCAATGTGCCAAGGCACCCTGGATTCCATGGGCTCTTACCTTCTTGACCAGTCTCCTGTGCGGGACTTTATCGAAGGCCTTACTGAAATCCATGTATACCACATCCACTGCGTTACCCTCATCCACACACCTAGTCACCCCCTCAAAAAATTCAATCAAATTAGTCAGACATGATCTTCCCTTGACAAAGCCATGTTGACTATTCCTGATTAATCCTTGCCTCTCCAAGTGGAGACAAATTTTGTCCCTCAGAATTTTTTCCAATAATTTTCCTACCACTGATGTTAGGCTCACTGGCCTGTAGTTCCCCGGTTTTTCCCTACTTCTCTTCTTGAATAATGGTACTACATTAGCGGTTCTCCAGTCCTCTGGCACATCCCCTGTGGCCAGAGAGGTCCTGAATATATGTGTTAGAGCCCCTGCAACCTCTTCCTTTGCCTCACATCTCCTAATTTCTTTTTTAAGTATCCCCCTGCACTTTTTGTACTCCTCTAGGGCTTCCTCCGTCTTTAGCCTTTTGTATCTGCCAAAAGCCCTCCTTTTTTTCCTAATCCATTCTTGTATATCCCCTGACATCCAAGGTTCCCTGTGGTTTTTGGAACCACCCTTGACCTTTACGGGAACATGTTGCCATTGTATGATCTCAATCTCCCTTCTGAAAGCCTCCCATTGCTCCGAAGCGGATTTTCCTACACGTAGCTGATCCCAGTCCATTTTGGCCAGATCCTGCCTTATCCTATTAAAATCGGCCTTCCCCCAATTTAGAACCTTTATTTCCGGCCCATCCATGTCCTTTTCCATGACCACCTTAAATCTTACCATATTATGGTCACTGTCACCAAAGTGCTCACCTACTAGCACTTTTTCCACTTGGCCAGCCACATTCCCTAGAATTGGTCCAGTACCGCCCCCTCTCTTGTAGAACTTTCTACATGCTGGCTCAAAAAGCTCTCCTGGATGCACTTTAAGAATTCTACACCCTCTGAGCCTTTCACACTCTGACTATCCCAGTTAATATTGGGGAAGTTGAAATCCCCCATTATTATTACCCTATTATTTGCATATTTCTCTGAGATTTGCCTACATATCTGTTCCTCTATCTCCCCCTGACTGTTTGGAGGCCTATAGTACACTCCCAGCAAAGTGCTTGCCCCCTTTTTGTTTTTAAGCTCCACCCATATGGCCTCGTTAGAGGAACCTGCTAATATATCATCCCTCCTTACTGCAGTAATTGACTCCTTAATTAATATTGCGAATCCCCCTCCTCTTATACCTCCCCCTCTGTCTCGCCTGAAGATTCTGTACCCCGGAATATTGAGCTGCCAGTCTTGCCCCTCCCTCAACCATGTCTCCGTGATAGCAACAATATCATACTCCCATGTGTTTATCAACACCTTCAGTTCATCCACCTTATTTGCAAGACTCCTTGCATTAAAATAGATGCCATCCAGCCTTGCCCTTATATGTTTGCCCTGTCTACCAAGCTGACTTGTTTTTTTCTCTATAATTGGCAGCACATCACCCCCTATTTCAGCTCCCCTCTGTATCCCATCCCCCTGCCAAGTTAGTTTAAACCCCCCCCAACAGTGCTAGCAAACCTCCCCGCAAGGATATTTGTCCCGCTCTGGTTCAGGTGCAACCCGTCCGACTTGTACAAGTCCCACCTTTCCCAGAAGCAGGCCCAGTGATCCAGGAAAGTAAAACCCTCCCCCCTACACCAACTCCTTAGCCACGCATTCATCTGCTCTATCCTTCCATTCCTATACTCACTAGCACGTGGCACTGGGAGTAATCCAGAGATTACAACCTTTGAGGTCCTGCTCTTTAATCTGTTACCTAGCTCCCTAAATTCTTGATGCAGGACCTCATCTCCCTTCCTTCCTATGTCGTTGGTCCCAATGTGGACCACGACCTCTGCCTGCTCACCCTCCCCCTTAAGAATGCCCTGCAGCCGCTCAGTGACATCCCTGACCCTGGCCCCAGGGAGGCAACAAACCATCCTGGAGTCACGTTTGCGGCCACAGAAACGCCTATCTGTTCCCCTTACGATAGAATCCCCTACCACTATTGCTCTCCCACTCTTTTTCCTCCCTTCCTGAGCAGCAGAAGCTTCCCTGGTGCCAGGAAGCTGGCTGCTGCTGCCTTCCCCTGGTAAGTCATCCCCCTCAACAGTATCCAACTTGGTATACTTGTTTGAAAGGGGGATGTCCGCAGGGGTTCCCTGCACTACCTGCCTGCCTTTGTTGCTGTGTTAGATATAGTGCTGCAAAGGTTGAATGCCCACAATGTCAAATTGAAAAAGAGCAAATGTGCTTTTGTGCAGCCCGAGGTTGTGTACCTTGGTCTGAAAGTTGATGCAAATGGCTTGCAACCAGTGAATGAAAAGGCTGATGCTATCATCAATGCTCCAAAGCCACAGAATGTGTCTGAGTTAAGATCTTGCCTTGGAATGGTCCAGTACTACTCACGTTTCTCACCTGAGTTAGTGACCATGTTAGCTCCATTGCACGAGCTCCTCAAGAAGGATGTCCAGTGGAAGTGGATGAAAGCGCAACAGGAAGCTTACAATGCTTGTAAGAGAAGTCTCTCTAGTGATGCTCTACTTGTTTACTACAACACAGAGCGTGAGCTTAAGTTAGCGTGTGATACTTCCAGCTACGGTGTGGGAGCTGTCATAAGCCACGTAATGGATGATGGCCAAGAGAAACCAATCACGTTCGCATCGCGAACCCTCACAAAGAGCGAAAGAAACTATGCGCAAATTGAAAAGGAAGCACTCGCCACAGTGTTTGGAATCAAGAAATTCCAACAGTTCCTGATCGGCAGAAAGTTTACCCTGATAACCGATCACAAACTGCTCCGAGCAATATTGGGGTCTAAATCTGCCATCCCTGCAATGGCCGCATCAAGAATGCAACATTGGGCAGTGTTGTTGTCACAATATGACTACACAATTGAATATCGCACTTCAAAGCAAAACACAATCGCAGATTCCTTGTCCAGGTTGCCACATGAGGACTCGTGTGTTGGGAGTGAAGGTGCTATTTTCACGTTAGGTGCAGTTGACAAAGACTTTCCTGTGAATGCAACTGAGATTGCAAATGAGACTTAAAATGACTCAGTACTGAAAAGAGTGTATGAAAACACCTTGAATGGATGGACTGATCAGTGTCTGGACACAGAGTTGAAACCATTCCATAACCGTCATACTGAATTGCCTTGTGAGCAAGGTTGTATCAAGTGGGGAAACAGAGTGATGGTACCTAGATCTTTGAGAGATCGAATTCTGGCTGAACTTCATACTGAACATCCAGGGATCGTCAGTATGAAATCAATTGCATGAAGCTGTTTACTGGCCTGGATTCGACAGTGATCATGAACCACTCGATCATGAATACATACGTGAGTTTGACTCTGTGATATCCGAGTGGTAAGGTCAGAAACTGAGGAACCAAAACTTAACTGTTTAATTATACATATGTAGCAGAGAAACATCTCTTACAGCTACAGGCAACGCACTTCCAATTCTTACTGTGTGATCACCAAGATGGAGGATCAACCTCTGAGTCATACCCAGAATGCAATGCCACTATCTTAATAAGTGGTGTGCCAGGACATTACCTTAATACTGGTAAATATGACCCCTTAATATTTGTCTCCATCTGGTGGATAACTTAAGCATTACATCCCAGATTACTATATCCCCCCCTCTTATGTTTACAATAATTTCTTAACAACATTCTTAAAAAGTCCATAAGGAAACTCCTTTAACGATAGTCCATACTGAACGAATCTAGCAGGTCATGATCAATCTCGCTGGCGGCTTGTGAGACCTTGGTGAACATCTTACAGTCAAGTCCCTGCTTGATTGTGGTAGAACCACCTGCTGCTCCTGAGCAGTACTCAGAGTATCTGACTCTGCTACAATGGTTTCCTCTTGACAAAGGGGTCCAGGTATAACTGGCTCTGTTCGTGGTGTTGGTACCACCAATGCATTTGGATAACTGGGGACCAACTTGTCCTCCAACATTTCCTCTGGAACCTCCAGTTCAATTTCCCTTTGTCTGGTCAGTATCTGATCCACACGTCTGCGTACTACCTGACCAGTTCCCACCATGACTGTATATGAAACTGGACCGGTCATTGAGTCTATGATGCCAGGAATCCATTTTGGACCATGACTGAAATTCCTGATAAGGACCGCATCACATTCTCCAAAACTGCGGCTCTTTGTCCTTCTGTCATGGTTCTCCTTTTGTTTGATTTGTCAGTTTTCCACCTTCCTTTTTAGATCTGGGTGAACCAGGTCAAGAGTGGAGCGTAGTTGACATCCTAACAACAACTCAGCAGGAGAGAGTCCTGTGGTAGATTGAGGTGTTATTCTGTAGCTGAACAGAACTCGTGACACTTTTGCTGCCAAACTCCCTTCCGCACTTTTTTTCATCATGTCCTTAAATGTTTGTACGGCTCTCTCCGCAAGTCCATTTGAAGATGGATGATATGGAGCTGAGGTCACGTGCACTATGCCATTGTTTCTCATGAATTCTTTTGTTTCTGTACTCACGAAACACGTGGCATTATCACTTACTACGATCTCCAGTATCCCTTGATTACTAAAACTCTTACGCAAGCAGTCTATAGTAACAGTAGATGAAGCAGAATTTACAGGATACACATCCATCCATTTGGAATGTGCATCAATGATTATGAGGAACATCTTTCCCATGAATGGACCCACATAATCTACATGTAATCTTCTCCATGGTCTATCCGGCCACTCCCAGGGGTGGAGTGGATCTGCTGCTGGTGCCTTCCTGTGTACTTGACAAGTGCTGCATGTCTTGACAAGATTTTCTATCTCCTCATCTAGCTTTGGCCACCACAAGTAACTCCTTGCCAATGCTTTCATATGCGAAACTCCAGGATGACACTGATGTAGTTGCACTAGGATAGCCTGTTGTGCTGGCTGTGGAATAATCACTCGAGCTCCCCACAACATGCAACCATCCTGCACACTCAGCTCTGTTTTCCTGACACTGTAAGGTATGAAATCAGTCCCTTCCGGATGTTGTGGCCAACCCCTCATCACATATTCTCGGACTCTAGACAGTACTGGATCTTTACCTGTCCATGTCCTTACTTGTTCTGCGGTCACAATTGCCGTATCCATGTCCTCCAACATCAAAACTCTGTCCTCTGGAGCTGTACGGATAGGTGTACCTGGTAGTGGAAGACGGCTCAAGGCATCTGCGTTCCCATGGTACTTGCCCGCCTTGTAAATGATGACATACTCATATGCCCTCAACGTCACTGCCCACCTGTGGATCCGGGGTGACACCATCTGTGGTACTGCTTTCATCTCATTAAAAAGAGATAGAAGAGGTTTATGATCGGTGCATATGGTGAATTTCCTGCCATATATGTACTTGTGAAACCTCTGTAACCCAAACATTACTGTTAATCCCTCTTTATCTAACTGGGAATAGTTTTTTTCCGCTGGGGTCAGAGTTCGAGACATAAACCCTATCGGTCTTTCTGTTCCATCTTCCAAGCTGTGTGAAAGAACTGCCCCCACCCCATAAGGTGAAGCATCACAAGAGAGAATGATGTCTTTCTCTGCATTGTAGTGAACCAGCACATCCGAGGACAGCATCAGTTTCTTGGACTGTTCAAATTAAACCCTCTGTTCCTCTTCCCACTGCCACTGTGTCTCCTTGCGCAGAAGTTTGTGAAGAGGTGCTAACACTGTTGACAAGTTTGGTAAAAACCTGTTATAATAGTTTAGCAGTCCCAGGTAAGCTTTTAACTCAGTCACATTTGTAGGAGCTGGGGCCTCCTGCAGTGCTTGTACCTTCTCCTTGATTGGATGGAGCCCGGTGGCGTCCACTCTGTGTCCCAGGAACACGGCCTCATTCCTCAGGAAAGTGCACTTACTCCTCTTGAGCCGTAACCCAGCCTTATCCAATCTTTGTAGTACCTCTCTGAGTGCTCAGATGCTCCTGGTCGGTTCTTCCTGTCACCAGAATATCATCCAGATAGATTGAAACATGTGGAATCCCTTGCAGTACACCCTCGATAGTCCTCTGGAAGATAGCTGGACTAGATGAGACACCGAATGGTAAATGGTTATAGGTAAACAAACCCTTGTGTGTATTTATGGTTACATACTTCTTGGATTCCTCATCTAGTGTTATCTGCAAGTATGCATGACTCGTATCCAGCTTCGTGAATTTCTTCCCTCCAGCCAGGTTTGCAAAAAGATCTTCAGTTTTAGGAATAGGATACTGTTCAAGTTTAGACACCCTATTTACTGTCAATTTATAATCTCCACAGATTCTTACCGAATTGTCTGGTTTTAAAACAGGTACAATGGGAGCTGCCCATTCTGAACATTTTATGGGTTCCAGAATGTTCTCTCTCAAAAGACAGTCAAGCTCAGCCTCTACCTTCGGTTTCATGGCATACGGCACAGGTCGTTGTTTAAAAAACCTTGGCAGTGCCTCCTTGTTGACATAAATCTTAGCTGGGGGGCCATTAAATGTTCAATCAACACGTCTTGCAAAGACAATTGTTTGCCTCCCTCTAGTTGATTTATTGCTCCCCAATCTAATTTAAGTTCTCGTATCCAGCCCCAACCTAACAAGTTTGGCCCAGAACCCGATACTACATCTACAGGTAGCTGTTCCACGGTGTCCCTGTGTTTCACAGTTACAGTAGCTGTACCCAATGTTGCCACTCGTTCGCCGGTATAGGTTTTAAGCTGCATAGAGCAAGACTTTAACTCTGGAACTTTTGCACGGTTCCACAATTTTGAGTACTCTTCCCTGTTCATTATGGTAACACCACATCCGGTATCCACCTCAAAGTTCACCTTAGAGTCATTTACTATCAGTTGCAAAGTGATAGGATCCACTTTTGGAATGTCCTCTACCATGCTATGCAATTTGAACATGTCGTCTTCTTTCTCAGCTGCTCTGCTGATGTGATGTGCTCCCTGTTTTTTCACTTCTCTTACTAGGTTTTGCTTTTCTCCCCCTTTAGGTTTGTATACCTCCAGGGTAGCTTTTGCTTGGCATGCACGTGTTATATGTCCTTTTTTCCCCACACTTGTGGCACTTTTCCTCCAGAAACCTGCATTCCCTCGCCAGGTGATCTCCATTGCATCTATAACATGCCTTTACATGCTCATGTTGTGGTTTCTGACTCATATTTAACTTGTGCACAACTGGACCTCCAACTTGCTTTGTCGTAGCCCAGTCTGAACCTTGTATTTCTTTTACATCACGGTTAGCTGTCTCTATGGCTTGAGCAAGTTCCAACGCTCTTTCATACGTAAGTCCAGTCTCGGACAATAATCTCCTCTGCATTCGAGCATCCATTATCCCGCAAACAAGCCTATCTCTCAGCATGTCTTTCAAACTGTTCCCGTAATTGCAATCGTGTGCCAGTTTTCTCAACACCGCTACATAATCCAATACAGTCTCTCCCGGTTTCCTGTTCCGTGAATTAAATTTGAAATGCTGTACAATCTCACTCGGTCTGGGATTGAAATGTTCCTTTAGCAAGGCCACTAAGTTAGCAGATGTTACGTTTCCAGGCTTCTCAGGACTGCATAATTTCCTCATTAAACTATACGTCTGACTTCCCATGGAAGTGAGCAAAATAGCTCTCCTTTTTCCAACATCAACTATATCATTTGCTACAAAGAAATGCTCCAGCAACTCACAGTACTCGATCCAGGTCTGCATCTGAACATCAAAAGCAGAGAGCTGTCCTACCATAGCAGCCATGATTCCTTGATTCTGTGCTTTTCTTTTCTTTTTCCTTCTTCAAGATGAGATCTGTTCAGCCTCGTCGCCAAATGTGATATCCGAGTGGTAAGGTCAGAAACTGAGATAAGCCAGACTTCAGGAACCAAAATGTAACTGTTTAATTATACATATGTAGCAGAGAAACATCTCTTACAGCTACAGGCAAAGCACTTCCAATTCTTACTGTGCGATCACCAAGATGGAGGATCAACCTCTGAGTCATACCCAGAATGCAATGCCACTACCTTAATAAGTGGTGTGCCAGGACATTACCTTAATACTGGTAAATATGATCCCTTAATATTTGTCTCCATCTGGTGGATAACTTAAGCATTACATTCCAGGTTACTATAGACTCAGTTCAGACTTCAGTAACTGAAGTACCAGATTCAAACAAGTCTGAGATAGAAACAGGATCATCTTTGAGTTCAGAACCAAAACCAAACAGCCCAAAATTTGATTCAACACCAAAACCTTCTGTAAGGAGATCAGGAACCTGTTATTAAACTGGATTTGTAGTTCATTTAGAAGTAAAAAGCCAGGAGCTTTTGTTATGTGGTACATGTGATGCTGGGAAAGGTGGGACCATAGTTTTGTTGTATTTGAGGGGGGAATATGTACATTTTTTTAAGGGGGAAAGCAGTGTAATGTATTATCACGAGGTTTGTCGCATGGTTTGGTATGAGCATGCTCAGTTCGCTCTGACCTAATAAAGCCAGCACATGGACTAGCAACTCATCGTGTCTCTGTCCTTCATTTGTTCCACCCACATGTATTACAAAATGCAAGTGTGATAATTTATTTAAAAAATACAAAGTAACCAGATCTCTGCAACATGTTTTATTTTTCTGTTTCAATCGTTGTCTTCAGTTGAGACAAAATTCTTCGAGCCAGCACATTGATGGTTGTTGTAATTCGCTCCATTAGGTGGTGACATTTTTCATTGATTACACTGAAGGTCATTGGTGTTGACTGGAAGTCAACAGTGTGTTCGAGTTTAACAATACGACTTTAACATTAACCCACTGACATCAGAAATGTTCAATGTGATTGGTTCAGTTGGTAGCTCTCTCGCCTCGAGTCAGAAGGTTGAGGTTGTCCCACTCCCGAGATTTGAGCACAAAATCCAGGCTGGCACTCCAGTGTAGTACTGAGGGAGTGCTGGACTGTCGGAGGTGCACATGAGACGCTAAACCGAGGCCGTTTGCCCTCTCAGGTGGACGTCAAAGATCCCATGGCACTATTTTGCTCCCTGGTGTCCGAGCCAATATTTATCCCTCAACCAACATCACTAAAAAAACAGATTAACTGGCCGTCATCACATTGCTGTTTTTGGGTCCTTGCTGTGCGCTAATTGGTTGCTGCATTTTCTACAACAGTGACTACACTTCAAAAGTACTTCATTGGCTGTAAAGTGCTTTGGGAGATCCTGAGGTTGTGAAAGGCGCTATTTATTCCCGCTATTCTCTTTTCTTGCAAGTCTTTCGTTCTTTCTATTGTAACATGCAACTAACAGGATGGCAGAAGGCGAACGAGATGGACCTTGGCCTTTATTCGTCTAACAATTCCCAAGTTCCTATGATAGTTGACAGCACCTGAATGTACAAGTGAACCCGCTCTGACCTGCATTTGTCCAGCCAACACTGTTATTTATCTCAGTAGAGTGCATGTACCTCCTTTTACTTCCAAGGCCAGTTGCAGCAATTGAAGGAAGGATCAAACACTAATCCAGTTTTCTCACGTAGGTCACTCCATTAGCGCATTGATAGTATCTGTTCTTATTTTTTCGGTAAGTGTACAAACCATTGTATTTGCCAGAGCAAAATTGGGTGTTGCCAGGACTAGACTTACCACCAGGAAGAGCAGCAGTAGTGGGAAGAGGAGGAGCCACACAATCTAGAAGGAAACAAGTTCCATTAATTCACAATTTGTTTAAAAATTGATGTAAATTGACATCGAGTATTTCACATTAAAGAGACATTGGGGGTGAATTTTAATTCTGCCCGAAACAGGGACGAGGTCAGAGGTTGCAGCTGTGCCACCCGCCCGAAACCGGTGTCGTTTGACAGCTGCCGGCAAGCAGCGGGCATCCCACCGCAGGTCGCCAATTGTAGGAGGGCGGGAAATCAGCCGGCCACCGCGCCCAGCCGGCTGGGAGGTCGGGCATGAGGAGGATGGGAGCTAAGTCCACAGGAGGTTGAGCGCGGGCTGGTAGCAGCCTGCATTATTTCCTGTGGGACAATAAGGAGCTCCTCCAAGCCCCACAAAAACTCTTAGAAAGACATTTTCGGGCTTATCCTGCCACCAGCTGTCATTTAAGGGCCGCTGGTTAGGCCGCTCGTGCCTCATTTGTACCTCAAAATTGCAAATGGGGATCTACAACTGGTGGAGAGACCTGATTTGCATATTTAAGCAGCATCTTACTGGAAACAGGCCCAACTGAAACTTGCACCATATGGGCTTTGAACATCATTGGAACGACTGAGGTGCCCTCTGCTCCTCCCCACCCTCCCCCCGCCCCCTCCCCACTCCCACCCATCCCACCCCCGATTTTCAATTGCTGGCTCTCCATTTTCAAGTGAGAAATAGGTGGCCGTCCCTGAACATCGCTCCTATTGTGGAACTTTGCAGGTAAACCCAGTTCCTGGGATCTCGAGAGACAGGTTGCTCAGTAAAGTTAGTTCAATGAGCAGCATTGAGGACAGGTCATGATGTTAAGTGGTGTCTTATGAAATGTAAATTTTGAAATGTGGTTTTATTTTCACTCAGCATCAGCTGACAAAATATATGTGGGAGGTCCCTCTGATTAAAAGCTTGTGATGGTGTCACAGGTCATTTTCTCACATGATGTTGCCCCTTTAAATGACCGCAGACTTGAACACTGGGTTAAATATGTCAGGCAGCATCTGTGCAGAGAGAAACAGAGTTAACTTAGCCCAGAAATTTGGGTCTCCACGGGTGAGTACACACGGGGTACTCACCCGTAGGCCCAATGGAAGTGCCGGTTTCCTGCATGCACTGCGCATGCGCGGGAAACCGGCACTTCCGTTCCCCTGAACGAAGGGGTTCAGAGGTCGAACGCGTGTGCGGGAGAGGCTGCGCGTGCGCATCGAACTTCGTTTTTTTTTGCAGGTCTTCCCGGGTAAGTCTCCAGAAGTTAGACATGTAAAAAGCAGTCGCAAGGCCTGCTTTTTACAAGGTAAGTGGTGAATTAATTAAAATTAAAACATTTTTTCCACAGGTTTATTATTTTTAAATACTTTAAAGCAAGGTAAGTTTATTTTTAGCCCCGTTAGAAAATAAAATTATTTTTTCAAAAATTTAAATTATTGTTTAAATCAGTTATTTCATGTAATTTATAGTTTATTTAAAAAATGTGATTTAAAAAAAAATGTATTTGAAGATTTAGTGCTGTTTTGGGGCCGTAGTATTTATAAGTCTTGACAGCTCTTCCTGTCAATCTTATGAATGGAGCATTCCCTGCCCATGGCCCACGTGATCCAGGGGACGCATCGAACTAACTGTGCCCCTGGGACACGCAAGCACTGCGTGCCGGCAGCTGGCCCAGGCCCCAGATCGGAATTCCACGGGGGCCCACAGCTCAACGGCCGGCGCGCAAGCAAAGTGCAGACCGGGGGCTTGCACCCGCGGGAAGCCCCCGACCTGCTGAGTATTTCCAGCATTTTCTGTTTTTATTTCAGATTTCCAGCATCCGCAGTATTTTGCTTTTGTACTGGGTTAATATAATGGACTGTAGCATTCACCAGTGTGGAAACAATAAGAAAGGTCTATTTTGCTCTTATTTTTACAAAGGTTGAAAAGTGCAGCTTGGGCTGAACGTACACATTACACGGGATATCGAGCCAGTGTTTGTGGTGCTCTCTGACCTCTTTCTCATTGTTTAACAACTGCAATAGTTATCACGAGAAAAATTCACTCATTTCTATTATATTTTTGATTAAAGTGTGAAAATAAAGCTCAGCAAAGTACAACCTTTACTTTTAAGTGGTGTAATATCTCAACATGTCTGTACTTTTATAATTAATTTTCCAGTCATCATATCAATGAGATTTTACATTCCAAAAAGGCAGGTATTAATCGAGTGGGCATTATTTCTTCAATGTTTGTCACTCTATAGCACCCTTGTACATAAGAATTAGGAGCAGGAGTAGGCCATTCGGCCCCTCGAGCCTGCTCCGCCATTCAATAAGACCATAAGAACATAAGAAATAGGCGCAGGAATAGGCCACTTGGCCCCTCGAGTCTGCTCCACCATTCAATAAGATCATGGCTAATCTTGGGCTCAAAGCCACTTCCCAGCCCGCTCCCCATAACCCTTCACTCCCTTACAGTGACGACACTTCAAAAGTACTTCATGTAAAGCACATTTGGGACGTCCTGATGTCGTGAAAGGAGCTATATAAATATAAATTCTTTCTTTCTTACAGTGCAGCCAGGGTGAAGCCCCACTGGAGCGTCATAGGTTGTTGTGGTGATATCACACCTGAAGTTGAAAACAGCTCACGCCGGTTTGATCAGGTTTAGGATTCTGTTTTGGGAGAGTGGCCTCGACCTGTTACTCTCCCTCTTTGACACTTGGCACCAGGGTCCAATCTCTGTAGGCACGCCGGGCTCCACCGTGACAATCTAGAGACTCAGAAAGCAGATACGCTGAACCGGCTCCCGAGTTTACATTGATAGAGCAGGTGACTTAATCAGACGACAAACCCGTGCAGCTGCATTATCGTATGTTCGCCTTCAGTTACACTCCTCTGGTGTAAAAGTGCCTGCAAAATACCAAGCAGAATTGCACAGAGATTCACGGAAGCTAATTTTGACTTTGGGCAATAGTGTAAGATGGACGATATCAGATTATAGAATCATACAGAACAAAAGGATACCATTCGGCCCATCGTGCCTGTGCCGGCTCTTTGAAAGAGCTCTCCAATTAGTCCCACTCCCCCTGCTCTTTCCCCACAGCCCTGCACATTTCTCATATTCCAGTAAATATCCAATTCCCTTTTGAAAGTTACTTCCGCCGCCATTTCAGGCAGTGAATTCCAGATCATAACAACTTGCTGCGTTAAAAAAAATTCTCCTCATTTGCCCCCTGGATTTTTTTTTTGCCAATTATCTAAAATTTGTGTCCTCTGGTTATCGACCTTCCTGCCAGCACATGCTGTATGAACTGAACACCCGCTGGTGATTAGTGCCGTGCAGAATATAACCACTCGGGTCACAACTCACAACCGCTGTTAGCAGCCTCACACCCATTGCCTCTTGTGGCTCACGCAGCCGACAATCCATGTGGTAAATGCGTCATCTTCCTCCGCCTCCGCTCTATTTCTGTCTGACTATAACATGGCAGAACTACAGCACAGATGGACTGTGATCGATGGGAAAAATATTTTTCCCCACGCAAAGACTGATCCCTGGGATGGCGGGAATGACGTATGAGGAGAGATTGGGTCGATTAGGCTTGTACTCGCTGGAGTTTAGAAGAATGAGAGGGGATCTCATTGAAACTTATAAAATTCTAACAGGGCTAGACAGACTAGATGCAGGAAGGATGTTCCCGATGGCGGGGGAGTCCAGAACCAGGGGTCACAGTCTAAGGATAAGGGGTAAGCCATTTAGGACAGAGATGAGGAGGAATTTCTTCACCCAGAGAGTGGTGAACCTGTGGAATTCTCTACCACAGAAGGCAGTGGAGGCCAATTCATTAAATATATTCAAGAAGGAGTTGGATATATTTCTTAAGGCTAAAGGGATCAAGGGATATGGGGAGAAAGCAGGGACAGGGTACTGAATTCGGATGATCAGCCATGATCTCATTGAATGGCTCCTATCTTCTACGTTTCTATGTAAAGGGTGGGGCTGGATTCAGATTCTTTTTTTCTATTTTTGCTCCCCAGTTTTCTCCCCATCTCTCCTGAAGACACTGAGACTTGCTGGGGTACGGTTTCACAGGCGCTGGCTGTCCTCCAGTATATCATCCAGGTGGCTGTTTTACATGTATGAGCCTAAACAGTGAGTATTCAACTGTGGGGGGGTGGGGGGCCTCACAGCCAAGTCTGATCCTGGTCTCACCCGAAATCTACACAAGCACCTTTCTAGCAGTGGTCACTGGGCAGTGATCAGGAGAAGGAATAGGTTGATTTAAGTTGTACTGTTGCTGCCCATGGCTGATCTTCGACCTCAACACCACTTTCCTGCCCGATCCCCATATCCCTTGATTCCCCTGGAGTCCAAAAATCTATCGATCTCAGCCTTGAATATACTCAAAGACTCAGCATCCACAGCACTTTGGGACATATAAGCCATACTACAGCTCTTGTTATCAAGTTTAGTATTGGTATTACATACTCATTGGAAAATCCAACCCTAATTTATGATCTGTTAAGATATACGAGGGTTGAAGTCACACTATATGATATTAATAACCAATGCGATAATGCACTCGTGTGAAATTCCTCTGGCTGCCATTTTAACAAGAGGTCTCAGCCTGTAGGATTAATGTCTTAAATAGCGGGTAATTAAATTTCATACAAATATGCTAACAAATGAATTACTAATATCACACTGTGCGATTTAACACCATAATGTGTGGTGCTGTATTGTTGTGTCACTTTTGGTTTAGGATATTAATGCTAGCAATTCACATTAATATTCTTCTAGATGGGTATCCAGAAGCAATGCCAACTGAAAGGATGATTTTCAGATGTATTTTGTTTTTTTTTATTTGTTCATGGGATGTGGGCCAGCAATTATTGCCCATTCCTGATTGCCCTTAAGAAGGTGATGGCGAGCAGCCTTCTTGAACCGCTGTAGTTCGTGTGACGATACTTCTTTGTAGTGGTTTGGTACGACTGAGTGGTTTGCTCGGCCATTTCAGAGGGCAGTTAAGAGTCAACCACATTGCTGTGGGTCTGGAATCACATACAGACCAGACCAGGTAAGGACAGCAGATATCCTTCCCTAAAGGACATTAGTGAACCAGATGAGTTATTACGACAATCTAGTAGTGTCATGGTGACCATTACTGATACTAGCTTTTTATTCCAGATTTATTTAATGAACTGAATTTAAATTCCCCAGCTGCCATCATGGGATTTGAACTCATGTCTCCAGGATCATTACTCCAGGCCTCTGAATTACTAGTCCAGTAACATAACCACTATGCTACTGTTCCCCATAATTTAAGGGCTCTCCGTACTGACTTTCTATTAATCAACAACAAGTAGATGGTTCCGGCCATAGAAAGTCACGACAAGGAATTACAGGAAACTCTTTGGTATCCGGCACCTACGGGACTGGGATGATGCCGGTTGATTAAAAATTCTGGATAACGGAGAGGTATACCTACCAAGGTACGAGAACCCCGTTACACAGCCACAGGTGCAGGAGTCCCGGTTACACGGCCACAGATCCAGGAGCCCCGGTTACACGGCCACAGATCCAGGAGCCCCGGTTACACAGCCACAGGTGCAGGAGTCCCGGTTACACGGCCACAGATCCAGGAGCCCCGGTTATACAGCCACAGGTGCAGGAGTCCTGGTTACATGGCCACAGATCCAGGAGCCCCGGTTATACAGCCACAGGTGCAGGAGTCCTGGTTACACAGCCACAGATCCAGGAGCCCCGGTTATACAGCCACAGGTGCAGGAGTCCTGGTTACACGGTCACAGATCCAGGAGTCCCTGTTACACGGCCACAGATCCAGGAGCCCCGGTTACACGGCCACAGGTGCAGGAGTCCTGGTTACACGGTCACAGATCCAGGAGTCCCTGTTACACGGCCACAGATGCAGGAACCCCGGTTACACTAATATACAGTAAAACTTACCCGAACCTACTCCTGAATTTTGCCGGTTAATAGAGAATTCCGGATATTTAGGTGCCGTTTAAACGAGAGTTTCCTGTAGCTGGATTAATTCCAAGACCACTGTGTAGTTTGCTGATGAGAGGATAACGTCCCTGGTGGCAGAAAGTGCCACTGAAATCATCCAGAGAAAGGGTCCACACCATAGCTCCTCCAATATTGTTTTGCTTCAGCCACTTGATCTGGAATACAATACGGAAAAATTCATCATGTGAATCACTGATAGCCTGCGGGCTTCTCTTCAAACGTGGTTGCAAGATCTAGAATATCCCAAATCATGAAGATCAAAACACTGATTCTTATAGAATCATTGAATCATAGAATATACAGCACAGAAGGAGGCCATTCGGCCCATCGAGTCTGTGCCTGCTCTTTTGAAAAACAATCCAGTTAGTTCCACTCCCCCGCTCTTTCCCTATATTCCTGCAATTTTTTTTTATCCAATTCCCTCTTGAAGACTACTATTGAATCTGTATCCACCACCCTATCAGGCAGTGCATTCCCAATCCTAACCACCTGTTGCGTAAAAAAAGTTTTCCCTGATGTCGCCTCTAATTCTTTTGCCAATCACCTTGAATCTGTGCCCTCTGGTTATCAACCTTTTGGCCACTGGAAAGAGTTTCTCTTTGTTTACTCTTTCTAAACCCTTCATGATTTTAAACACCTCTGTCAAATCTCCACATAGCCTTCTCTGGTCTAATGCTCAATGGAGGATAACAAAAAATCTCTCAACTATTTATCCAGCTGCTGTCACAGGAGACCTACACCGAGCCATTCTGGCACACAGTCTCTCGAAAAAAGGTTACACAGGGGGAAAACGCTCCAAAGGAGACAGAGAGCGCAGCTCTGCGGTGTTACTGGGCTGAATGAACAAGAAGGACCAAAGTTCTGGCCCGCCCCCACCACAGTTAGCTGATCATTTAACAATCAGCTCCAACACCCGAGGATTAAATCGAAATTGCCATAAATGTGTTATGTCTGAGGAAACACTCGTATCGGTGTGCTATTAACCAACTGCTTTTATTTCCAGATCCTCTAAAATCTTCTGGTCAAAGAATAACAAAGCAATACAAGAGAGATCTTGGCGTGTAATTGCTACAATGTGCTTACTCCCATCACGGAGCCATCCAGTTTTCAGTTAACTATATGCAAGTATCCTTATGGAAGTGCACAGAGCTCCATCGCAACATACATATTGCTTTTTATGGGAGTCTAGGGGGAATAAGGTAAAAAAAATTCCCATTTAGAAACACCTCAGTTTCAATTATCAATAATATTACTGCATTCGTATCTAAGGTGGCTCTGCTTCTGTCACAGTGTGTGGTTTGCGCACAATGAGGTGAGTCAAAAATTAATATATGAATTTCTCGCTATATTGTCGTGTGAGGGGGTGAATCAGCAATAACAAGAGCAGCAATTGTAAATGTTGTCATGCCTAATTGTGTCTAACAAATTACAAAGGAAAATGGTTGGTTTTCCAAATGCAGTTATTGAAAATCCCCATGATTAAAATAATGCTCAGAAAATCGTGGCTGCATTTTAGTTCTTGATATGTGGAGCTAGTGGGCAAGGCTCCTCAGTGGCCATGTGCATTCGGAAAGTCAGTCCTAAAGTGTACAGCAGTATGCATAAGAACATAAGAAATATGAGCAGGAGTAGGCCATTCGGCCCTTCGAGCCTGCTCCACCATTCAATGAGATCAGGCTGACCTTCTGCCTCAACTCCATTCACCAGCCCTATCGCCATATCTCTTGATGCCCTTATTTCATAGAAATCTATCGACTTCTGTTCTGAATATACCCAATGACTGAACCTCCACAGCCCTCTGGGGTAGAGAATTCCAAAGATTCTTCTCATTTCAGTCCTGAATGGCCTACCCTTTATCCTGAGGCTGTGGCCCCTGGTTCTAGACTCCCTAGCCAAGGGAAACATTCTCCCAGCATCCACCCTATCAAGCCATGTAATAATTTTGCATGCTTCAATGAGATCCCCTCTCATTCTTCTGAATTCAAGAGAATACAGGTGTAGTTTACTCAATCTCTTCTCATACGACAGTCCCACCATCCCAGGAATCAATCTCGTGAACCTTCGTTGCACTCCCTCTATGGCAAGTATATCCTTCCTTAGGTAAGGAGACCAAAATTGTACACAGTACTCCAGGTGTGGTCTCACCAAGACCCTATATAATTGGAGTAAGACTTCTTTACTCCTGAACACAAATCCTCTTGTAATGAAGGCCAGCATACCATTTGCCTTCCTAATGGCTTGCTGCACCTGCATGAATAGCAACAGTTATACATTCCTTTCTGGTGCAAAAACACAAAAGGAAAAGTGGCCCGACCATGGCTAACAAAAGAAATTAAGGATAGTATTAGATCCAAAGAGGAGTCATATAAAGTTGCCAGAGAAAGTAGCAAGCCTGAGGATTGGGAGCAGTTTAGAGTTCAGCAAAAAAGGACCAAGCGATTGATTAAGAGGGGAAAAATAATGTATGAGAATATAAAAGCGGATTGTAAAAGCTTCTACAAGTATGTAAAAAGAAAAAGATTAATGAAGACAAATGTAGGTCCCTTACAGTCAGAAACAGGAGAATTTATAATGGGGAACAAGGAAATGGCAGGGCAATTAAACAAATACTTTGGTTCTGTCTTCACGGAAGAGGACACAAATAACTTCCCAGAAATGCTAGGGAACCAAGGGTCTTGTGAGAAGGAAGAATGAAAGGAAATTAGTATCAGTAAAAAAATAGTGCTGGAGAAATTAATGGGACTGAAAGCTGATAAATCCTCAGGGCCTGGTAATCTGCATCCCAGAGTACTAAAAGAGGTAGCCATGGAAATAGTGGATGCATTGGTTGTCATCTTACAAAATTCTATAGATTATGGAACAGTTCCTGCAGATTGGAGGGTGGAAAATGTAACCCCACTATTTAAAAAAGGAGGGAGAGATAAAACGGGGAACTACAGACCGGTTAGCCTAACATCAGTAGTAGGGAAAATGCTAGAGTCTATTATAAAGGATGTGATAACAGGACACTTAGAAAAAATCAACAGGATTAGACAAAGTCAACATGGATTTATGCAAGGGAAATCGTGTTTGACAAACCTACTGGAGTTTTTTGAGGATATAACTCGTAGAATAGATAAGGGAGGACCAGTGGATGTGGTGTATTTGGATTTTCAGAAGGCCTTTGATAAAGTCCCACATAAGAGGTTAGTGTGCAAAATTAAAGCACATGGGATTGGGGGTAATATACTGGCATGGATTGAAAATTGGTTAACAGACAGGAAACAGAGAGTAGGAATAAATGGGTCTTTTTCGGGGTGGCAGGCGGTAACTAGTGAGGTACCGCAGGGATCAGTACTTGGGCCCCAGCTATTCACAATATATATCAATGATTTGGATGAGGGAACCAAATATAATGGGGTCGATTTTCATTAAGCTGTCGGGAAGGAGATGAGACTACAACTTTCGGGTTTTAGTCCCGCCTACATCGACGTCCGGTCAATCCATGCGATTTTCCCTTGATTGACCTTGTTGAGCCCGCCCAGCGGGCTCAGCAGGCCAATTAAGGGCCACCCGGCAACAGGTGACATCACAGACTGAAATTTCATCTGTCAAGAGGTCTTGACAGATGAAATATCAGCATTTCACAGCTGTTTGAAGCTGTCAAACACTGACAGTCTGACTTCTAACCTGAGTCCTTCTACACAGACTCAGTTAGAAATCTCACCGGCAATGAAAGCTGAAGGCTGTCACTTTTGACAGCTCGCAGCCATTTTACTTTCAGTGCCGGCTGAATGATGGACTCCCGAAACCTAGAGGAAGAAAGGCTGTTAAGGTAAGTACAGGTAATTTAAACTTCTTTACACACTTTAGACACACCAAACACACTTACCTTTGCACTCATGCACCCATCACTCACCTGAACACCGACATCGCGACCCCTCCAAGTCCTTCAACCCGACGGCCCGCCTGCTCTAACCTGGCGTGGTTTGGAGCCGTCGGGAATCCCACACGACACCCCTCAAAATAGGGATTAGGCTAAAAACTGCCTGTTAACTACCTGTTAACAGGCAGTTAATTGGCACTAATCCCTTCCCGCCTCGGGTCGGCGGGTCCCAGTGCGGGGCGGGTACCCGCCTCCTGTGAAACTTACGTGGAGGCGGGTTTTGGGCGGGATGGTGTCGGGACCCCCGAATTCGGGATTTCCCCCCCCCCCCACCACACGCCTGAAACCCTGCCTGATGGCTCCAGGAAAATTGACCCCAATATTTCCAAGTTTGTTGATGACACGAAACTAGGTGGGATTGTGAGTTGTGAGGAGGATGCAAAGAGGCTTCAAGGCGATTTAGACAAGTTGAATGAGAGGGCAAATACATGGCAGATGCAGTATAACGTGGATAAATGTGAAGCTATCCACTTCAGTTGGAAAAACAGAAAGGCAGAGTATTATTTAAATGGTGATAGATTAGGAAATGCTGATGTACAAAGGGACCTGAGTGTCCTTGTACACCAGCCACTGAAAGCAAACATGCAGGTGCAGCAAGCAGTTAGGAAGGCAAATGGTATGTTGGCCTTCATTGCAAGAGCATTTGAGTACAGGAGCAAGGATGTCTTACTACAGTTCTACAGGGCCTTGGTGAGACCACACCTGGATTATTGTGTGCAGTTTTGGTCTCCTTACCTAAGAAAGGATATACTTGCCATAGAGGGAGTGCAGCAAAGGTTCACCAGACTGATTCCTGGGATGGCAGGGCTGCCTTATGAGGAGAGATTGGGTCGACTAGGCCTGTATTCACTAGAGTTCAGAAGATTGAGAGGGGATTTCATTGAAACGTATAAAATTCTGACAGGGCTAGACAGACTGGATGCAGGGATGATGTTTCCCCTGGCTGGGGGGTCTAGAACGAGGGGTCACAGTTTCAGGATACGGGGTAGGATTTTTAGGACTGAGATGAGGAGAAATTTCTTCACTCAGAGGGTGGTGAACCTGTGGAATTCTTTACCACAGAAGGCTGTGGAGGCCAAGTCACTGAATATATTTAAGAAGGAGATAGATTTCTAGACACAAAAAACATCAAGGGGTATGGGGAGAGAGCAGGAATATGGTATTGAGATGGAGGATCAACCATGATCATATTGAAAGAACAGAGAATGTCAGTGATTGACAGCTTCTCAAAGATGTCAAACGATGACAATACATCTGTCAAAAACATTGATGGAGACGGGACTAAAACCCGACAAGCAGCAGTCCCACCTCCATCACATCCCCATTGATAAAATCACCCTCAAGGAGTAGTTGAGGCGAATAGTAGAGATGCATTTAAGGAGAAACTAGATGAACACATGAGGGAGAAAGGAATAGAAGGATAGGCTGATAGGGTTAGATGAAGTGAGGTGGGAGGAGGCTCATGTGCAGCATAAACACCGGCACGGACCAGTTGGGATGAATGGCCTGTTTCTCTGCTGTAAATTCGATGTAATATTTATCACTAAAGAAGGAAACATGAGCTTCCCTAACAACTGAGTGGGCTAATGCAGAGCCTGGTGTGGTACTGAGTATTATAGACCAGCAATTTCCGGGCATGCGCTGAGCGAGCTGATCTCCTCTATGCCGGTGCTACATTTGACCTATAAGATTGAAACCAATACTTATAGATCATGACGTCATTTCGTCGTGCAACGTCCTTTGTGCGCCCCGAACCGGAACTTCACTCGCGCCGGCCCATTGTGCACCGGGCGGCCCTAACGACTGTGAAGTGGAACGGTACACAGCCGATGCGGTCCGCAGGGAGCGCAAATTAAAGGGCCCTCCTGTACTAGAAATGGTACGGCTGGCTGGGGGGGGGGGGAGGAGGAGGAGGAGGAGGAGGAGGAGCTACTACTACTACTACTACTACTACTACGCTGGGAACACATAACAAACTGATGGAAAGAAACCCTCCCCAAAACCACAAATACACCAGTGTCGGCCTTTCAAAAAAACAAATCCACCCTCCCCCTTTAAGAGCTCACCGGAGCCAGAGTGTCTGCCGTCAATCAGCAGCTCGCCGCACCTGCCCTGCACCCAACTTCCGGTTTAGCGCCCCGGCCCGCCAGCTTAGTGCCTAAAGAGAGGCGTGCAGCGCCAGTTTTAGCGCTCGAGCAAACTCTTAGGGGGAAGCTAATGAATATCGGAGAAGTGGCCTCGATTTGGCGGCGGGCGCAAACTTTAGCGGCCGCCCGACTTTACCGCCCCAAAAGTGGCTACAATGAATTTCTAGGCCTAGGTTCCTTGTTTTGAAAATGTACCCATGGCCAAGTGTCGTGCAGTAACATGTCTAATACAAGGGTAACACCAGAGCTTTAGCCGGTCTTAAACAGAGGCCAGATCAACAGCAGTTATTGCAAAGCAAAGATTTTCATCACAATGGCCTAGAAAAGGAGAGAAAAATCAGCTAGAGTTCCTGCTCCTGATCCCGTGCTGGCAATGTGCATGTGTGGGCATCAGATGAGGACAGGATGCAGTTAATCAGAGATGTTCCATCATGATGGTATATCTGGGTAACATGCGCCATCTAGGCTGATACCTGGAGAGTAGCCCTGTGGGTGAGGTACTGGAAGAAAAGCGTACCCCAGGGTGAGTCAGTGCCTTCAGGAGGGGAGGGGAGGGGAGGATGTTGGGGTAAATATCCCCCCCCCAAATATCTTGTTGGGAAAGATAATGTAAAAAGGAACCTTATTTAAAATGATTTGAATGAAGTATTATTGAAATCCAACAAGGTGTTGTGTCACTTTAACATTACGATTGGTTCCAGATTTTTTTCAAGGTTTATAAAGACTATTAAAAATCTCCACATTTGCATCCCACATTAATACAAGGACATGTCACTGACACTAACACGGTAATGTGTTTCATTTACTTACTCATGTGTTGTTACATTTTCGACAAATGACAACTAATTTATTCTGTGGATAGTGTTTGGTTTTTGACAGTTCTTAGGCTGAGTAGCTAACCAGTTAGGTGCACTCGGTCCTCATTGAGAACAATGACTGGCTGTGAAACGACGGTGACATTTATTTTGCTTTGTTCTCTTCGAGTCTCCTACATATGTTTTTTGGAGTTTGGTGACTCTTGCCAACATATGTTAAGAAGGAAAACAATATTTGTTAGTCAATTGTTTTCATTTTATTTCATGAAGATTTTGAAAAAAATTGCTTCCCGAAACAACAAATGTTTCCATCTTACTTTTGAGTTCCAAAGTTCCAGCCTTCGACAGAGAGAAGTGTTTTAAGGTTTCCATTCCTGTGGCAAATTAAACAAATAGTTGCTTTAGAAAAAATAGTGAATGTAATAAAACACATTGGCCTAGAAATTCAGTATAGCCACTTTTGGGGCGGTAAAGTCGGGCGGCCGCTAAAGTTTGCGCCCGGCACAAAGTCGCGCCCCCTTCGCCGATATTCAGTCGCATCGCCCTAAGAGGTTGCTGCTGCGCTAAAACTGGCGATGCACGACTATCTTTAGGCGCTAAGCCGGCGGTGCTGAGCGATAGCCCCGAGGCCGGGCACAGCGCAGGTGCGGCGAGTTCTTGATTGACGGCAGACACTCTGGCGCCGGTCATCTCTTAAAGGGGGAGGGTGGATTTGTTTGCCTGCCACGCCCTGCACACTGCAGCCCTCAACCTAGGCCTGACCACTTCAGCTTCACCTGTACAACGCCCAGGACTATGGAGAAGGCCAGGGAGAGAGCGCAGCGCTTCAGCGACGGTGACCTGAGGCTGCTGGTTGGCGGAGTGGAGCGCAGGCGCCATGTTTTGTTCCCAGAAGGTGGCAAGAGGCCGCTGCCCAGCGCCTACCGGAAAGCCTGGAGGGAGGTGTCCAACAGGGCGTCTTCCAAAAGCGTGGTTGCCAGGACTCCTGTGCAATGCCGGAAGAAGTCCAATGACCTCACTCGGGTTGTCAGGGTGAGTACCCTTTCCAGCGTCCTCCTCATCCTTGCATGTGCACCTCACATTATGGGCAAAGGGACCTGAAAGCCCTAATGGCCAGCCCTCATCCAGCAGCTATGGGACTGGCATGAAAATCAATTGCACATTCAGCACTTTACACACTGTCCAAGCTATTCGACCATGGGAGGCATTGCAGACAAGATCAGGGCTACACACTGTCCAAGCTATTCGACCATGGGAGGCAGTGCAGACAAGATCAGGGCTACACACTGTCCAAGCTATTCGACCATGGGAGGCAGTGCAGACAAGATCAGGGCTACACACTGTCCAAGCTATTCGACCATGGGAGGCAGTGCAGACAAGATCAGGGCTACACACTGTACTTAGAGGCCGTCCTTTCTCTTGCAGGCCAAGGTTGCGCACAACTGGCGCAACCGAACTGAGACCGGGGCAGGCCGTCCTGACCTCAAAGAGCTCTCCGACCTCGACCAGTGTGTGGAGCGCATTATGGGAGGCCGGCTGATTGGCCCCGTCGCCAGTGGAGATGCCGACCCTGTTCTGGGCACCAATGGTAAGGGCATCACCTTTTGGACCTCTCTCGTTCCACTTGCGCATCAGATCAGCATCCTTTGCCACTGTCTGACCAATGCGGTGAATGGCACCACTCATGCCTCCCTTGCTGCCGCCCTGTCCTCACTCTAAAGCTACTCTTGTGCCTTCCTGCTTTCAGATGGTGAATCGCCAGGTGAGGAGGCGGGCCCTCAAGCTGCCACTGTCAGCCCTTCGGAAGACGAGGAGGAGGAAGAGGAAGCCGGCCCATCAGTGCCACCCTCAGCCGCGCCAGCCCATGGCGATGTAGGGGACATGTCTTCCCTGGAGGGGAGCCGGGGGGAAGGGTCGGAGGAGAGTGAAGCTCCGGGGCCCAGCGGCCTGCAGCAACGCGGGAGGGGTGGGGAAGCTCGGCGGGCTTCTCCCCAGAGGGTGAGTGCGGCCTCCAGTCCTGCGACGGTCAGCGCAGAGGAGGTGCGCCTCCTAGAGGAAATGGCCGCCCAGGCTGAGCGCAGGCACACTGAGCTCATGGCTGCAGTGGCAAGGATGCCTGACTCCATAGAGTCACTGGCAAGGAGTGTGCAGGAATTCGGGGCAGCACAGGCCAGGAGTCTGCAACAATTCAGTGCAGCACAGGCCAGGAGTCTGGAACTATTCAGTGCAGCACAGGCCAGGAGTCTGCAGGACATCGCAGCAGCACAGGCCAGGAGTCTGCAGGACTTCGCGGCAGCACAGTCGGCTTCTAGCCAAGTGCTCAGTCGTGCCGTCCATTCACTGGCTGGTGTCATGCGGACACAGACCAGGGCCACACGGGCACTAACTGCTGCCACCCTCGCTGGATCAGCCAGGCATCGCCAGGGCACTCGCCACGCAGCAGCAGCCCAGCAGTCCGTCCTTCAGCTGGTTGCTGCGCATGCTGCAGTGCTGACCCATGCGAGTGCCAATGTGTCAGGCGACCAGCGAGCACCTGCGATCTGCCAGGTTGCCACCATTCCTGCAGCCGACACTGCCACTCCGCCATTGCAGCTGCCACGAGCTGCTGGACAGACTGCTGCTGCCCAGCCAGAGTTGGAGCAGTCAGCAGCCGGACACTCCAAGGCCAGAGCTGGTGCAGGCCGACCCCCAAGGGCATCTGCCGTCTCGCCATCTGCCCCTCAGCAGCCTTCCCCCAGCCTTGCTGCAGCCACTGGGCTCCCATTGAGGAGGAGCAGCAGGGCGGGCAGGGGCCAGGCAAGGATTCGCAAGGCATCGCCCTCGCAGGGCAAAAAGTAGAGGTATGCACAAATGCCTGGTGCTTGTTGTAAGGCCGACACTGGTGCAGTTGTTTTTGTGTAAGGCCGAGACTGGTGTCTTTCTTTCTTTTTGTAAGGCCGAGACTGGTAGTTTTGTGTTTTTGGAGGGGGCTTCTCCACATGAGCATGTAATGTGGGAAGGGCAGAGGTTTTCAATAAATTATTGTTGTTAAATTGCAGTGTGCATGGTTTTTTGGTTAAGTCCTGGTTGCCCTGCTCGGCTGAGGGCTTGTGGAGCGGCTACATTCATCTGCTGACATTGGCACAAGCCAGTCCCTGAGAGGGGGCCTAGAACCGACGTTCAATAAGCCGGCGACGGGCGGCCCTTGCACTTTCTGCCTCCCTCCTGTGCTGGTCCTCCTCCTCCTCCTCCTCAGGTGGTCCTCCAATCTGCGGTGGCAGTGGCTGAGTCCTGCGGATAGCCAGGTTGTGCAGCATGCAGCAAACGACCACGAAATGGGAGACTCGCTCCGGCGAATACTATAGGGCTCCACCGGAATGATCCAGACAGTGGAACCGTTGCTTCAGGATGCCGATTGTTTGTTCGATGATGTTCCTGGTCGCTTGATGGCTCTCGTTGTATCCCTCTTCAGCAGGGGTGCTGGGTGCACGGAGCGGGGTCATCAGCCAGGTACACAAAGGATAGCCTTTGTCCCCGATAAGCCATCCTCGTGGGTGAGGCTGTGCCTGGAACATGTCTGCCACCGAAGTCTGTCGCAGGATGAAGGCATCGTGGCTGCTGCCTGGAAAGCGGGCATTGACAGCTAGGATGAGCTGCCTGTGGTCACACACCAGCTGGACGTTCAGCGAATGGTAGCCCTTCCGGTTGCGGTAATCCTCGGCATTCTCCAGAGGTGCCCGCAAAGCCACATGCGTGCAGTCAATGGCGCCCTGCACCATGGGGAAGCCCGCGAATGCTGCAAAGCCCATTGCACGCTGTTGCTGCTTGGCAAGGGCCATGGAGAAGGAGATGAACTGACGTCTCCTTTTGAAAAGGGCATTGGTCACCTGGCGGATGCAGCAATGCACGGCGAACTGGGAGATGTTGGCAATGTCCCCAGTAGCGGATTGGAAGGAGCCGGTGGCATAGAAGTTGAGAGCCACCGTCACCTTCACTGCCACCGACAGAGAAGTCCTGCTCCTCAGCTGTGGCTGCAGATCACCGCCAAGCAGCTGGCAGATCTCTGTGACCACGTCCCTTCTGAATCGCAGCCTCCGAACACACTGCTCCTCAGACATGTTGAGATAGGAGAACTGCTGGCGGTATACCCTGGGTGGGTAAGGCCTCCTTTGCTGACGCCTGTTGCCCCCTCTCCGTCTAGCCAGGGCTGCCACTCTCTCACGGCATCTGTGAGCCCTTTGGATGTAATTGAGAAAGCCAGCGTTGACACCCATTGCAGCCCCCATAATATGCTGGCAAACAATGAGATGTCAATGAAGGCAAAGACTAGTGGAAAGCTGTGGCCTGAAGCCAGAAGTACCTGTCCGAGTGTTGGGCCAAAGCAGAAAGCTATCTACCTTGGTCTCTCTCCAAAGATCCGTTTCGCAAGAGGGAGTGCTGCGAAATGGCAGCCTTTTATATTGCAGGAGGAGTGCCCTTTAGTTTGCGCCTCCCACGCCCCGCATCGGCTGAGCACCGTTCCACTCTACAGTCGCTAGGGGCGCCAGGCGCACAATGGGGCATTGCCACTGAAGTTCCGGTTGGGGGCGCACAAAGGGCGTTGCACGAGGAAATGACGTCATGAGCTGCGCGCGCAGCTGAGCGCGCGCAAAGGCTTTGCGCCGCCGCTAAATCTCTAGTGAAGTTGGGGTGAGGCGCAGTTCGCGCTGCGCCCGGGCGCTACCCGCCTAGCGCCCGACATCTACTCCTCCTAAGGCGCTAACGGCTGGCGCAACCAACTGAATTTCTAGGCCATTCAATAATATGAGAATAATTACTGAAATTACTCTAAAATATCACAGTCCTAATCCCTTTAGTACTCTCACTTTGATAATAAATCTAATTGAGGTTCAGTTTCTCAGTCCAGTGGTTATAGTTCACTGGTGTATGAACACAATGTACAACAAGGTGATAGGGCCCTGATTTGTACTTTAGTGCAAGTTTGTAATTTCCTCTACGACAGTTTCCTATTCTTCGCTGAGTTGTTAAGTGGATGTGTGATGCTGCCTCACAGGGAGCAGAGGTCAGTGAATAAGTCGCCCTTGCACTGAACTTATGCATCTCTTAGTGGCCACACAACAGGACTGGCACAGCTCTAGGGCCACATTGCTTGCTGGTCCTCACAGAATGGAAATGATAAGAGGAACTTAAACAAGATGAAAAAAGTAAAATATGCAGAATATAAATGCAGAGCAATACATCTTTTGTAGAAGACTATATACTGTGCAGTTGATGAAAACAAAACTTAGAATTTGGGAGTTAGTTACAGATGTACAGTACCTGGATTTAAGAGCATTGAATGACTAGTAGAGAGTCACATCATTCCATTCAATAGTGCCGATTTCATTGTTGTTCATACCAACAAAAACGTAGATCAGGTGAGTGCACATGCAAGGGTCCACATCATCTGGCATGTAACTTGCTGCTCCTGGTCTATACTGAGCCCAGTTTGCAAAGTAACAAGCCAGTCTGTAGGCAGAGCCTGTGAGTGGGGAGAAGTGGAAATCAGGACAGCGCTTCTACTCATTGCATTGAATAAAGAAACACTTGGAATGCACAAAGACTTACCCAGTTCCAGGCAGGCCAACAAGAGCACCACTACAATAAAGAATATAGGATAAGTGTTAGAATTATGATCAAATGCTGCCTGAAGGTTCAGAGATTCCCAGTAGTATTTATGCCCAAGTTGTTAAGGTTACACTTTGAGCTTGAGTTTCTCAGCCCAATGAAGCAGGCACTGATACACGAATGTGTCAGGATTGGCTTCCTGACCTGAGCCGTTGTGATGAGGTGCTCAGTGCATTAATGTATCATTGACATGTATTTGTTTAACTAAACCTGGCATGGCAGCAAGGTTATATTAATGACTGAACTTGCTGAATAATAGTTGCTCAGCAATTACGACATGGGACACTAGTGTACAAAGGCTTAATGCGTTTGTCTGAAATACTCTGTCCACTATTTTACCAAAAGTACAACATACAGACCCAGAAATTCCCTACCTTGTTGCCACAAGTTAGAGCCACAATCCTGGTGAAAATGGCGGCGGCCACTCTAACACCCTTCTCTGGCGCGGGACTCAGTAGCCACCATTTTGATGAGGGCCTTAGCGCTGCCGATAACAGCGCTGGCCTTGGAGATGCAAATATCGAGAGCGTGACATCAGTCGGCGTGCAATGCCGACTTAATGTCATGCTCTACGAACTTTGACCCTAGTGCTGAGTTCAGCGCTGGGTCCGAAGCTCGCTCTGACAGAGACGCTGTCAGCACTTCTTAAAGGAGCACACACATCTTTCAGGTAAGTTTGCACTTAAGCTTTTGGACTGGATTATTTATATTTTATTGAAGTAGTGGCTTGGTGCAATATATGTTAAAAGTTTTTTAAGTGTGCAGGGAATCCAAGGAGTGCTGGCAGATGCTTGCAAGGCCTCGGATGGTAAAGGAAGGCCTCTGAGAAGACAGAAAATGCTGGAAATATTCAGCTGGTCAGGCAGCCGCTGTGGAGAGACAGACAGAGTTGATGTCTCAGGTCGAGAATCTGCCTGACCTGCTGAGTATTTCCAGCATTTTCTGCTTTTGTTTCAGATTTCCAGCATCCGCTCACAGAGGGAAGAGGAAGGCGCAGAAGTGGAGGAAGCAAAAGGAAGGATGCAACCCAGACAGCCCCTTTGTGGCCGGAATATCCAGGATGGAATCATCCACCTGCAGTACCAGTGTCCCCCTTTTCAACATTTGCTCCACACCTTACCTTCCCTCTGTTACTGACCATCACAGTGTCCTCTTGGCCACAATGCTGAAATAAAAGCCACCACGAAGCAAACTTTCCAATCCAACTTTATCCATCTATCCATCCAATATGACATCAAGAAATCAACTCATCACCCTCATGGATTCTCTTAGTGACTGTCTTGTGTGTGCCTTTGCCTATCCTACTGATGTCATGCAGTGCCACCCCAGTGGCTGCAACATGGCTAGTGGAAGGCTGCTGACTTTCAGTGGGGGACACTGCAAATGGCCATGCTGGTTGACCTTGAGGAGCTGGTGGCTGGGAGTGTAAAATCGAGTGACAGTGTTTCTTCTTCTTCTTCTTCTTCTTCTGCTTCTTCTTTTTTGCTCTCTTCTTGGCCAACCACTGACTGGCCAGGCTGCATTTCTTGGGTGTGTGAAATGAGAAGGCACAAGGGTGGAGTTGTGGTGAGGGGATGGCAGAAAAGCAAGAGATGCATGGGAGGAGGAGAATAACATATGAGAATACCAGCATCTTATATCCTTTCTGCCCTGCCACTGGCCAAGGGCTCAGCCATGCTCCTGCCAGGAATGGCCAGCACCATCTCTTCCAAATGGGTGAGGTGAAGCTAGGAATGTGAGGCGTGCCTCGTGATTGGCACAGGTTGTTGGTAGGTGAGTGATTGGGAGGGGGGGGAAGAGTCGTGCATTGGGCAATGTATGAGGCTGGTGCTGCAGTTGGTAGGAGGTGGCTTTTGAAGATGCATTCACTGACCTTGACCACTGGTCTGAGGTCATGAAGCTTCTTTGGGCACTGGAGCCAGGTGGTGGGGGAGACACTGCTGGCAGTGATGGCCTCGGTGATCTGGTCCCACATCGCTCTTTCTGGAGGGCCTCCTGGCCCCTGTGGGTGGAGGATGTCTCTTGCTGTGTTTACCCCCTGCACAAAGCTGGGGTGCTGCGTGCGAGACCCTGGGTGCCCCTTCCCTGGCTTGTTGAGCTATTTGTATTAGTGCTGAAGCACTTTTACCTTTTTTTTACGTGCAGAAGGCAGTCCAGCTTTAAGAGCTGAAGACTGCAATTTGGGAATTATTTTTAATGTTTTTTTTTCAGAAGGTAGTTGAACTCTCAGGGTTACAGACTGCCTATTCTTACATGATTTTTATTTTTTCATTTTAGAAGGCAGTTCCCCTTTAAGGGCTCAACACTGCTTTCTAAAATGACAGGCTAGCTTTAAAACCACATTGCCTCACTCCGGGTATGCTGCAGCCACGCTACATTGGGCCTCCTGCTGAGACTCACCACAAACAGTGCGTTACACAGTAAGTTTTGCGCTCCAATCATTTAAATCAGCAGGCAGCACCAAAATGCCGGTGCTGCTGGCGCTCTTTTGGCGGCCGGCCATTAACCTCAGCCCGTGGTGGCACCGGTCGTTTCCCGGCCTAATCGAATTTCTAGGCCATAAAGTTTAAATCAAGGCTCCCACTCATTTACGCATATCTTGGCGTTCACATTTAGGATTTAACCAACAATGAGGCACTAAGAACAGCCCTTCACAAACCTCCAAGCCCCCATGACAAACCAGCGAGTGAGAAACATAATGGGGATACGTTTAACCTAACCCGTCCATTGGAAAACGGACGAGATTGGGTGCAATGCTGGTTTTACACCTTGCCCGATTTTACTCTGTAGTGAAGTCGATGGCGAGTAATATTAGGCGGAGCATAAAACTGGCCTTCCACCCAATCCCCTGGGTTTCCCGTTGGGTGGGTATGGTTGGCATTACCCCCTAAACACAAATAGAACTGAGTTGAGTTGCCCGAGCTTCGGGGGGCCTGATTTCCAGGGCACGAGGGCTGCCAGCAGCGCATGAGCTGTGGTTTAGACACCTGTAGAGTAGAGTTACTGGTGTGAAAGGGGTGCCAAAGTATCCAATATGATGGGCGGCCCATTCTGAGCCAGAACCGCACCACGCGCCATATTGGTATAGGCATCAAAAGTGGCATCCCAGGCCCGCGCCTGAAACATAAGGGGCCTGACGCCTGTTTGATGCCCCCTTTACCAAATTTGTTTGCCCTGAACGCAGCCAGCACCGGCCCAGCTGCGTTCAGGCCAACCAGATCTTATCTGCAAACAGCCCAATCTGCGGTCCTTAAACGCATTGCTGCAGACCGCCACCAAAAAGAGACGTTGTTTAAAAATACTTATCTGACGGTGGAGTTGAGAGGTGCAGGAGTGCTCCTCCCGATCCCACATTAAGGCTACGGGCCACTACCTCGCACCCCACCTCCCGATTGCTCTCTCGCCCCCCACTCCCGATCGCTTGCTTGCCCCCTCCTCCCAATCGCTGTCTCGGCCCCCTCCCGATTGCATCCTCATTCCCCCTCCTGATCGCGCCCCTCGCTTTCCTGTGCACTCCCCCCTCTTGCAAGGTCTGCATGTGCGATAATAATAGTTAACTTGACTGTAGTTGCTGGAAGTATAAGCATTATGTGACACAACCTGAAATAATTTTGCCTTCTGTACTGGTACTTCTCCTGGAACTTGCCTTCTTTGTCTGTGTCTGCAGCCAGTAACCCGTGGCTTGCATGCTTACGGTGTATGACTCAATATTCAGCTCACTGATCAACAAACTCTCAGCATTTACAAGTTTTCTCTTGCCAATTCCCCACCCCCCCTTCTCCCTTCCCTCCCTCGCCCCTCGCCTGAAGGTGCTGACTCCTTGCTGGGGTAAAGTTCCACAGCGAAGGTTGCCCACTCAGCTCATCACCCAAGGGACCATCATTCTAGGACTGCACATAGTGACACCACAAGTCTCGGCCAGAATGGAGATGATTGGGTCATTCCCTCGTAAATCACGCCTGGAGACCGCACTGCTGTAAGTGACTGGGATTGATTTAACACACATAATCTGTATTACGTAACTATCCTGTATTCACTGCATTTTGCTGGAGAAATAAGCCTGCTTTTATCAGGAGATGTTCAGTCACTCATTCTGTTTGCTGTAGATCATAGAGACTCTGTTTAAATAGACTCTGTTTGCTGTACTGTAAGTCCCACCCCACCTCCAACTCATTGGCTGACACCGTGCAACTAATTGGCTGAAACAATGGTGTCAATAGACACGGTGTTAGTCTAGTGAATGTCAGCAAGCTACTCATCTACAATGAACATCACAGTCAAGCCTGATCCTATCCTCACCCCACATCCGCACGTGAGCATTTCCAGCAGCTTTACTGGATAGTGATCCGGGAATGGATACCTTGGCCGATTTTTACCTCCTTAACACAGGGGCACTGAGGCCAACTGTAACGCCTCCTACTGTCACCTTGGCTGTGATCAACTAACTCATGGGGATCAAACCTGGGACTTGCCTAGTTTGAATGGCTATTCACTCAATAAAGTCGTTGAGGCACTGGGGAACCATAGTTAAAGATTCAGAATGGATATTATTGATCCTGCCTCCCCTCATTATAACTGACATGAGGTAAACTACACAAACTCGGGTCAGCACAGATCAGTCTATAATAAGAGACTTACAGTGCATTACTTTTTTTTCAGAGTGTGTCCAAAACACGACGGTCAATTGTAAATTAATACGAAGAAAATTAATACTAAATTGTAAATTAATACTAAGTAAATTAATACTAAGAAAAGTATCATCCCAATGTAATAAGTGCAGTGTTAGAATAAGCTGTACTCATACTTAACTGTTAATAATTGCTGGGTGTTAATTAAAGTATATTCCTGTAATTGAAGAGGTGTTTAGCATAAATAATGGTCGTTGCTGGCTCATATTTCCGGAACTGCCAACCTAAGAGCATTGTGGGAGCACATTCACCCCGCGGACTGCAGCAGTTCAAGAAGAAGGACAACCACCACCTTCTCCAGGGCAACTAGGGATGGTGGGCAATAAATGACAGCTTTGCCAGCAATGCCCACATCCCAAGAATGATTTTTTTTTTAATGGATGAGAGTCAAAGAGGGTTGTACTCAAAATACTGTGTCTGCCCAGCAGCTAGCTTATTGCACAGGTGGCAAGGCATCGTCATGGCAACTAACTGTGAAGGTGTGAGGCCTGTGCTCCGCTGGCAGTGAGTCAACCAGCAGGAGATTGAATGCCTTTCTACTGAAGACAGCTTAATCAGGATTAATTAGAATGCCATTCAACTCAATATTACTGTGTGATAAGATCATTTCCTCTCCGCGTGCCTTACTGATTTTGATGTTGAGTTTTATATCATTCCACCCCCCCCCCCCCCAATATCGCTCCTGCTGCTAAGGCAACAAACAAGCTGACGTCAGCAGCAGTACGTGGAATTGTGAAACTGAGGGTGTAACAGTAAATGAAAAGAAATATTTGACTAGAATGCAAATAAAAGTCGGGAGAGCGATAAAACGGGCTGCCGATTCGCTATCACCCATTTTACACTATCACACAAAGTCAAAATCGACCCCTATCTGACAGGGATTCCAAAGAAACATTCACTCTTCATCAGAACTCACGAAGGTGCACAAGTCTCTAACAACAATAACTTGCATTTGTACAGTGTCTTCAATGTAGAAGAATGTCCCAAGGTGAAATAAAAACAGAAAATGCTGGAAATACTCAGCCGGTCAGGCAGCACCTGTGGACAGAGAAACAGAGTTAACGTTTCAGGTCAATGACCCTTCGTTTCTCCACAGATGCTGCCTGACCTGCTGAGTATTTCCAGCATTTTCTGTCTTTATTTCAGATTTCCAGCATCTGCAGTATTTTGCTTTTGTATTACTGTCCCAAGGTGCTTCATGCGTGGGTACTAGGACCACTGCTTTTCTTGATATATATTAACGACTTGGACTTGGGTGAACAGGGCACAATTTCAAAATTTGCAGATGACACAAAACTTGGAAGTATAGTGAACAATGAGGAAGCTACTAATAGACTGGTGAAATGGGCGGACATGTAGCAGATGAAATTTAATGCAGAAAAGTGCAAAGTGATACATTTTGGAAGGAAGAACGAGGAGAGGCAATATAAACTAAAGGGTACAATTCTAAAGTGGGTGCATGAACAGGGAGACCTGGGGGTATATGTGCAGAAATCATTGAAGGTGGCAGGGTGATGTGCCTCAATAAATCCGAGACTCAATGTTAGCGGAACAAAACAAGGCTTTTATTAACTTAGAAGGTAACACACAGTGGAGAGGTGTCTTCCATCCAGAGGTCTGCAGTACTGGATGTGAGGCACGCTGAGCCTGCTTACATAGGGGCCAGGTATGGGCGGAGCCCTACACACAATACAATACAAGGTGAGGAAACGGAACTGAGGTAAGGGAAATGAAACTGAAACTAAACCACAGTCACAGGCACAATCACACAGAGAATACAGATGAGTGATGAATGGCATATTTCATCACACAGGGCAGGTTGAGAAAGCGGTTAAAAAATCATATGGGATCCTGGGCTTCATAAATAGAGGCATAGAGTACAAAAGCAAGGAAGTTATGATGAACCTGTATAAAACACTGGTTCAGCCTCAACTGGAGTATTGTGTCCAATTCTGGGCACCGCACTTTAGGAAGGATACGAAGGCCTTAGAGAGGGTGCAGAAAGGATTTACGAGAGTGATTCCAGGGGTGAAGGACTTCAGTTATGTGGATAGACTGGAGAAGCTGGGGTTGTTCTCCTTAGAGCAGAGAAGGTTGAGAGGAGATTTGATAGAGGTGTTCAAAATCATGAGGGGTCTAGACAGAGTAGATAGAGAGAAACTGTTCCCATTGGCGGAAGGGTCGAGAACCAGAAGACACAGATTTAATGTGATTGGTAGAAGAACCAAAGGCAACATGAGGAAAAACTTATGATCTGGAATGCACTGCCTTAAAGGCTGCTGGAGGCAGACACAGTCGTGGCTTTCAAAAGGGAGTTGGATAAGTACCTGAAGGAAAAAAAATTGCAGGGCTACGGGGAAAGGACAGGGATTGGGACTAGCTGAAGAGCTCTTGCAGAGAGCTAACATGGGCTCGATGGGCTGAATGGCCTCCTTCTGTGCTGTAGGCATTCTATGATTCTATGATTCTACATGGTAAGTCCATTAGGAGAGCAGATCAAAAACACGGTTGAAAAGAGAAAGAAAGAAGTTGCATTTATACAGCACCTTAAACAACCTCAGGATGTTCCAAAGTGCTTTACAACCAATTAAATACTTTTGAAGGGCAGTCACTACTGCAATGTAGGGAAATGCGGCAGTCAATTTGTGCACATTACAGTCCCAAAAACAGCAATGAGATGAATGACCAGATAATGGCAAAAGATCCAGAGGCGAGATGAGGAAAATAATTTTTACGCAGTGAGTTATGATTTGGAATGCGCAGCCAGAAAGGGTGGTGGAAGCAGATTCAATAGTAACCTTCAAAAACAATTGGATCAATACTTGAAGGGTAAAAATTTGCAGGACTATGGGGAAAGAGCAGGGGAGTGAGACTAATTGGACAGCTCTTTCAAAGTGCCGGCACAGGCATGATGGGCCGAATGGCCTCCTTCTGTGCTGTATCGTTCTATGATGCTATGATAATCTGTTTTAGTGATGTTGGTTAAGGGGTAAATATTGGCCAGGACACCGTGAGAAATCCCTTGCTCTTCTTTGAATAGTGTCAAAGGAGCTTTTACGTCCACCTGTGAGGGCAGGCGGGGGCCTCGGTTTAATGTCCATTACAAAAGGCAGCTTCGCTCATTGTGCAGCACTCCCTCAGTACTACGCTGAAGTGTCAGCTTGGCTTATGTGCCCAAGTCTCTGGAATGGGGCTTGACCCAACAACCCTCTGACTCAGAAGTGGGAGTGCTATCGCTGAGCCAAGGCTGACACTTTTGATTTTGAAGAGGCTTTTAAATGCAAGGAGGGAAGTAGCAAGGCAAAGTGGCTTAAGGAGGGACCTAGACTGTTGAAAACTCTGCCACCAGGTGAGGAACATTGGGCAAGGGGGAATACACAGGAAGGTGGAATCAGAGGATTGCAGAGGTTGGGCTGGCACATAAGGCTCCAGAGGTGAGGTGAGGTGAGGTCAAGAAGGGATGTGAAAAGAAAAAAAGAACTTGCATTTATATAGCGCCTTACACAACCTCAGAACATCCCAAAGTGCTTCACAGCAAATGTAGTACTTTGGAAGTGTAGTCACTGCTGGAATGTGGGAAATGCAGCAGCCAATTTATGCATGGCAAGATCCCAGAAACAGCAACGTGATAATGACCAGTTATCTGTTTTAATGATGTTGGTTGAGGGATAAATATTGTCCAGGACACCGGGGATAACTCCACTGCTCCTCTTTGAAATAGTGCCATGGGATCTTTTACGTCCACCTGAGACGGCAGACCAGGCCTCGGTTCAACGTCTCATCTGAAAGACGGCACCTCCGGCAGTGCAGCACTCGTTCAGTACTGCACTGAAGTGTCAGCCTAGATTTTGTGTTCAAGTCTCTGGAGTGGGAATTGAACCTACAACCTTCTGATTCAAAGGCGAGAGTGATACCAACTTTTACAGAGTTACAGTAGCACACCGCAAAACAATCCAAAGTAGCTCTCTACTAATAGATAATAATGGCCCAATAATTCCGGTCCCAACGCGTGAGTACGGACGGGATACTCACGCGTGGGCCCGTTGGAAGTGCCAGATTTCAGCATGCACAGCGTATGCGCGGAAAACCGGCATTTCCTCTCCTCTGAACCAAGGGGTTAAGAGGCGGTTCCCTAGCGACGTTTGAGGCAGCGCGTACGCGTTGAACTTTGTTTTTTTTGATAGGTTTGTCCGTGCGTGAAGGCCTCCACTTTTTACGAATGTAAAAAGCAGACGTAAGGACTTAGTTTTATAAGGTAAGTGGTCTAATAATTAAAGTTAGAATTTTTTTTCCACAGGTTTATTATTTTTAAAGAATTTACAGTAAGGTAAGTGTATTTTTGGACCCGATTTCTTGAAAAAAAAATTTTGGCAGAAATTTTAATAATTGTTTAAATTAGTTTTTTTAAAGTTATTAATAGTTAATTTAATTAATGGAATTTTTTAAAACTTTTATTTGAAGTTTAAGTAATGTTTTGGGCGCCCGGAGTTTTCATGAGTTTGACAGGTCTTATGTCTAACTCATGAATGGACTTTTGTAAACTCCCATTGGTTGCCAGTGCTCACGTGATCCCAGCCGGCTCATCGCACTAAGTACGCCGCTGGATCACGCACGCACAGCGCACCGGGAGCTGAACCGGGCCACAGACCGGAAATCCAAGCAGGCCCAGTCTTCAAATGTCAGCGCGATATGTAAGTGTAGGTCGGGGGCTTGCACCCGCGGGAAGCCCCCGACCCGAATTTCTGGGCCATTAAAAACTAAGGACTGCAGGATCAATGAAATCACTTTAGATGGCGCAATAACACAACACTACAGAAAAATAACATTGCTGATCTGAAGACGTTATTGCACAGTAACAATTCCAGTCCATTGCTAACAGGAGGTCCTGACCAGGGACCTGGGAACTTTCAGCGGAGGGCCCTTATATTGTTGACTGGAAGCCCTTTAACCTCAAAGAAGAGCATTGCCTTCAGTTGCCAAGTTGGAATGATGCCCCCCATATGCTGGGATGCCCCTTCATGTAGTTTTTGATGTTTTTAAAGTATCTAAGGGATAGAATATTTTTTTGAAATCTAATTTTTGTGAGTTCCTCAGTGTTGGGCTGAATAGTCTGATTTTTTTGAGTACACTGTCCAGAATTTCAAAAATGGAAACCAAATGCCAAAAGTCTGGATTTAAAATGTGTTAATTTTGTGGATTTGAATACAATGTTGATCTTGATTTTTTAAGCTTCTGTATTCTGAATCTATCTCTGATTGCTTCTGAAATACATTTTTATTCATTATTGGGATGTGGGCAATGCTGGCAATGCTAGCATTTATTGCCCATCCCTAGCTGTGCTGAGAAAGTGGTGGGGGGCCTTCTTCTTGATCTGCTGCAGTCCATGTGATGAAGGTCCTCCCACTGTGCTGTTAGGTAGGGAGTTGCAGGATTTTGACCCAGCGACGATGAAGGGTCGACGATATATATCCAAGTCAGGATGGTGTGTGATGTTGAAGGGAACTTGGAGGTGATAGTCTTTCTATCACCAGCTTCCCTTGTCCTTCTATGTGGTGGAGGCCATGGGTTTGGGAGGTGCTGCCAAAGAGGCTTTCGGGAGTTGCTGCAGTGCATCTTGTAGATGGTACACACTGCAGCCACGGGACGCCGGTGGTGGAGGGAGTGAATGTTTAAGGTGGCGGATGGGGCGCCGATCAAGCGGGCTGCTTTGTCCTCGATGGTGTTGAGCTTCTTGAGTGTTGTTGCAGCTGCACCCATCCAGACAAGCGGAGAGTACTCCATCACACTTCTGACTTATACCTTGCAGGTGGAGAAAAGGCTTGGGCAGTCATCATCAGCGAACAGCGCCACTTCTGACCTCATGATGGACTGGGTCGGCCTATCTGCTGCCAAGGTAAGGGAGCTGAGTTTACTAGCATAAACACTGGGAGGCGGCTCACGGTGCAGTTCTCCCAGTGATGCCAATATAACAAAAGGTCTGGTTGATTTTCCTGCGACTCTAGTCATCAGATGTCAAGCGCATCTCCTCTCTGATCTACGAGGAGACCCATGGGATGTTGAAGGTCTTCCTGGAGAAGACCTTGGAGTACTGTGTACAGTTCTGGTCTCTGTATTATAAAAAAGATATAGAGGCACTGGAGAAGGCTGATACCAGAACTGAGAGGTTATGCCTATCAGGAAAGATTGAACAGACTGGGGCTCTTTTCTCTCTTCTTTTTGTTCTTAGGCAGTCCCTCGGAACCGAGGATGACTTGTTTCACATTAAAAATGAGTTCGCAGGTGACTGATGAGTCCAATGCAGGACCTACAGTCTCTGTCACAGGTCGGGCAGACGGTGGTTGAAGGGGCGGGTGGGTGGGGTGCTTGGGTTGACGTGCGCTCCTTGCGCTGCCTGCGCTTGGCTTCCGCTTGCTCCCGGCGAAGAGACACGAGGTGTTCAGCGCCTTTCCGGATGCTTCTCCTCCACTTTGTGCGGTCTTGGGCCAGGGATTCCCAGGTGTCGGTGTGGATGTTACACTTTTTCAAGGATGACTTTGAGGGTGTTCTTGAAGCGTTTCCTCTGCCCACCTGGGGCTCTCTTGCCATGCCAGAGCTCCAAGTAGAGCGCTTGTTTTGGGAGTCTCGTATCGGGCATGCGGACAATGTGACCCGTCCATCGGAGCTGATCGAGCGTGGTCAAAGCTTCGATGCTGGGGATGTTGGCCTGAGCAAGAACACTGACATTGGTGCACCTATCCTGCCAATGAATTTGCAGGATCTTGCGGAGGCAGCGTTGGTGGTACCTCTCCAGTGCTTTGAGGTGCCTGCTGTACATGGTCCATGTCTCTGAGGCATACAGCAGGGCGGGTATCACTGCTGCCCTGTAGGCCATGAGCTTAGTGCCGGGTTTGAGGTCCTGGTCTTCCTCAGGCGACCAAAGGCCACACTGGCGCACTGGAGACTAGAAAAGAGAAGACTGAGGGGTGGTGACCTGATAGAGGTCTTTAAAATTATGAAGGGGTTTGAGAGAGTAGTTGTAGAGAAGATGTTTCCAGTTGTGGCGGAGACCCAAACTAGGTGCCATAAATATAAGATAAGTCACTAATAAATCCAATGGGGAATTCAGGAGAAACTTCTTTACCCAGAGAGTGGTTAGAATGTGGAACTCGCTACCACAGGGAGTAGTTGAGGCGAAT